>NC_063434.1:17653694-18000615 GCF_020379485.1 Brassica napus | reverse complement strand
GAAAGGCGACTGGTCTCAGAACCACATTCGCTGATCATCCCATCGATCAACGATATGAACTGCGAACGGTAAAAATTGGTTAGACTAAGTCCGTGAAAAGAATGCACGAAAGACGATCGAGATTTCAAACAAGAAACAAACCTTTCCGCGAAGTCCCGACGCTAGGCTCGACCCACCTCGCTGCGAAGTCTCCCCGTCACCGCTCTTGGCAAGTTTCCTCTTCCGACTCTTAGGCTGAGTAGCCAGGACAGCGCTAGGAGCACGCAATGCCAGAACGATTTCTTTTCTGGCTGGAGGCGGAGGCATAGAGTCAGCGGCTTTCTCTTTGTCCTCGACAAGGATTGGAGTCGTGGAAGATCCCGCGGGTAGGACTTGCGGGAGAGGAGCCGGGACGTCGGTCCCATGACACGGGGCAACGACCTGGCACGGAAGAAGACGGAAACTCGGAGCCAGTTTGAGCTAGTTCTTTCTTGGCTTGACGATGAACTAGTTTCTCTCGGAAAGAAAGGTGACCGGCAACACAAGCCGGCACTTCCGCCGGAGAAGTTGGAATCGGAGCCGGAGAAGTGGCCTCACCCATCTCGACGTCGGAATCTTTCTTATCACCTTGGGAGGAAGACATGTTGAGAGGAACGTTATGAAACTAGAGAGGTTTTTGAAGGAATGAAGAAGGGAAGGTGTGAAGAAAATGAATGACAAGAGCTCACTACTTATAGAAGTATGGGTTCGGAATGTCGTCTCGACAACTTTTTTTCCGCGGAATTTTAAATGTAAATTTCGTCTAATACACTTAACCTTGTCAAAATCACCTATCCGCCCGCTAGAGTCACGACTCTAACGGGCTGGGGGGCTAACTGTTGGGGTCAAAAACGGTTACGACAAAATTAACATCCAAAACATCCGAGGAAGAAAATAAGAATTTCTCCGAAGAGTACTTTTCGAAAATAGACTCTTTCTTACGAAAAAGCTTTACGGAAGAAAGAGTCGAGATGTCCGACGAAGGCTCGAAACATGTCGCTACGTAGCGACCGAGCTCGAGCCAAAGCTCGGTCGCTACGTACCGAGCGGGATCGTCCCGCTCGGTCGCTACGTAGCGACTGAGCTCAACCAAGCTCGGTCGCTACATAGCGACCGAGCGATCGTCCCGCTCGGTCGCTACGTAGCGACCGAGCTCGAGCAAAAGCTCGGTCGCTACGTAGCGACCGAGCGATCGTCCCGCTCGGTCGCTACGTAGAGACCGAGCTCGAGCCAAAGCTCGGTCGCTACGTAGCGACCGAGCACTCGTCTCGCTCGGTCGCTACGTAGCGACCGGGCTCGAGCCAAAGTTCGGTCGCTGTGTAGCGATTGAACCTTTCCGAACATCGATACGACACCAGTCCTTGCATCCTCGTCAAACCTTCGAATGCTATCTCCCGAAGACCGTAGCAAGCTCAGTCCATGTTTCCCGCTATCCTAATTCATCGATCAAACTTCGCGGATTAGAAACCGCGGAAAACTCGTAGTAAACGTGTCGAGTCGGAAGACGGCCCAAAGGGACCTAAAACACGACTCGAGGCTCATCCTACGATTTTTCCTAACCAAAAGCCCGTAAGCCACAGCATGGTTCACGCTTGGCCCACGAGGAAGGATAAATGTCAAGTTTCCGCGGATAAATACGGAAGTTTTGAAGATAATTGTGAAGATCGGGAAAAATGGAATATCTCCATTTTTATGCTATGACGACTTAAGGGCAGAAGAGTAAAAGCGTAAACCGACCTTGGAGCTAGTATATAAGGAGTCCTAGGCGAGGAGCAAAAGAGGAGAACTTTTTCAGAGCAAACTTAGCACTTAGAGCAATTTAGGCAATTTTCCGTTTTTATTTCGAGCTGCGACTCAATTTGGTTTAGCCGTCTTAGGGTCGCTAGAACTAGGAATCTCGCCGACAGCTTTCGAGCCCAGGCTTATACCTTGTTGTAACGCTCATACGCAGATTCGGAATAAGATCTACTTTGCTCTCTTTTTCGATTTCTTATTTTTATCGTTGTTATTCTCGTGTTCTGATTGCTTGACGTGTGGTAATTAACAGATATCCGGGTCCTCTGGGTAATTAGGGTTTTCCTAGTTTCCTTATTTAAACGGAAATCGACAGTGTGAATTTCGGTTCCCACATGTCTCTTCATAATTTTGTGAGAGGTCATCCTGATCTCTTGAAGAAGAAGCAGACGGAGACTTGCATTGCAAGGTTTAAGAAAATAAGAATAACAGCCAGAGCTATAAAGCCCAAGTAGAGGAACGCTTGCAACATTTACAAATCTGAATCACGCTATGGGTATATATGTTCTGCAAGCTTTATTTCTATCAATTGGTCACTAAAATATTGGTCCCAAAGAGAAGAGAAACATTAACAGAAATCAGAGTGATATGTTAGTTTATCTCTAAGTGGATTCAATACAACGCTTGCAATGTTGGGTGATTCATGCACCACAACGTTGGGTGATTTACATTCTATTATACCATGTTCAACTTTTCTTGTTGAAATCCTATATTCTTACTTTTAATATCTCACTCTCTCATGTTTTTTTTTCTTTCGAAACTCAAACATGTTTGTTCCAACAAACCAGCCAATGTTCCAACATCAACCTCTAGTGTTAATCTATATATTATTTTGTTTAGTTTGTTTTTGTTTGGAGATACAAGAATACAACAGTCTATGAAGTGTTGAGCATTGTGTGTGCTTTGTTAAACGTTCAGCAAAGACGTTGAAGCTGGATATGACCTTGATTTTTTAAAAGATAATAATAAGTGTAAGAGTAAGAATACGCTAGAAGCACCAAAAGTAAAAACGAAAAAAGCATAATGTCTGCTTTCACATTTAGAAAATAGAGTTTCACGATGATCCACTCTTGTCAAATCCCTACAAAATATGAAACACAAAATAACTAAAAATGCATATAACTCAAATATAAATAGTATAGAGAATGAATTATTAACCTGGAGTAGTTGTGAAAAAGAAGGTTCATGGTATAAGGTCGAACTAGTGGCAGCAACAGATAAATCAGTATCAGGAGGAAGACTTGAGTCCTAAAATATATATATTGATTAAGTCCCAAAATTTGATGAAGATTAGAACAAAAAAAAAAACAAATACCTGAAAAGACAACTTCTTTTTTGTTGTACCGTTATTGGATGATTTTGATATACCACGAGTTTTCGTTTCAAGCACACTCAAATATCGACCATGGCGTCCTACTTTTTGATTCTTTGGTCGTCCAGGAGGATTTTTTCTTTTTATTCCACGTGCTTTTAGAACTTCTTCTTCTTATTCTTCCACAAGTTGAAAATTTGAAGTAGGGAGCATCCATTTATTAGCTTTCACATGTTCTTTTTTCTTTTCCTTCAATTTGTCAAGCAAATTAAAGGCAGCTTCATCTGCATACAACGTCAGTTCTATATGTTCAGCGGCAACATATGCTATCTCCCGGAAAGTACGACATATATGACTGTATCGCTTTCCGATTGATTGCTTCACTGAATCATTAGGTGTCGCTGAATGATAAAAGGATATGCTTCTTGCTTTAGCCTCTTTACTCCATCGATTCAAAATGTAGGTAGGTGGAATTCTTCTCACATCCTTCTTGGCCAACACTTTTAACGCATGACGACATAAGATTCCAGCAAAAGAAAAATTCATACAACTACAATGTATCGTTTTGTTTACAGCAACATAGTTAACCAAATGATTTCTCCCAACACCACGAAAAGATACATTGTATTCAGCACTTCGCATCTCAGACTTATTGACCCTTTTGGCAACATAATCACCAATAGCTATGTATTCCTTCTGGAATAAGGTAAAGACTTCAGGTGTATACACATCCACTGCATGTTGTAACATTTCTACAGGAGCCGATAAGACCTGTGAGGTATACATCATGCCAAAGTCAGCAGTTAATTCTTTAAATCGCCGATCATCCAACACTGTCTCATAGTGTTCAAAGAAGCGCAACAAGTTATAACCGCGCTTCAAGTATTTTTTTCAAAATATTGTTCATACTTTCACTACGTTGTGTGCTCATCATATCGACTATAAAAGTTTGGCGACCATATACCTTTGCCCATTTTTCTCTCAACCCAAACAAATTCTTCAACCATTTATTCTTTGCCATGCTTTTCAAGCATTTCACTCCATGCCGATAACCACTCTACTTCATTCTCATGGTCGTATACACATTTTCCAAAGTCTGTGGAAAACTGATCTGGTCCATGAAATACACGACTCAACCTCTTTGCAGCATTTTGGTAAATATGCCAAACACATAACTTATGTTTTGTTTCAGGGAACACTTTTTCTATTGAATTGGCCATTGCTGCACATTGGTCTGTAAAAATTGTTTGCGGTTGTTTTCCAGACATTGCTCCAAGAAAAGTCTGAAAAAGCCACTCAAAAGACTCTGTGGTTTCATCATATAAGAGCGCAGCACCAAACACGATAGATTGCTTATGATGATTGACGCCAACAAATGGAGCAAACGGTTTTTCATATTCGTTGGTCTTGTAAGTTGTATCAAAGCAAACAACATCTCCAAAGAGATTGTCATCACCAATTGACCGATCATCTGCCCAGAAGATATTAGTGATCATATCGTCCTCATCAAGTTGCATTGAGTAAAAAAGAGATGCATTATCCTCTTTATTTTTTTGAAAGTACTCCAAAACAGCTCCAGCATCTCCCTTTTCCATTGCTGCCATCCGCTTACGGTATATCTACTTTTCCAGGTCTTTATCCATGAAACCTAGATTTGCTCTGCCCCCAACTTCTCTGCTCATCATTTCAACGGTTGCTTTTGCTGAAATTCCTGACATATCAGCATCATCAGCATGTTGTTTTTGAGAGATAGAGATTGCTCGGTTACTCTTAAGCAAATGCTTCATAGGTGTCATCACTAAATCATGGTTGTGATTCGGCTCAAAAGTCACAATCTTATATCTTCCGTTACTCTGAAGGTAACAAGACATGCGAGCTTTACAACCACACCTTGTGGTTGGTCGATATGATTTCTTGACTTTAGGTTCTTGTCTAAGCCCCTCTTTTGAGCATACATAAACCATCCTTACTAGCTTATTGTTTTTTCTCGCAGTTTGCTGTCTCCTTACATCGAAACCATGACTGCCTCCATACTTTCTATAAGCTTTATATGCAGACTCTCAGAACTAAAATCCATTCCAATATAGAGTTCATATTTTTTCTGATTCTCATTGTTTGCCTCTAAAGCATCAACATCTTCAATTTGAAGATAATCTTCATTGTTTCTTATGTCCTCTTCTTCACCAAAATCACCAATTGAAGCATCGTCATTGCTGACTGAAGCACTGTCATCACTGAGTATATCATCTTTTTCCTCAACTAAGAACTCATCTGAATTCTGACTTAACAAACTGGTTTCATCTGAGACTTGCATACGAGATTCATCATGACTAGCGGGAACAGTTTCTTGACCATTTAAATGACTACTTCCCATTGCAACTATATAGAAAAATACAAACAATAGTTAAAAATTATTTTAGATAACATATAACCATGAGGAGTAAAACAAAAAAGCTCATACATCACGACTTGGCTTTATTTTTTCCTGAAATTGTGGAAATGATGAAAAATAATTTTAGATGTCCCCCATTACAAGCTAAGCAATAGAATGTCCCAATAATAACTTTGATTCATTCACTGGAACCCTACTAACGTGTATGATTTCATCAAAATTCTTTTCTTTCTATAATTATTACTTATTGTAGAATAATTGTGACTTCAATGGTGTGGCAATAATCATTAGTTATTGATTTTTTTGTCACCATTAAAATAAAGCAACAAAATCATAGAATAACCTAATTGACTCAATCTCCCTATTGCTTGTTCATATATAAACGTGATAATCAGAATATCTAAAAGAAAATCAGAACCTTGAAAGATTTGCTAAGGATGTGTGTTTTAGACTGGTCAGGTACATGGGAACAATACCTACCTTCGGTAGAGTTCTCTTATAACAACAGTTACCATGCAAGTATTGGAATGTCCCCATATGAGGTATTATATGGACGACCTTGCCACACACCACTGTGTTGTGCTGAAGTTGGAGAAATACATATGTTAGGACCAGATGTAGTAGATGAAACAACAGAAAAAATAAAGATTGTCCGGGATAATATGAACAAAGCTCAAGACAGGCAGAAGAAGTATGCCGATAAGAATAGACGTGAAGTAATATTTCAAGTTGGTGATTGGGTATATTTGAAGGTGGCCGCACAGAAAGGGAGAGATAGATTCGGAAAAGTGGGAAAGTAGCCACTCGATATATAGGACCATACCGAGTGATGCAACGGGTTGGAGAAGTAGTCTATCAATTAGAGTTACCATCAGATATGGCACTTCACCCAGTTTTCCATGTCTCAATGTTAAGAAGGCATATACGAGATCCTACCAAAGTAGAGCCGCAATGAGTTGAAAACCTTCGTTCCAACCTCACTTACCCTGAAGGACCACTTCGAATAGGAGAAAGACGAATAAGAAAACTGAAGAATCGAGAGATTCCTCAAGTGCAAGTATTTTGGGGAAAACAGCGTCGAGTAATTGTGACATGGGAAGATGAAGAGAGGTTTAGAGCAACTCATCTTGAACTGTTTTTGGAAGATGATGAAGATCAGATGGGTGGAGCATCAAACCACTAAGAATCCGGGACGAATTTTATTAAGAGGGGGAGAATGTAATAACCCTCTTTAAAGAGTAAAACGCAGACAAGGAAAAATCTTGTAACAGCCGAGAAAATTACTCAAGTAAGTGGAAGTCGGATTGATCTTTTTCCGTGGATGTTTGTGGATCCCAAGGTACATAAGAAAAATTTAGAAAGTCTTAGAATAGTTTTCCATCTGAAGAAATAAATTCTTCAGGAAGTTTAGTGGATTGAAAATGCTCGCGGTTCGGCCTAGAACGTCCTAGTTAGACGAGAAAATTAATCGAAAATTTATTATAAGGTATTAAGATAGGAATGACCTTAGAGTTATTTTAGAAATGTTAAGCATATCCGGAAGCTTCTGGAGGATGCAGATGCTTGTCTACCTCCTTAAGCAGCTAGACATGTGTTACTCCTTTACTGGAGAATCCTCCAAGCAGCTCTTGCTTATGTCCTATTGGTTCAATTGGTGGCTGGCCACAAAACTTGTTTTAATTGGACAGATTTGTGGATGCACACCAATCTCTCTCCAATTGGTTGCATGGGCACCCAGGACAGCTCCTGCTTGTAACCCACGACCTATACCTTCTCCTAAGCTCATTCTCCAGCCTATAAATAGCAGACCACCCCCTTGGTCATTTCTCATGCTTAGAACCCTAACCATAGCAGCTCGAAAAAGTCGAAACCCTAAGGTAAAATGTTTTTTGTCTTTAGATTTCTTTTTATTTAGATTTTTTTTTTATTTAGAACTTGGATAGCCTTGCTTATCCTATCCTTCATGTATTTAGATTTCTAAAGCTCTAGAGTTTTCTGATAAATGTTTAAAGTGAAGCCGACCGCGAGATAGAAGCGTTTCCAGTCCAAAACTTTCATCTAAGTATTGAGGTGAGTCTCGGTTATGGGTTATGATTGTTGTGTGTGCGACTAGCGCCTGCAAAACAAGAGTATTGGTTGATGCATTGCTAGGTTGCGCGTTTAGATATATAATGATATGATAATGATTGATGTTTGTGAAAGATATTGAGTTATATCGTCGGGCTTCAGCTCGAGGGGTATAACATGATTGTGATACATTGATGTTGTGTTGCATATACTTATGTCATTGCATTATATTGTTTGGGCCTCGGCTCAGATAATATAACATGTTTGATCATATCTTAACGGGGAAACCCGTAAATCCACGGACTTGATCCGTGAGAGTCCGACACTCGGGTGGAGTGTCGTGAGAGTCATTGGTGTCCACTCGAGGCCCGTGCCTTGTCTGGGGCCTTACCAAAATTAGTTCCGGGAAGGACGCGAAGACACATGTGATAGGGTTAGCTACCCTCGACCGTGTAGCTGCATGACGATGCGGCAAGTGTATTATCCGGGCCATCGGCTTTTTAGACTTTGTGTTTATAGTCAATATGATCATACATAGACATGATTAAAGATCTAATAACTCTAGTTATACTTATAACTACACGATCAAGAGATATATATATATATATATAACAAAAATTAAACTTGAGGATAATTATGTTAATTGAGTGATGAAGTAGCTCAAACCTGCAAGTTACGTGAAGAATTATTTGGGTGTTTCTGGGATGAAAAAGAAGAAGAAGCCGAAGAATGAAGAAGGAGAAATCAGATCAAAACTCTTAACAGAGCCGTCATACGTTAATTCCTTTTTTTTTACAAAGCTATTTTCCATTTATTAAAAAAATTAATACCTTTTTCTAGTAATCTTATGTGGCAGTTTAATTGATTTAGGGAAGTAAGGTGAATTGTATAATTCATCTTAGGGGGTGAACCCAAGTTCTGTCCTTTAATTAAATACATCTTTACTTTTGCTGTATCGCCTCGATGTCGTCGGAGGCATCCTCAACGTTTTGTTTTCATTTTCCAAGCGATAACGCCGTAGATGTTAATTATGGGAAGCAATCAAAGCAACCCAGTATTTGGTCATCCATTCAATTTCCTGTCCATCTGTTGCAATGTATTGCACCCTCACGAAACCCTCGTACAATCTAATCGTTTGACAATCTTCTTCACAACCCCCATCTCTCTTAAAACTAGTCTGTCTCAAGCTCTCGACTGCCTCTAGACGGCCATTGTTGCTATTAGGTTCACAGAAGTCCACCTTTGTTGAGATTGCTGAGACTATAAACCCCGTCCAACAAAGATATTCATATTCCGTACGAATGAACAATTGATGTTCATCTCACGAACAAAGGATTATCATGTATGATTCAATAACAAACCTAACCACTGCGTCTCTCTTACCAATTTTTCTTTTTTTTAAACTAACCTCTTTCTGACTGTTAAATTGCAGATATTGTTGGTGAATTAAGGGGCATCAAAACCATCTGGAACGATGAAACCCAGAACGTTATAATGGTAACCCTAAGAATTGAGAGGTACGTAACACATGAAACATTTTATGTACGTAAATTGGATTCATAGATGTAGCTTTTGTTTTAACATGTTTTATGATAGCACATCGTCCCCACTATGCAGTGACAAAACTGTACACCTCATTGTTTTTGACATGCTCTCACCAACCTCCATGACAAATTGAGTCTCCTAGGTGTTGAGCCTAAGGTCATCTTAGCCACTAACATTAGTCCAAATTAGTTGATGGTACTGATATTGTGAATTACATTAGTGCTTCCCTTTTATTTGCTCTCAGGTCTAATCTTCCTATATGCTACATCAAGCACCCATTTCTATGTTGATCAAGAGTGTCTAGCCAGCAGAGTAGTTGATGTCAATGGTGGACGAAAGTACAACAAATTCGAGCCTTTCGTATTAGGTTTGCAAGCAAACCAAGTGAGCTTCCTTCCATACTCTCGGATGAGAGAATCAGGAATCAATTGGTTTGCCGTTATCAAAGTTACACCTCATGGACGAATAATCGGTGGAGAAGAACAACCATTGCAAGAAGAATACATCAATGAAGTCGAGGAACCTGTACAACAAACTGATGACATCCTTCTTATTGATCCGCATAATCGCGAGTACGAAGATCTTCTTGACGATACGACGAACGAAACTGTTGAAGACGGATTTAATGAAAATGATGATGTTTCTAGTGATGACGAGAATGTCAATGATGTATCCGAATGATGATGTAATTTTCTTTAATATGATTTACTTTCAGACTTAATGCACGTGTATAGTTTGTTTAATCATTAAAATTAAAATATACAATTTGATTTAGTGTAAGGCAATTGGGGGTTTTGAGGTTTCTTTTAACACTGGATAATTACGCTATTACAACTATGCGAAATAGTACAGACAATTTTACAGCCGACAATTTTTTTTGTCATACGAGGATTCACGCCTGAATGCATCATCTGAACCACCTTATGGGATCCACGCTTGACAATACTCCTTGTGCCATGCTGAAGATCTCTTGTAAGCCTTTTTCTCTCTTTAATTTGCATAATTCCGTCTTCTTCGGGAATTGAAATCCAGACCTCCTGGTGTAGAAGCATTAATGAACTCTTGGTCAAACCACTGGACTAAGGAGGCTTCCACAGGTTTGGGGTTTAGAAAGAAGAGATTGAGTGATGAAGTTTAAGGAACTTGGGGTTTGTGGTTTCAGGTTATAGGGATTTGCATATCTTTCTCGAAAAACACTCGTAAAAAAACACGGGCCTTGTTGTTCCTCGTAAACTAACGAGGACTTTACGACGAAATTGAAAACAACTTCGTAGTAAATGATACACTAAAATTGTGTCTTTACTACTGCAAGCTAACAGTATATATGTAGTATTAGAGATTCAATTTCACAGGACCAGTTTACACTTTATTTTTATGAGTTCAATATTAAGCTAAAACAATATGGGGGTTTTGAGTTTAAGGTATCGTAAGAAGCAAGTAACAAGTTGATTTTAAGGTTTTCAGATTAAAGAGAATGCTAGCCTAAGGTGGTTCATCAGGCGATAAACAAATGTGAGCCAAACAATTATTCAAGTTTAATTTAGCACTAGTCTAGAAACTCAGATCAGTTAAGATAGATCAGCCCACTGTCGTGGTGCTTCACCTTTCAACGATCAGCCTCAGTACCTAAGCTCTCGATTGGATCAAGGCATGATGATGAACATTAAGATCAAGTCCGATAGGTTAACAAAACACCATAATATCTACTTTCGCTGATTAGGGATGCAATGCTCATTTATAACAGATCTAGCAACCTATTACACGGTTAATGAACAGGTTAAACCTAGGATCTAACATTAAGCGACCAGTTTAATGAAAGCAATAAGAACAATAATGAATGAAGACAATCGATTTATAACTTATTCATGCTTAGCTCACAGATCTAACACCCTACACTCAGCAAGTGGACTACTCAGCCATGAACAGAGAAGTCACAGAGACAATAGATGAAGAAAATATGTTGAATCAATAAATAAATAAGATAGGGTTCATGAATCTTCTCCAGGCGAGAGAGATGAAGCCTTCTCCCTTTTAAGGTAGCAAATCTTCAAGTACAAAAATCTCCAATCGTTTCTTGTGTTAAAACTAGCGTACAATAATAACATAAAATAAGAAAAGATATATTGCAGGTCTTTGGCGGCTGCAGGAGAGAAAATTAGGATGATTAGGGCAAATCCCGAAATATTAGAAGTTTCCTTAAAAATCTATGCCGCTGGAACATGCACTCGGGTTGCTCCGCTCTTTCTTATGTGGCTCACAACTGTGTCATACTTGGCATTCAGCTCAGTGAACATGTTGCCCATCCTGGTGTCGATTTTCGTGGTTACCTGATTCAACGCCTTGGCCTGAACCTGCTGACCCTGCAACAACTGTTGCATCATCATGCCCAGACCCTTCAGCTCATCTGGTTGACTGTTCCCGGTAGCTGGAACAGCTTGCCGATTGCTCTGCGGTTGTCGCTGGTTCTGGTTCTGAATCTGCCCGACCGTAGCTTGCTCCATGCTGAAGACGTGCTGTTGGTTGTTTTTAGTAGCTGATAAACCTTGGTTGTCAGCTCATCTATCTTCTGGATGTCGGAACTGTTCCCTATCTTGGATCAATCACTCTCCTCTTTCTTATTAGCTGAGCTAGCAGACATGTTCTCAATCAGATTAAACACTCCATCAGTGGTCTGAGTCATTAAGTCTCCATTGCTCGAAGAGTTTAGAGCACCTTGGTATTTGCAGTCCACTCCATCATAGAAAATGTCCAGGATGTAATCATCATCAAATCCATGGTGAGGGCATTCTCTGCAGTAGTCATTGAAGTGCTCCCATGCGTAGCAGAAAGGCTCAATACTGAGCTGTCTGAAGGAGGTGATCTTGTTCCTTAACGCAGCTGTTCTCACTTTAGAGTAGAAATGGCTGAAAAACGCTGATCAGACCTGTTCCCATGAAGTGAGAGAGCCGGTAGGGAAAGAGTTCAACCACCCTACAGCTTTTCCATCTAGAGAGAATGAGAATAACATGCACATGATGTAGTCTGGTTGAATACCATTCGCGCGAGTGAAACTGCAGACTTTTTCGAAGCTCTCAATATGCTCCATTGGATTTTCTGTAGAGAGACAAGAAAACACCTTTCTCTGTACTAGACCGAACAAAGCAGGCTTAATCTCGAAGTCCTGCCTGGTGCAGGCTGGATGTATGATACTTTATTAAATTTTGTGTTTGAAAATTATGTCTAAATTTTGTTTTTGAAAATTATGTCTAAATTTTTTGGATTGTGTTGATATTTTCTTCAAAACTGTTTTCCGTATGAGTATGCTGCAGCTGTTATTCGAGAAGGTGCATTGAGATTGTGTGGATATGTAATTGATTATTTTAAGTTATTGCATTTGTACAAAGTTTACAACTATTGAGTCAACTCATCTTAAGGCAACTCGTTAAGTGGTCAACCATTAGTATTAGGTATACATATAATTTAGGCAACTCGTTAGGTGGTCAACCATTAGTATAATACATATAATTTGGGTGGTCAACCATTAGATCTATCTTTAGGGAACTTGTTATTGAGTCAACCATTAGTATAATGTAGGTGGTCATTACTTTGGTGTTTAATACATATAACTAGATCTTGAACCGCGCAATCTCGCTGATTTTTGTTCTCATTTATTTTTATATAAATATTTTGTTTTCAATTCTAAATTGATATATATTATAATATATATGTGTCAATCAATTTTTAAAACATAATAAGTTTATTGTATATTTTTTTCATTGAATAGATTGTTTTAAACTTTCACATGTATTTGTATCTTCTTCTATATACATATATATTTGGATTATTATTTCATTATTAAAATCATAACTATATATATAAAGATTGGTAAAATATTATTTCATTGTGATATTCAAAGATATTGTAACATTTCACAAATTCAGAAAGTTTTTTAAAAATTAAACTTTTCGCTTCATAGATTTATATAATCGAGTAAATAATTAAATATTTAGTTTTTGTTTAATTTTTAAAAATAAACTATATAGTTTAAAATTTGTTCTCATTGGTTTAAGGTAGTAAAGATTAATCATTGTTAGATAATATAATTTTTTTATTTAAAAGAAAAAATCTTTCTAATTTTAAAAGTTAACATCGACAAATATTTAAATATTTAGCATATAGATGTATAGTATTACAACATTAAATTATATCTATTTAATTTATACGATCTATAAATTCAATGAATCATTTATTGTTTAAGTCCAATTATTTATAGCCCAATACAAAAATTTTATAGGCCCAAAATTTAAATGATAGGATTATATATTAAATGTAACATGACTTTTTAGGAATAGATCCATTTTTAAAAAAAAAATCACACATGAATCAATGTTGTGACTTCTGTTTTAATATATAAGATACATATAATTTAGGCAACTCGTTAAGTGGTCAACGATTAGTATAATACATATAATACATATAATTTAGGCAACTCGTTAAATGGTCAACCATTAGTATCTATAATTATAAAAACACTTTTCTCTCATTCTCCTTTTGCCACGTCAAAAAAATAGAAGAAGGAAGAGTCAACACGTGTCCTGGTCTTAAACGAGTTCTTGTTGTGTTTGAGTGGGGGACAAAGCCCAATCTCAGCACAAACTTTAAAGATTTAGGAACCCACTAACACCTTCTCCCTCTTCTAGCATCGTTTTCTTCTCCGTGCCTTATCTTTCACGATTGGTTGCCTAACCTATGTATAACGCTTTTGTTCCTCATTGAATCCACTTCATAGTGTATCTCCATTACCTACTTCCGTTCAACTCTGCCACTAAGTCGACTTTAATGACCCTTTTCTCAACTCTTTCTCAAATCCCTAATTCTTGAGACTATAAATAGAGATGGAGACCTCACCAAATCTCACAGCTTCACGAGGTCAATCATATTTCTGCCTTACAAACACAGTCTGTCATTGTCTTTTTCATTGGCTCAATCGGTTCATGGTTTCCCCGCCATGATGAAATCAAGAGTTTGGCTTGAGAAGAAGAGAAATCCTAATCGGTCGTCGTCTTTTTCATTGTCTCAATAGGTTCATGATTTCACCGTGTAAGCAGAACCGTCTATGTTTTCTCCGGTCGGCTTCTTCCATAATTTAGGTGGTCAACCATTAGATCTATCTTTAGGCAACTCGTTATTGAGTCAACCATTAGTATAATTTAGGTGGTCATTACTTTGGTGTTTAATGTAGATTTACATATTTAATATACATATACAAATTGTCAGATTAATCTTTGTTAAAACATTAATTTTGAATATGTTTTTTAGGTAACATTGTTTTCTACTAAAATAATTTTAGCAAAGTAAACTTACTTTTATCAATGAAGATCAAGACCAATTCAAATGGTGAGAGTAAGATATTTACTCAAAAAAAATCAGTAAGTAAATTCCTCACATTCATGATCATAAGAATCATAATGGTTTCTAAACAAACTAAATATATATATTCCATAACTCATTTCCTTTGAGTGTGTTGGCATTTTCTTTTTGATCATGATGTTTTAATTTTTTTTTTGACCAAAAAAAAAAAGACACAAACTGAAATGTCAACTTTTTTTCTCTAGAGTTACTTTGCTTTGGATTTTTTTCTCTAGAATTGCTATACCATATCGATCTCTAACTTTTTACTGGGTAAAGACACAAACTGAAATGTCAACTTTTAATTTTATTTAGTAAACAACTGAGGAAAAGGACATTTATTTTCATCAATCTGCTTCCTCACTATATTTCACTTTGTCGTCGTGTAAGACTAATCAACCAAATTCAAACGAAACAAAATTAATAGAAAATAAATCAACCTGATTTCTTTGTATTTAGTTCAGAAAAAGAGCTCACATGGACAATCCACTTAAATCATATCCTAACATGTTTGACGTAGCTAAATTGACTAATATTTTTTTCTAACCCCGAAAATGGAAAATATCCAACTACAACAATGAAAAAATTTACTGGCGTAATCAAATACTTTCTGCAGTCATATCATCAAATTAACCAGCCTTCCTCCTTTAATCAGCTTCTCCCAATATTTGTGGGTGCGTCCAAGCTAACTAACAACGTTCGAGTCAATGGCTGTATGGAATCAGAGCCAACACACCAAGAGCCAACACACCAGGAGTGGGTTATGTAGTGGAATTTTTTTTACTAATTTGAGTAGGGGTAGATGAGTTCATAATATTGCAGTATATATTGAGTATTTAACCAGCTAACGTTTGTTCAGCAAAAGCTATTCTTAATTGGATCATAACCACAAACACATATGACATTCTATCAACACTGGGGAATAAGTTGAAATATGCTTTTATTGATTGAAGTTTGAAAAATGGAAGATTTAAACCAAGAAGCTTGAGAGAAAGGGTCTTCCTTATCCAACTTGAGCAGCTACGTTTGCGTGCCTTCTTGAGTGCATAAGCTATATAGCCTCTAAATATATCTGGCATTTTGACTGTCAATCTCCAGATCGTTCAGCTTCTCCTCATGTAAAAATCATACCCCTTTGCCAAGCTTTTTCGGTTCAAGAAAATAAAACATCGACCCAACATCTTGAACCGAACTTATTGACTACTTACGGAAGAAAAAAGCTTACATTTTTTAAAGCTTCAAGCTTTTTTTGTATAGCTTCATACTCACCTTGCTTTGGGTACATATTTTTCTGAGAGAGGTCTTGATCAGTATTGGTAACAGTAGTTGCAAACGGATGAAGCATAATCGGTCTGTCTATATCAGGATCAACATCATGTTGTATTGAGTCCCCTCCCATCATAATACACCTTGGCAATCATAATAACATAACAACTTTCGTTTATTTGCTATGGTGTAAAGGCTTGCCTTGCACATTTTGATTCAAGAAGGAAAAGCCATAGAAAAAATAAAAAGAGATTTGTACGTAAATGGACCAAACACCGATAAAAATCAAGTCTTCAAGTTTATTAAAAACTGAACAGTGGAATGAAATAACATAATCTTGCCCACTAAAACAGAGCAAAATATGATAAGCTTTCATCAAAATTTTTACACTCTAGTGAAACACATAATGAGTAATGGATGACCAAAACAGAAAAAGCTTAAGGCTTCCTATTATAAAAACAAAGCAAACTTGAATGAAAAATGGGATCAAAGGCACATATAAACAGAGCAGAATATAATAAAATTCAATCAAAAGAAATACACTATGGCCAAACCAATCTACACAATACTAACTAAAATGAGCGTGGCCAAATAATAGTGTGACAATACCTTTTCAAAGTGGGTGAGAATTGGAGTCTGGCCAAACAGAATTGTTGGAATGTGAGAGGCGTTGAAGATTTGCTAGGGTGAGTGGGTTTTTTGCTTCTAAGCAAAAGAATATTTGATACACATAAATCTGGCAAATTTCCTAAAGTTACCCGTGAATGAATCAAGTTTCCTAAAGTTCTTAAACGTGTTTATTTGATTTCCTAAATGTCAGATTGGTGTTTATTTGGCAAATTTCCTAAAGTTCTTTGGTTGGTTTGTTATGTTGGTTATGGCAGTTTGAGGGCACAAATGACTTCAACAATACGGCTGTTACACAGATTGTTTACCGTAGTCTATTGTTGGGGTCAAAATCGGTCACGACGGAATCAATGTCTGAAAGTCCGTAAAAATCAGCATAACCGTTTTTACGAAAAGTAATCTTCGTAAAGATATCTTTACGAACAGCCTTGCAGTAAAATATCGTCCAAATCTCAATCGAACCACTAAATACCGATTGTCCGAAGGAAACGGACATGTATCCAAATCGGCCGCGGACAAGCTCGAGTATGGAAATCAGACCGCGGACAAGCCAAGCTCGATCGATACGCGGCAACCAAGCATGCACACAGCTCGGTCGCTACGTAGCGACCGAGCTCGAGCCAAGCTCGGTCGCTACGTAGCGACCGAGCATCCGTCTCGCTCGGTCGCTACGTAGCGACCGAGCCCGAGCCAAGCTCGGTCGCTACGTAGCGACCGAGCGATCGTCCCGCTCGGTCGCTACGTAGCGACCGAGCTCGAGCCAAAGCTCGGTCGCTACGTAGCGACCGAGCGATCGTCACGCTCGGTCGCTACGTAGCGACCGAGCGATCGTCCCGCTCGGTCGCTACGTAGCGACCAAGCTCGAGCCAAAGCTCGGTCGCTACGTAGCGACCGAGCGATCGTCCCGCTCGGTCGCTACGTAGCGACCGAGCTCAGCCAAGCTCGGTCGCTACGTAGCGACCGAGCGATCGTCCCGCTCGGTCGCTACGTAGCGACCGAGCTCGAGCCAAAGCTCGGTCGCTACGTAGCGACCGAGCGATCGTCCCGCTCGGTCGCTACGTAGCGACCGAGCTCGAGCCAAAGCTCGGTCGCTACGTAGCGACCGAGCGATCGTCCCGCTCGGTCGCTACGTAGCGACCGAGCGATCGTCCCGCTCGGTCGCTACGTAGCGACCGAGCTCAGCCAAGCTCGGTCGCTACGTAGCGACCGAGCGCTCGTCCCGCTCGGTCGCTACGAAGCGACCGGGCTCGAGCCAAAGTTCGGTCGCTGTGTAGCGATTGAACCTTTCCGAACGTCAATACGACACCAGTTCTTGCATTCTCGTCAAAACCTTCGAATGCTATCTCCCGAAGACCGTAGCAAGCTCAGTCCATGTTTCCCGCCATTCTAATTCATCGATCAAACTTCGCGGATTAGAAACCGCGGAAAACTCGTAGTAAACGTGTCGAGTCGGAAGACGGCCCAAAGGGACCTAAAACACGACTCGAGGCCCATCCTACGATTTTCCTAATCAAAAGCCCGTAAACCACAGCCTGGTTTACGCTTGGTCCACAAGGAAGGATAAATGTCAAGTTTCCGCGGATAAATACGGAAGTTTTGAAGATAATTGTGAAGATCGGGAAAAATGGAATATCTCCATTTTTATGCTATGACGGCTTAAGGGCAGAAGAGTAAAAGCGTAAACCGACCTTGGAGCTAGTATATAAGGAGTCCTAGGCGAGGAGCAAGAGGAAGAACTTTTTAGATTCGGAATTCTCTGCACTTAGAAACTTTAGGCTTATTCTCGACAAGTTCGGTTTCTATGACTGGCACTCAATTACTAGACGAACTCGCCCAGGCAGTTCGATCTCTTGTCCAGCTCTATCAATTGAACTACGTTCGGCTTGATCCTCGAAAGGGGTACGTAGGCAGCCTTTAACAAGGTTCAGTCCGAAATCAATCTAAGCCTTTTAGATATCTTTTTCGTCCTTTGTTATCGAGCTGCGACTCAACTAGGATTAGGGTTTTATGTTGCTAGAACTAGGTAACTCGCTGACGGCCCCTGCGGCCAAAGCCTTTGTATTCTCTTGTAATGATCGCAACGCTCTTACGCGGACTCGAAATAAGATCTACTGTTTTCTCTAAACTCGTTTGTTATCTTTTCATGATTTCCGCATATATTCGATCACTTGTCGTTGGCTCTCGCAGAGATCCGGGACCTCTGGGAAATTAGGGTTTTCCTAGTTTCCTTATTTAAACGGAAATCGACAGTGCGAATTTCGGTTCCCACAGTTTGGCGCTAGAAGGAGGGGGGGTTACGGATTACTCTTACTCATGGCCACAAAACGCTTGATCGAAACGATGTTTGGATATATGAAAGACAAACTCGCAGCACTGACTGCTCCTATGGCCAACGCTTACGCAAACGCCGTAGTTTTCAACAAAATCGAAAACTTAGTCGCGACCTTCCGCCACAGGAAGAGCACTAAAACAAGCTCGCGATTCCTCCCTGTAAACAAGAAGGGAAACGATAAATCTTATCAAAACCCCGTAAACAAATCTCGATGCATAAGGGTTTTACCAAAACACGTTTTCCGAAAACATTTCGGAAGGATAAAACTTGTTCTCCCAAAAAAACCGCTGAAAAACCCCTACGTTAATCGCGGAAAAAGGAAACACAACAAAACGATTACACAGCTCGGTCGCTACGTAGCGACCGAGCACGCACACTGCTCGGTCGCTACGTAGCGACCGAGCACGCACACGCTGCTCGGTCGCTACGTAGCGACCGAGCACACACGCTGCTCGGTCGCTACGTAGCGACCAAGCACATACGCTGCTCGGTCGCTACGTAGCGACCGAGCACGCACGCTGCTCGGTCGCTACGTAGCGACCGAGCACACACGCTGCTCGGTCGCTACGTAGCGACCGAGCACGCACACGGCTCGGTCGCTACGTAGCGACCGAGCACGCACGCTGCTCGGTCGCTACGTAGCGACCGAGCACGAACACGCTGCTCGGTCGCTACGTAGAGACCGAGCACGCACACGCTGCTCGGTCGCTACGTAGCGACCGAGCACACACACTGCTCGGTCGCTACGTAGTGACCGAGCTCAAGCCAACTCTCCACTCGCTACATAGCGACCTGTAAGGCCTCAGAAAGGTCCTCCTTTGGGTTCTCTTTTGAATCCTCGTCGAAACGCTTTTCGTTTCGTCTCAATCGGAGTTTCCGTTGAGATTTTACGACGAACACAAGTGGGACTCTTCTCGGCTTGCTTCCACTCGCTACGTAGCGACCTGTCAGACTGTCAGTCGCTACGTAGCGACCTGTAAGGCCTCAGAAAGGTCCTTCTTTGGGTTCTCTTTTGAATCCTCGTCGAAACGCTTTTCGTTTCGTCTCAATCGGAGTTTCCGTTGAGATTTTACGACGAACACAAGTGGGACTCTTCTCGGCTTGCTTCCACTCGCTACGTAGCGACCTGTCAGACTGTCAGTCGCTACGTAGCGACCTGTAAGGCCTCAGAAAGGTCCTTCTTTGGGTTCTCTTTTGAATCCTCGTCGAAACGCTTTTCGTTTCGTCTCAATCGGAGTTTCCGTTGAGATTTTACGACGAAAACAAGTGGGACTCGTCTCGGCTTGCTTCCACTCGCTACGTAGCGACCTGTCAGACTGTCAGTCGCTACGTAGCGACCTGTAAGGCCTCAGAAAGGTCCTCCTTTGGGTTGTCTTTTGAATCCTCGTCGAAACGCTTTTCGTTTCGTCTCAATCGGAGTTTCCGTTGAGATTTTACGACGAAAACAAGTAGGACGCTTCTCGGCTTGCTTCCATTCGCTACTTAGCGACCTGTCAGACTGTCAGTCGCTACGTAGCGACCTGTAAGTCCTCAAAGGGTTCTTCCTTTGCGTTCTTCTTTGAAATCCTCTTCGAAATGCTTTTTGTTTCGTCTCAATCGGAGTTTCCGTTGAGATTTTACGACGAAAACAAGTAGGACGCTTCTTGGCTTGCTTCCATTCGCTACGTAGCGACCTGTCAGACTGTCAGTCGCTACGTAGCGACCTGTAAGTCCTCAAAGGGTTCTTCCTTTGCGTTCTCCTTTGAATCCTCTTCAAAATGCTTTTCGTTTCGTTTCAATCGGAGTTTCCGTTGAGATTTTACGACGAAAACAAGTGGGACTCGTCTCGGCTCCCTTCCACTCGCTATAGCGACCGAGATGACATCCTCACTCGCTATAGCAACCTGTCAGGCCTCAAAGGGGTCCTCCTTTGCGTTCTCCTTTGAATTCTCATCGAAACGCTTTTGGTTTCGTCTCAATCGGAGTTTCCGTTGAGATTTTACGACAAAAACAAGTAAACCTCATCCTAAACTCCTTGGCTTGTTTCTGCTCACCCTACCTCCATCTTTGCGTTCACTTTCGAATCTCGATCGAAACGTCTCTTGTTTCGCCTCGATTGAAGTTACCATTGAGACTTTACGATATAAAAAAAAAAACCGCAAAGACCTATTTTCTCGCATGGATTCAGATTAATCGTATAAAACGGCAATGGTTAACTTAACACCTTAGCCGCCTTAACTATACGATTACGTTGGACCTTTTTACAAAAATCGACGTCTTATCTAAGGAGAAGATAACAGTCAAGTTCGGAAGATAAATGTCAAGTTTCAAAGGATAAACACCAATATCGGAAATGGCGAACATACACGAGAATAGGAAACGGAAATGAGCACGCAAAACTGAGAAGGGACAAAACTGCATCTTCGAGAGAACTAAGGTATTTCCGACTTGAAATTTTTGAAATCAGACTTGGAATTTTCGTAGGAAATTACTTTGAGGCTGCCATAGAACTTTAGGGAACGTAAAACCTAGGCGGATAGTCTAGCGAACTAAGTTTTAAGCGATTTTTCCTGTCTCGATATATTGTCCCATAATTGTTCATCCAAATCTTGCAAACCGATCTAAACTCTCCGAAAGTCGAGAAATGATCGCCACGCATATCAAGCTCGCTTCCTAAAGAGAGAAAAAGTTAGAGACATGAACGTCGTCTTAAAACCGATTCGTTTCTGGCAATTTTCTCGGAACCGACATATCCCAAGTCGTCAACGTGGAAACAACCAAATCACAGTCCAAGCGTCGTCTATAAATCGTCCCGAATTATCGATCATTCCAAACATCAGGAGAGGAAACGTACACAACCCTTCAAAGTATCGGTTCAACCGTTTTTCTTTCGTAAAAAAAAAAAGGGGGGAGTAGGTACGTATACTATACTCGTATACTCCCAAACTTCAAAAACTTCTGCAAATCGTCAAGAATAGGCAAACGACAATCTTAATATTCGTCTAAACGCTAGCAACATATCCAGACGATCATGAACATAATCTCAAAAACTATACATCATTTCTTGTCGCAATCATGCGTACAGAAAACTTGTACCAATATCAAACTGAAACTCGACGATTAGCCAAAGTATTGAAGCCTTTTCCGGCTTCAGAAAGCCAGTTTCGTTTTAAACTTAGCGGCGAGAAATCTTCAATCACCAAAGCATTTCTTTCAGTTTCCGTTGTACCAAGTAAGTCACGGAAAAGTATCGAAAACATTTGCGACGAAGAAAACTCGAGAATATATGTAGCATCGTGCACATTAAAAGGAGCACTTTCCTCCCGATGGTTAGCTAGATCCACTTCTGGTTGACCAATTCTTTCAAGAAACAAATGTGTCATGAGAATCCTCTCGAAAAACCTATGAAAAACGTTCCGCGACTAGATCGTATTGAAATAAACTTCGGTAATACTCCATGGGTAACGCCAAGCAACTTTCACCTAAGATCAAAATCACAGCGGGAACGTTTCTCGTAGAACCCGCAGAAACAATGCTACTTTGACATATGTATACATATCACTGATTTACGACCTTCGTAAAATCGGTTATATGATATGATAAATTATCGTATAGCCCACAATCGGAAATCATATGATAAATTCTTCATAACGAAACTAAGTCCTAACAACCAAACGGTTAACGGAAAATCTAAACTTTTCGAAAATTGACCAAGTTCAATACGCTCCACAATTCACTTTAAGCCCGCAACGTTTTAACCACAATACGCGGCATGTAAGGAAAAATTCGTAACAAAGCTTCTAGAGCTATACGAAACATCCTAAAAAATGCACGAAATACATCTCGGAAGGCCAACTCTTCACAAAGCACCATGAAGGAAAACACTTGTTCCCATGGACAAATTTACACGACACCTCAGTCATAATTCCTCGATCGCAAACAAAACTATTAGCATCCGAGCAGGAACAACAATTTTTGGCTGCGAACATTCTTAGTCAAACCAGAATGTTTCTCAAACACAGGGCTAATACTAAACCCTCGCAACATCGCGAAATATCTTCAAAGCCCGCGAACATTTCAAGCACGAAACGTGGCATACGAAAGAATAACAAATCTTCAGCATCGCGAGACGTCGCGGACGCCTGAAGATTAGTTCTTCGACGAAATTTCCTTCCTCGATAAAAACACCTTCATGGAAGACCAGACAGTCATACGCACTAACATCTTCTCAAAACATATTCTTCGCGAAGACTCAAAATAGTAATTTTTACCATTAAGTTTGTTGCTGATCACAACAAACTCTTAACGTCCTAAACAGACTTAGCCATCTCGTAGAAGATGACTCTCTTACATCCGACACAAGGATAATAGCGCTATAAAAGAAATCCGAAATTTTGGTCCAGCACTTCCGGTCTCCGGAGAGATGCTCGATTCCAACCATACAAGTCGTATAAGCCGAGAACCTATCGCGGACTTTAAATCGGTATGGAATCAGGATGAAACTGAAACGGGATACGTAAGTCGAATTAGTCATCGCACCCTCTAAAACCAGGAGTAAACCTAGGTCTTGCCCTAAACCCAGCGCACTGGTCTCTAACATCTCTAGGCATAGTATCAAACACCCTGATACGAGATCCCAAAATTTGTCTCTTTGCCAATATTCGAACGTCTTCAGAAAATCCCGCAAGTTTACACACTGCGGAAAACTCTCGAAACAGATTATGGATATGGCAATTCACACAGAGTTAGATTACGAGACGACAACTCGTAGTCTTCCCTCTACACCCATACAAAATGCCATCGGCAGCAACACGCCTTATAACCGCTACATAAAAACTAGACCATAAAGGTCCTACTGGAAAACTAGTCATAAGAACCTTAACTCCAAGATGAACTACGAAAGGCTTGATCCCTTCAACAAGGGTACGTAGGCAGCCGTCATAAGGCGCAGCCCCAATCTTATCGCGTTTTCTACTTTTAGGAGAGCGAGAAGATCACTTACCACAGACCTTTTCAACCATTAATTCCGCCTAACTCACCTAACTTGCCAAGCCACTCGCTAGAACCTCACGCTAGAAGCTCATGATTCTAACGAGCTGGGGGGCTAACTGTTGGGGTCAAAATCGGTCACGACGGAATCAATGTCTGAAAGTCCGTAAAAATCAGCATAACCGTTTTTACGAAAAGTAATCTTCGTAAAGATATCTTTACGAACAGCCTTGCAGTAAAATATCGTCCAAATCTCAATCGAACCACTAAATACCGATTGTCCGAAGGCAACGGACATGTATCCAAATCGGCCGCGGACAAGCTCGAGTATGGAAATCAGACCGCGGACAAGCCAAGCTCGATCGATACGCGGCAACCAAGCATGCACACAGCTCGGTCGCTACGTAGCGACCGAGCTCGAGCCAAGCTCGGTCGCTACGTAGCGACCGAGCATCCGTCTCGCTCGGTCGCTACGTAGCGACCGAGCTCGAGCCAAGCTCGGTCGCTACGTAGCGACCGAGCTCAGCCAAGCTCGGTCGCTACGTAGCGACCGAGCGATCGTCCCGCTCGGTCGCTACGTAGCGACCGAGCTCGAGCCAAAGCTCGGTCGCTACGTAGCGACCGAGCGATCGTCCCGCTCGGTCGCTACGTAGCGACCGAGCTCAGCCAAGCTCGGTCGCTACGTAGCGACCGAGCGATCGTCCCGCTCGGTCGCTACGTAGCGACCGAGCTCGAGCCAAAACTCGGTCGCTACGTAGCGACCGAGCGATCGTCCCGCTCGGTCGCTACGTAGCGACCGAGCGATCGTCCCGCTCGGTCGCTACGTAGCGACCGAGCTCGAGCCAAAGCTCGGTCGCTACGTAGCGACCGAGCGATCGTCCCGCTCGGTCGCTACGTAGCGACCGAGCTCAGCCAAGCTCGGTCGCTACGTAGCGACCGAGCGCTCGTCCCGCTCGGTCGCTACGAAGCGACCGGGCTCGAGCCAAAGTTCGGTCGCTGTGTAGCGATTGAACCTTTCCGAACGTCAATACGACACCAGTTCTTGCATTCTCGTCAAAACCTTCGAATGCTATCTCCCGAAGACCGTAGCAAGCTCAGTCCATGTTTCCCGCCATTCTAATTCATCGATCAAACTTCGCGGATTAGAAACCGCGGAAAACTCGTAGTAAACGTGTCGAGTCGGAAGACGGCCCAAAGGGACCTAAAACACGACTCGAGGCCCATCCTACGATTTTCCTAATCAAAAGCCCGTAAACCACAGCCTGGTTTACGCTTGGTCCACAAGGAAGGATAAATGTCAAGTTTCCGCGGATAAATACGGAAGTTTTGAAGATAATTGTGAAGATCGGGAAAAATGGAATATCTCCATTTTTATGCTATGACGGCTTAAGGGCAGAAGAGTAAAAGCGTAAACCGACCTTGGAGCTAGTATATAAGGAGTCCTAGGCGAGGAGCAAGAGGAAGAACTTTTTAGATTCGGAATTCTCTGCACTTAGAAACTTTAGGCTTATTCTCGACAAGTTCGGTTTCTATGACTGGCACTCAATTACTAGACGAACTCGCCCAGGCAGTTCGATCTCTTGTCCAGCTCTATCAATTGAACTACGTTCGGCTTGATCCTCGAAAGGGGTACGTAGGCAGCCTTTAACAAGGTTCAGTCCGAAATCAATCTAAGCCTTTTAGATATCTTTTTTGTCCTTTGTTATCGAGCTGCGACTCAACTAGGATTAGGGTTTTATGTTGCTAGAACTAGGTAACTCGCTGACGGCCCCTGCGGCCAAAGCCTTTGTATTCTCTTGTAATGATCGCAACGCTCTTACGCGGACTCGAAATAAGATCTACTGTTTTCTCTAAACTCGTTTGTTATCTTTTCATGATTTCCGCATATATTCGATCACTTGTCGTTGGCTCTCGCAGAGATCCGGGACCTCTGGGAAATTAGGGTTTTCCTAGTTTCCTTATTTAAACGGAAATCGACAGTGCGAATTTCGGTTCCCACATCTATCCAACAGCATTGCTGCTCTAAATCAAGAACTCGCTACAAAGCAAAATTTTGCGTCAAAGAGCTGTAAGCTTCCATTGCTTTGGAAACAAAGTCTTAAATAGAAAACAGACAATGCATTGTCTTTAAAAAAACCCCAAAAGTACTTAAACTGCAGCAAATTTAAAGAAAAAAACCAATCCTTGAACTGGAAAGCAAACACTCAAACACCAATGAACCCAAGCTCCAATTCTCACATCTTGGGCGTTTAGCTGTCTCTGGATCAGCCCTGGTACACGTCCTCTTGCTCTCCTCGTTTCCAGACTGCATTGCTTCCTCGGAGGTTGCAGCAATGGCATTTCCAACTGAGGCTTCCGTGGGTGGTGGTGTGTCTAGAGGGAGGATCTTGGTGACAGTTATGGCTTGGGTATTGCCTGAGAAGTTGTGGTATGTAACTTTCACACAGAACTTATGTGTCTGTCCGATGGTGCTGATTAGAGCTTCCAGGACAGGCACCACATGGTCAGATTCTTCGCTTTTATTAGCCTTACGTTCAAGTATAATAATGTCAGTTCAAATGACTTGAGTGAATATCAACAAAAAAGAGAAAAAAATCATTTGAGATTACAAACTGATGCTCAGTTACCTCAAAGTAGCTGTTAACCAACTCGGATGCATGCCTCCCAGTCAACTCATGCCCAGCATCTCCAAGGAGGACAAAAAAAGCTTGTTCGCTCTTGTCATAAACCGAAATCTTTGCACGGTACCTGTTGTGTAAGAATCAGAAAATAACGTCACGAATGTAATAACCAAAAACTAATACCAGTGAAAGCGTAATTCAATATTAGGGAGAGAAAACATACTGTGGAACGCCAGCTGTGTTAACCTTCCCACATCTTTTGTTTGTGCAAATCAACGAAGATGGGCCCTTGGTAGCCTTAGAATGGCACTCACTGCATGCAATATAGTACCAAGAAGAGCCATGCACAACATCATCTATCGTAGCCGTGCACTCAAAAAAGGCATCCTGCGACAGTTTATAATCATGTGATTAAAGTATATTAGCGTTTCAAAATGAGAAAGTAATATAGCTTTACGTTTACCTTTGCAGATTCTTGAGTCATGTATGAGAATATATCTGCTATAGTCAGTGTCTCACGCTTAGTGATGACGTCTGCTCTAACCTGATTAGCAATCTCTGGGTTGGAGCTCAGCCTGAAACAAAACATAAAGCAGTGTTTCAGTCATTCACTCATATAAGTGTAAGTGTACGCTTCAGATGAACTGTATAGAATAGATGCTGAAGACGGGGATACATACCAGGAGAAATAATCCCTGGTTGGTTGGACATCATAGTCCATGAAAATACTTCTTAGTGAACTCATCATAGTCCATGAAAATACTTCGTGAAGAACCTGAAACGGTTTATTTTTCAATCCGTAGAAGTTGATGAGTTTGTAAACTGATCCACGTTTCATATCATGCAAATACTTCTTAATTCGTCTCGGTGGGATGAATCCTTGAATAACAGTTCCCTGATGTCGAAAAAAAAATTACAAACCATGAAATGAGAATCAGAATGAAACCTCAGAAAAGAATGAAACCTGAAGTAAAACAGATACAAAACTAACAGTTCCCTGATGTCGGAAAAAAATTACAAACCATGAAATGAGAATCAGAATGAAACCTCCGAAAAGAATGAAACCTGAAGTAAAACAGATACAAAACCAACACTACTTTAACTAATTAACCAAGCCTATAAGAAAACGTCTAAAATAATCATCAAAACGCTAGCTTAAAATCCCCAGAAACAAAGATCTGACAAACTGGAAACTATTTTTGGAAAAATCGACGCACCTGTTCGTCGATGAGGAGCATTTCGAGGCCAATCAGTGTTTTCTTCACCGGGTTTGGAGCCTCCCAGAAATGGATTAGCCGGAAGCGTAGCTGAGTCTCGTGTGGACCCAGAGAGACATCCTTGAAGAACATGACTTCTTCATCGGAGTCGGAGGAGGCAGGAGACTTCCCATTTCGTTTCATCGCCATGGATCGAGATTTGAGTGATTCTAGGGTTTTGGAGAATAGGAAATAAAGAAGATCAGTATATAAAGAAGGAGGAGGAGGATGAAAAGGGGGGAGGTGAAACGAAATCATTAAGAAGGTATTGATTGTGTAGAAGTGGCTCGATTAAATCTCGGCTTCTCTGCTCTTCGATCCGATAAGACGAAGAGGTAGAGTCGATGAGAATCTCGTTTCACCGACGGATTCTTCGAGGTTTCATCAAAACGACACAAAACAACACAGAACTCGGGGAAGCCCAGAACACTACGGTTAAGCCCACAACACTTCGATGAAGCCCACAACACTTCCCACAAACCCACACCGCGAGCCCGGGATGACGTGTCAAAAGCGACGTTTCTGATTGGCCGGAATTAACAGTCCGACGTGGACATGCTAGAATCTCTCCATATCTTGCTTTTAGTATTGTAGATATAGATTGAAATTCGAAACTGAAATGCGATACTACATGTATTCGTTTATATATATATATATAGCGACTAACTCTAATAAAACTAAAATAAAATTTAATAGCCGGATAATAAAATACGGCCAGTAAATGTATTGAGTTATTAATATCTTTTAAATTATCTATTCTTTGTATGGTTATGTCCATTGTTAGGAAATTTTAGACAACTAAAAAATTGTGTGATGTATTAGTATTAATTTTATAACTTGACTTTATCTATGTTTGTTAATTAATACAAGGATGTATGAAATTATATCACTACTTTGATTATTGGAAAGTATAAATATCCGGCTAACTTAAACAAAAAAATTGAAATTAAAGAGTGTAGTCAATTATTTTGTGATATTGTATGTATCTCTTTATGCATTTATAGCCGGCTAACTCAGATAGAAAATGAGATAAAATGTAATAGCTGGTTATTATTAGTGTAAGTCCATACATTAATGTGTATCCAGAAAATTTAATTGCATTGCTAATATTATAGTCACAGGATGCATAGACAATTTATAGGCTAATATGTAAGTTAGTCGGGTTATACATAAACTTATCCATTCATTAGGTTTGTTAGATGATATTTTGTTAATATAGGTACAATTTGTAGGTCATTATATAAGTTAGTCAGGTTATACATAGATTTAACAAAACATTATGATATTTTGTAAGTAGTCAGGTTATACATAGACTTAAGCAATTTGTATTAGACATATGTAACAAAATATGCCCACAAAATGCGTAACTGGAACAATCAAACTTTTTCTAAAATCAAATATTAACTTTGTAGGAGTATGTTTTATACATATAAATTATAGAATGACTCAACAAATCACTAAATAAATATGAAATTCTAAAATAATATTATAGAGATATTAATCAACTATTTCAGTTATTTCTTTGTATAACTTATATACATGCATGAGGTTTCAAAAGACTATTGTTGTTATATTCATTTATGTAACTTAAATCGATCAATATTTTAGTTTATTTTACTATTTGATTCTCAAAATAACATATGTTAAATTATACCTAATCTTACGAAATACATTTACAATCTAAGATAATAATTAAATTAAATGAGAATAAGAAAATAATCATAATTTAAATTTATAGAACCAAAATGTTATGGTTGACTTGGAAAATATATGTTATCCAATATATCCAAAAAAAAACCAAACAAATTAACAAGATATTATATATCCAGAATCATACATACAATTAAAATAACATAATATTATTTGAAATAAATCATACATATTAATTAAATATAAATTACAAAATTATTTAAAATAAAAATAAAAATAAATATTAATATATTGTATTTACTTTATAAATATTTATATCCGTGCATGAACATGGGAAAATCACTTAGTAGAAAATAAACCAGAAACAAAACACAAAACCCAAGTAATTGAAAACACATTTTACTAGTACATAATTTAAATACATTAGATTAGATAACATTTTTTTGTCAAAGATTAGATAACATAACTATTCGGATAACTAGTTAGGCCGGCCCGCCCTAGGGTACCAGTCGTAAATCCAAAGATGCTTGTAAGTAGCCTTATAAGTTCGGAATCAAAGGAGTGGGATGCTAGGATACTGGCACAGTATGTTGAGCAAGAGGATATACAGCTGATTATGAGTTTGGCCATAAGCCCAACACATCGCAGAGATTCTTTCTGCTGGAGCTACACTAAAAATGGCCAATACACGGTTAAGTCTGGGTATTGGGTTGCTACAAATATATTGGATGCGGAGGAGGAAGCTGAAGTCACACAACCTAGCATCACTGAACTTCAAGCCTTTGCTTGGAAAGTGAACGCACCTCAGAAAATTCGCCATCTTATATGGCAATTAATTTCGGGACAGGTAGCAGTAACAAGGAACTTAATACGTCGTAATCTGCGGTGTGATGATTACTGCCCAAGATGTGGAGAGCCAGAGGAAAATGTAACCCATGCAATCTTTGAATGTCCCCCAGCGTTACAAGCATGGGAACTATCATCTACGCCGTCAAACCCCCAAACTTTCCCCATATCGAGTATGTACGCCAATATGGACTACCTTTTCTAGAGGAAAAATACAATTAGAAGGCCAGAAGATGATAGAGACCCTTATCCCTGGATAATCTGGTACATATGGAAGGCGAGGAATGATAAGCTATTCAGGGGGATTGACAGGGACCCTCTGGAACTGGTCAGGTATGCAGAGAGTGAATGTCAGGCTTGGTATAATGCTAAGGAGTCTATACCTAAATCCCCTCAGGCACCAAACACTGAAGTGGTACAAGCCTTAAGCTTGAATAATATGTGCATGGTGGATGGCTCTTGGACATCCACAGATCTATTCAGTGGAATTGGTTGGGTATGGAAGGATAACACGGGAAAGATCCAACTTATGAGAACACGGAATTTAAGGAGGCGGGAGACAGCACTACACTCGGAATTGGAAGCATTGAAATGGGCATTGGAAAGCATGCTTCAACATTCAAACTGCCAACACTTTGGTACAGATTGCAAGGACCTGATAGATATGATAAAGGAACCCCAAGCCTGGCCAAAGTTTTCAACGGAGCTGGAAGCCATTCAAATCATCCTCATGTGTTATTCGGACTTCAAGATCACCTACGTGCCAAGAACACATAATGAAATTGCTGATTCTTTAGCTAGGAATGCTCGATCTTTTCATAGATCTCTTTGTTTTATTGGTGGTTCTATTCCGGTCTGGCTACCCAGACCACCTCATGTTTGAGTAATATAATAGCCGTTTGTTGACAAAAAAAAAAAAAAAAACTATTCGGATAACTAACTAAAACAGTACTATTTTGTACCGATAAGCATGTATGTTATTCTCTTCTCACTAAATTAAATAAAATAAGATCTCATCTATTCTATTAAAAGAGAAGTCATGACTTAATTCATGTGTGATTTTTTAATTTGGACCAACCCTTAGAAAATTGTTAAAATTAATTTTTGTATAAATATTTAAATTATTTGAATCATTATAAGACAAACAAATCAAATAGATATTCCTATATTTACTCAAAAATTATATCTGAATAAAATATTTTTATATCTTTTATTTACAAAATATATATATATATATATATATATATTTCATTTTTTATTAAAACAAACCTTCTAAATATTTAAGTAATTTCGTGTTTGTTTAACATAAATGTATATTCATTTTTCACTTAAATAAAACTTTTAAATATTTAGTTCATTTCATGGTTATTTTAAAATTAAATTTATATTTGATTTTAACTAAAACGAACTTTAAAAATATCTAACTAATTTTCTAATTATAAGTAAACACATGTACAATTTTGTATTAATCTGCAACATAAATTTTTGATCTTTCACCGGTAAAAATTTTCAATTTATAATTTTGTATCACATGATTTAAAATATGAAAAATTTAAAACAAATAAATTAAATTATTGCATGTGAACTATAAAATTGTTGTGTTTTAAAATATTATATTAAACAATTAGTAATATGGTAAATATTATAATTAATCATGTAAAACAAATAATTATGTTTGTAACAATAAAATAATCACCCGCACAACCGTGCGGGTCAAGACATAGTCAAGCATTAAAACAAGGGAACAAAATAAGTGGGCTTCTTTTTCAAAAAAACATCGCTTGAAAGTGTTGGTATTATTTGAAGATGAAGTTACATGTATATTTCATCAAACTCAAACATATGATAAAAATATATATACTAACAAAGTGTCGACAAATTATAATAATATGATTTTAAGATGGATATTAACATGAAGTTGGTATCATAGTTCTCTGTTTTAGCACTTACGTACTAACATAATTATAAAATGACATAGACTACGATAAATACCACTTGCACATTATCTATACTATTATTAAACTATATAAAACTATAATAAAAGATAGATTATGTTCCATAACCAATAACAATTATTAACAACTATGTATCAAAATATAAACTCTGAAAAGCGCGGAAACCCTAGCGGCGCTCAAGGCGATCATGGCGATCATGGTTTGATCATGGAGGCAGCTTTTTAGATCGGATTTCTCATTGGATTTTCGATCTCCATCTGATCTCTACGCTCCTCGACGTAGACATCAGCCGTCGTTGCTTCACGTGGACGTTTCAGGTTTCAAATCTGATTCTTTTCCAACAATCACCATAGTTCTCACGGCAAATCGTTTCTCTTTCTCTCGTGGTTTCTACGTCAACACGTTCTTAACCAACGGTTTGGGGAATCTACGATCCATCTCAGATAACACGGCTCATTGGCCTGTCTCGATTACATTCGTGGGTGTTGTACTGTTATTTACAGTCCTGCGTGATTCCATATCTTTGTATGGGGTCGTTCAACCGTTTCCGATCTGCTCATCAAGCGGATATCAAGGGCAAAGGGATCCTCTATGAGGATGATGATGAACCTATAAAGCTGGTGGATCGCGATGATTCTTTTGTAATCAAGGAATTTGGATTGTCTCTTATTGGCAAGGTCCTTAATCCAAAGAAACAGAATGTAGAGAAGCTGTTGCAAACAATGCCTTCTCAGTGGGGCTTGTCTGAGAGAATCACTGCCAATGATCTTGGGAATGGGAAGTTTTTATTAAACTTCATGTCTGAGGAGGATCTAAAGTCTGTTCTGAGAAGAGGCCCATTCCATTACAACTTCTGTATGTTTGTACTGGTGCGTTGGGAACCCATAGTGCATGATGATTACCCATGGATTATTCCTTTTTGGGTTCAGCTCATTGGATTCCCTCTTCATCTTTGGACTGACACGAACCTAAGATACATAGGTGGTAGACTCGGTCATGTCGATACTCTGGAGCTCACAGAGGGGCGCATGCTCATAGAGGTGTTGATTCACGCCGTCCATTGAAGTTCTCTAGGAAAGTGGAATATGAGGGAGATGAGGTTACGATCGAAATAAAGTACGACAAGCTTTTCAAACACTGTACAATCTGTGGTTTGCTATCTCATGAGAAGGGATATTGCCCCACAATGGATGTTAGATCACGGTTACAACATGTGGAAAGGCCTGACGTTTTTTCCCGAGTGCAGCGGGCTCAGGATATGCCTCGTCAAAACTGGAGTCGTGATTCTCTGGTAAATGCTAGACCCTCCCAGCAGTCGTCGCTGCAGAGCCGGGAGCTGCAATCTTCACGATATTATACGTCTAAGCCGGTAAGGTATGATGATAAGAGTACGCGAGGACAGGGGCCTCGATACTGGGAGAATGACAGCAGTCGGGGTCGTCACTCGGATAGGATTATCCGTAGCAGAGACGATCATTTAAGGAGGAACAGGTATGGTAGGGCACGGGATAATGCTGGTCCCTATGCGCGTCCCAACGAGAAGGCATGGCAATTGAAACCGAAGACGCATGAAGTGGGAAGGGGTCAGTCTGCTGTTGATGAGGATGCAATGATTCGAGGCGCTACGTCCGGTGAGATAGTTCCTTATGAACAATCTCCTGAGCACAAATCACGTTCCATGGTTGAATTGGCTGAGATGAGGAGTGGTGAAAAAACAAGCAATAGAAAGTTAGCAAGCACCATTGTGACTCCGGTGCGTGCAGATCATCCTATGGAGGAAAACGTTACTGTACGTGATAGGGGTGAGGCTAGAGCTCTCGCGTTCTCCCCTAATGGCGAGCCGAGTCATGCTGATGATCTTATCATTGGGGCGCTGAGTGATATGGAGATAATGGAACAGTCTGATGGTGCACTGATGGCTGATGGAGATGATGGCGAGGACCTGCTAGGTTTAGATCATATGGAGTTGGAGGATAGACAACCTCAACTGAGGTCTCGTCAGGACTTGGGACGGCGTAGCAGCTCGAGGTCATCACGGACTAAGAAGCTGGGTGCGAAACGTAGTGCCCCTTTGGGCATTAATAACAGGAAGTTCGAGATCCTTCGTAGGGGATCTCCAAGCAAACGTTCAACGGCCACAGTTTCACATGTAGCTGAGGGTGGTGAAAAGCCACGACGGTCATAATGGCTCTAGTAAGGACAAAGAGAACGTGTCAAAACATGATGGTTTGATGAGTTCCAAATACTCATCGCGACGTCATCAATGAAGACAATCAGTTGGAACTGTCGGGGGATTGGGAACGACCTCACAGTTCGACGCCTTACGGAGATGTGTCAGAAGCATCGCCCAGGACTAGTGTTCCTTTCTGAAACAAAGAACAGGAGGCTGATGTTGCAAAACATTCAGGCCGACTTAGGGTATGATCATTTGTTTACTGTTGAGCCACTTGGTCTCAGCGGAGGTTTAGCTTTATTTTTTATGGATGAATTTCAAGTTAATGTTTTATTTTCGAATAACCGTATGATTGACATTGAGGCAGTCATTGATGGAATAAAAGTCTATATGACATTTGTTTATGGGGATCCTGTATTAGAAAGACGTGATCAAGTTTGGGAACGTCTTACGCGTTTCTCAACAACAAGATCTGGACCTTGGTTTATGATAGGGGATTTCAATGAAATTACGGGTCATGATGAAAAAGTAGGAGGAAGACAACGGGCTGATAGTTCTTTCCTGCCTTTTAAGCAGATGCTTAGTGATTGTGGAATGCTAGAGTTCCCTTTCACGGGAGACATGCTATCATGGGTAGGTAAAAGAGCAGGTGGAATGACCGTTGGATGTCGCTTAGACAGGGCAGTAGGAAATGCAGATTGGCATGAGAAGTTTCCTCACTCGAGTGTCAAGTATATGAGATTGTGGGGATCGGATCATCGTCCGATTCTCGCAGATATACTCGTAAAACCAATGAGGAGATCAAAAAAAATTAAGTTTGATAAAAGATGGCCAGACAACGAGGAGCTAAGGCAGGTCATCCTGGAGGGATGGAAATCTCCTGATTTACCTCCAGAAACGACTATTATGGAACATATCTCTAGCTGTCGAAAAGCTTTGGGGGAATGGAGGAGGCAGCATAATATCAACTCTGTGAGACTGGTGGAGGAATTGAAAGAGAAAGTGGAGGGCATGTATGCGGATGACAATGCTACCACTGAAGAAATTGCCTCAGCCTTGAAGGACCTCTCTAATGCTCTTAAAGCAGAAGAAATGTTCTGGAAACAGAAGAGTCGAGTGTTCTGGCTAAGAGAGGGGGATAGAAATACAAAGTTTTTTCATGCACTAACAAAACAGAGAAGAGCCAGGAATAAAATTACACAGCTCCAAGATGTGAATGGAAATATAGTTGAGGATGAAGAGGGTTTAGTAGCCATTGCTACTAGTTATTTTAGACAGATCTTTGAATCGTCTAACCCTGAGGACATTGAAGAGGCGTTAGCTCAAGTTCCTACGACAATCACTGGGGCAATGAATGAGAACCTTACAGCTCCGGTAACGGAATGGGAGGTCAAATTGGCTCTTTTTGCTATGCATCCAGAGAAGGCTCCAGGACCAGATGGGATGACTGCGCTATTCTATCAGAAATTCTGGGATATTGTAAAGGATGATTTAACTCTTATGGTTAATAACTTCCTTATCGAGGGAACGATGGTGAATGGATTAAATGATACAAATATATGTCTCATCCCGAAGACGGCCAAGCCTAATCATATGGCTCAATTCCGACCAATAAGCTTGTGTAATGTAAGCTATAAATTAATTTCGAAGGTCTTATGCCAGAGATTAAAGAAAGTGCTACCAGGCTTGATTTCAGAGACCCAGTCAGCCTTTGTTGCTGGGAGACAGATTTCAGACAATATTATGATTGCCCAAGAAATGTTTCACGCGCTGAGGACTAAACCAAGTGGTCGCAGTAAAAGGATGGCTATTAAGACGGACATGAGCAAAGCATATGACAGAATGGAGTGATCGTTCATTGAAGCCGTCATGCGCAAAATGGGATTCTCAGAGACGTGGATAACCTGGATAATGCGATGCATTACGTCGGTAAAATATAAGGTGCTTATGAATGGTCAACCAAGAGGAAATATCGTTCCTGGTAGAGGCTTAAGACAAGGAGATCATTTGTCTCCTTTCATTTTTATTCTATGCACGGAAGCGCTCGCTAGCCTTCTTAATCATGCAGAGAATCAAGGGAAGATAACGGGGATGCGTGTCACATGCGCGTGCCCCTCGGTATCTCACCTTCTCTTTGCTGATGATAGCCTTTTCTTCTGTAAGGCGGAGCCCCGTGAATGTGAAGAAGTAATGAAAGTAGTCAGGAAATATGCTAAAGCTTCTGGCCAATGTATCAACTTCGATAAGTCGTCCTTACTCTTTGGTAAGCGGATTAATGCAAATACCAGGCAAGAGATCAAAGATGCAATGGGTATACAAAACGAAGGAGGGATGGGAACCTACTTAGGTATCCCGGAAGATATAAGTGGATCCAAGTGCAAATTGTTTGCATTCCTCAAGGACAAGTTAATGCACAGGGTAAATGGATGGACGGGTAGGTGGCTTTCAAAAGGAGGGAAAGAAGTTCTGATAAAATGTATTCTGCTAGCTCTTCCGACTTATGTCATGTCTACTTTCCTGCTCCCTTTGGAGATATGTGAAAACCTAGCTAGTGCCATCGCACGGTTCTGGTGGAGTTCAAACCCACCAAAGAGAGGAATTCACTGAGCGAAATGGGAAAAAGTTTGTCTACCAAGGGAGGAAGAAGGGATTGGGTTTCATATGATCCATGAGTTCAATCTGGCATTGTTGGGAAAACAATTATGGAGGTTGGTTCAATTCCCAGACTCATTGGTCGCTCGGGTCTTGAAGGGGAGATACTACAGATTAACCTCGCCGCTGAGAGTAAACTCGGCTAGCTGCCCATCTTATGTGTGGACTAGCATTTCTGCTGCAAGGAAGTTGTTATTACTGGGAATCAGATAGAAGATACACTCAGGTTATGAAGTCAAGGTGTGGGAGGATCCGTGGATCCCAACGATCCCAGCGAGGCCGGCTGTCCCTGTGGCACCAGTAATGAATCCTAACATGAGAGTAAGCGATCTCATTGATCAGATAGGGAAGGATTGGGATGTTGGATTATTGGAGAATTATGTAAATCCTGAAGACATACCGCTTATAAGGAGTTTGGCCATAAGTTCATCTCACCGGCGCGATACTTTCTGCTGGAGCTACACAAGGAATGGCCAATACTCGGTTAAATATGGATATTGGGTGGCCCAGAATTTATTAAAGACGGCGGAAGCGCAGGAGATATTGGAACCGAGTATTACCAAGCTTCAAGCCTTTGCTTGGAAGTTAAAAGCGTCTACGAAAATATGTCATCTTATTTGGCAGTTATTAACTGGGCATGTTGCAGTAACAAGGAACTTAGCAAGACGTAATATGCAATGTGATAACTACTGCCCAAGATGCGGAGAATTGGAAGAATCTGTCACACATGCTATCTTTGAATGCCCGCCAGCGCTACAAGCTTGGACCTTATCGGCAACCCCAACAAGCCCAGAGGTATTTCCGCTACCAAGTGTCTACGCCAATATGGACTACCTATTCTAGAGAAAAAAACTCTATTATTGAGCCGGAACAAGACAGAGATCCTTTTCCCTGGATAATTTGGTATATCTGGAAAGCTAGGAATGATAAACTATTCAAAGGAATAGATAGAGATCCTTTGGAGTTAGTCCGCTATGCAGAGAGTGAATGTCAGGCCTGGTTTGATGCGAGCGATGTTGCACAACCTATGGTACAAGAGACTAATATAGCGAACCCTCAAGTCATAAGCTTGGGTAATATTTGCTTGCTGGATGGATCTTGGACAACATCTGCCAACTTCAGTAGACTTGGATGGGTTTGGATGGACAATATGGGAAATACTCAGCTCATGGGGATGAAGAATCTTCCTCGACGTGAATCAGCCTTGCATTCGGAAGTAGAAGCGCTACGGTGGGCAATGGAGAATATGCTACAGCACTCAACATGCCAGCGCTTTGGGACGGATTGTAAGGAGCTGATCGCAATGTTAGATGATCCTCATGTGTGGCCTAGCTTTGCGACAGAATTGGAGAAGATAGAGACGCTACGGATATGCTTTCCGGAGTTTAGCATCACTTATGTTCCACGAGCGAGAAATCAATTTTCAGACTTTTTAGCCAAGAATGCTAGATCCTTCCATAGGGAGTTACTTTTCATTGGTTGTTCTATTCCGGTCTGGTTACCCAGACCACCTCAAGCTTGAGTAATAGAATGGCCGTTCGATATCAAAGAAAAAAAAAAAAAAACCAATAACAATTATTATTTAAAATATCCAGTAACAAATATGATTTAAAAAAAAATAATAACAACTGGTCCTAATCGTCAAAGTTAAAAAATTAAGCAAAATAATAATAATTATATATCTAATTAAATAGTTATATATTTAAGTTAGTAAATCAGTTATTTAGCTAAAACTAATAATAAATCAATAACTTATCTAAAACCTAATAAAATCACTTATTAAAACCTAAACAATGACAAATAAGCAAAATTAACTAAAATCATGGATAACCTGACACATAAGCAAAATCACTTATAAATTTGTATATTGATCTTGTTTTTTAAAAACACATTGTTGATCTTGTTTTTATATTTATTCTGTTTGAATAAATAAAACTTTCAATAAATTAAAAGTGTAAATTTTTAATTAAATATTTTGTATATTATAAATTTGGTAAAATTCTAGGTTTGCCACTAATAATAACTATAGATAAAAGTAAAATGTATTTAAGGAAACAATGATCCATGATCAAAAAATAAAACAATGACAATAAACCTATTAGGAGGTGTATTCAACTGAAAGTTTGAGGTAATTTGTATTAAAATGATAAGCTAGTTAAATATATATTTTGATATATTTTGTTTAATTGGATTTGGTAAATATAAAATGGTATCTGTTGGATAGAAATTTAATCTTCTGAAAGTTATCTATAGGTGTATATTTTGTTTAATTGGATTTGGTAAATATAAAATGGTATCTGTTGGATAGAAATTTAATCTTCTGAAAGTTATCTATAGGTGCTAGATTACCAATTTTTATTCTTTAAGAAAAAATTACTTTTTGGGATAAAACTTTTTTTTTGTTAATTTGCATATTGGCTAAAATATATCTTTTGGGGCAATTTATTTTTATTTAATATTAAAAAGATAAATTTTAGACAAAGTGCTACATTATATTATATATATATATATATATATAATTCCTCTCTCTAATTTTTTAAAATAATTGACATAAGTATTAAATGGTGTTTATTTTAAAAATAATTAAATTTAATAGATTTGATCAGTTGCATTACTGTAGCTATGTACTTCAAAATGTTTCTTTGTCAATAAATTAGTTCATCGTCAATTATCGGGTATCTACTAGTTTTTCTTAAGAAATCAAATCAGTGGATCTTTAACCATAATTGGAATTAGGTAAGGAAACATACATCCATTTAAACTGGACATAACTTTATCAATAGTTAAAATTCTATTGTATTTCACAGACGAGAACCTAATGTTTCCAATATAAAGATGGTCAACTCAACTCTAGAGAAAAGAAAACAAAACCAAGTTGAAACTTTTGATTTTAGCAATGAAATATCTTACGACTGCCTTGGCTCTCTCATTTTTGTATTTATTCACCGATACATCCTCGCATTTCTCTTCTGGTGGTTTAGATATGAAAGATTTCAACAAAGATAGAGTAAAGACAGTGGTGGTTAGTCATAGAGGTACAGGTGATTTCAGAACCATCCAAGCAGCCATCGACTCCATTCCCTCTAATAACAACAACTGGATTAAGATCTATCTTAAACATGGAACCTACAAGTAAGCTCTCTCATCTCTACTTTGTTCAATCAATTTCTTTGATCTCTATGGGTTCATTTGCTGAGACTGAGACATTCTAGTTTTGAGCAATTTCTTCCAAAAACAGGCGGTGGTAATTAACTTTGTATATAAGTGGTGTGTACTTTATCGCACATACTAAGCGAGATTACGTAAGATACACCACTAATTTACAAAGACGTTACCGGGTGCTTTTATAAATTTTGCTCAACGTTAGGCTATCTTAGCGAATAAACTCTCTTTTAAATGGGTTTACTAAGATAGCTATTTGTGTATGGATGCAGCGAAAAGATAGTGATCGAGAAGCAAATGATAGTAATGCAGGGAAACGATGCATCGAAAGTGACAATTCAATATAATGATGCAGGACTAGCCAATTCGAGTGGTCCGTTCAGATTAAACGCTGAGTACTTCGTCGCTATCAATATTACGTTCAAGGTTATGGTTTATTAAATGTAGTTTTCCTTGGTATGTCTACCATGGTGTGTCGTTAATGATTTTTTTTTTTTGTCGTTAATGATATATTCGTGACAAAATTTAAATTTGGTTTTCTTTCCCGTCAACTAGTTTTTACTAACAAAAACAAATGGTATATCACCCGTTCATATTTTGACGATTCAAAATCATGATTCCTCAAAAAAAAATATCATTTCGAAATCACTAAATTTTAACTCTATAAAAAATAATGATTTCGTTATATATAGTGTACATATGAAAAACATTACAAGAAAAAACGAACAGTCAATGATCTAGACAACTACCTTTTTGTTTTTTATACATGAAAAAAATTGTCTCCCAACTGTTTTAAATATTTCGATATTTTGCTAGTCCATCATTTGGATATTTGTCTGACGTATCAATCATCCTGTTTAGTTATATCATGATTAGATAGATCTTTTGGATTAGTTTTGACATGGATGTAAATATCATACTACAAGATTCTAGTATGCTTAATGAGTTATGCATGTCTTGTATTATGATTGTGCAGAATACTTATAACAACATAAAACAAACAGTACCGTATAAGGATATAAAGGTAGCTCCATCGGCTATACTAATGGCGGACAAGGCGTCGTTCTATGGCTGTAGATTCATCAGTGTCCAAGACACACTTGCTGACTTACTTGGTCGCCACTACTTCCACAAATGTTACATCGAAGGAGCCGTTGATTTCATATGGGGAAGAGGCCAATCTATATACCAAGTAATCTCATATATTCTCTCAATAAAAGGATGTGGGTTAAGTATAGGGATGTTGTGATATAAAAATATTGTACAAAAAGATAATAATGTATATTTACGGGATCAATGATGGAGACGATTTCGACCAAATAGTACTGATTAACGATTTCGTCGGAATTGGTTTTTCTCGACGAAATATGCCGTCGTAAATCTTTTGTTTGCTTGTAGTGGGAGTCAGTTTGAAGCCTAGGCAAAGTCACAAACGAATATGCCAAACAAAACCCACCAAGACTCTAACATACCAAGCAAAAACTGTTATTTTTTCTCTGTTTTCCCGTTCATGTTGAGCCAAAATATATCTAAATGAGTTGGTGTTTGGATGCAGAACTGCGTAATAAATGTTAAAGGAGTAACATCAAAGAAAATGGTGAATAACAGAGAAATGTTAGCAGGATTCATAACTGCGCAAGGGAGGGAAAGCGAGCAAGATACAAGTGGATTTGTGTTCAATAAATGTGTGATCAAAGGAACTGGTAAGGCATTCCTGGGAAGAGCTTACCGAGGCTACTCTAGGGTTGTCTTTTATGGAACACACATGTCGAATGTCGTTGTTCCTCAAGGTTGGGATGCTTGGCATTATAAAGGCCAAGAGTACGTAATTTGTTTTCTCTTTTACTTCCAGTGTATTGTGCTATATATTTTCTAACGACAATAACGAACTACAAATAATATGATCAGGGATAAATTTACATTTGTGGAGGTAAACAGCACGGGAAAAGGAGCAAATAAGAAGGGAAGAGTTAGGTGGGAGAAGAATCTCTCAGCTAAAGAAGTTGACTTTCTTTTAAATCCTCAAACTTTCGTTGATAATGATGGTTGGATGGCCACTCTTCCTTCTGCTCTCGTCTCTTTATATTAACCATCTTCAATCTTTAAGCTTCAGAATTTAATTTCGTTTATAATGTTAGTGGAAAAAACATTCTTTAATTCTTATGAAAAGAATAAGATATATATACATGTATGTTTTATTATCATCGTCGTATCATCCCCTTCGATATATAAAATATTATTTACATAGTGAATATCTTTAAAACTGGTATGAACAAACAACAAGTACATTTCTATATTCACCATTGATACCAAAACTATCTTCATTTTTCCAGTATATTTTTTAGTATTGATCTTTTCACGGTTTCACCTAACCCTTCGTTTAATCAATGTACACAGACATTATTGTATCTCTATTCGTGTTAGTAAACGTACCTTTTAGTTATATATTTTTATATTATACCATAATGTTATATTTTACAGAATTAAACACAACGAGATAAGATAATCATATCAAGAAATATTATTCTTGTTATAGCACCCAAGCAATTGCATCATATTGTTATATTACTGTATAGATATACCTTGTGTGTCAGTCGTTTAACGTTTGGTTTCAAGTGACGTTCAGATTATACAAAATCAGGGAGATATACTATGGCATCATATTCGAGTCAAGAGGATTGAGAGTTCAGTCCCAGCAATGTAAACCCCTTTATTTGACAAGTTAACTCGAGAGTTATTTTGGCAGAGTTAAATGCAAGGTTAGCAAAAGAGCGGTTAATTGGTAGAAACAAACGTTGTCAACAAAATCGATTTTGTTGGTACCACATGTGTTCCCATTGTCTTCATCAGTTTATCCATACTTGGATTACCCCCTATAGGTTGAGAGAAGGTAAGTTTTGCCCAGTAACTATGTGGTTTATCGTTAAATATATGAATTTAAAATGTCTTACAAAGTGTAGATAGGGAATTGATAGTGTGGTATGAAAGACCCAACATTATACTTGGAAGACTATTTCTAGGCAATCAAAATTATGACATAAAACATAACACTACATTCACTTATGTTTATTTACAGTCGATTCTTATTTTAACACAAACAAATTATACATCCTGTTTCGTTATATCATACCCATGACGCTCCATTATTATTATTAACATGAACGATTATTATTTTCTATCACTATCGTAAGTAGTATAGGTAACGGGCTTGAATAAGAACTTACAATATCGATTCTAGCCTTTCATCGCCTTGTAGCACTGGAGGCTGCACAATGGAAGGTTTGATTGTGAATCTCTGTATTTGTATGGGTTCGTACATTCTGGACCCGCACATCTCTCCCGCGGTGGAGGATAGCTGGTTCAAATAACAAGGCGAACCATGTCAATTCTCAGCGGTTGTCCGGTTTGATTTTAAAGGCATTCTTGGATACCAATGAGTCTTTAGCATCAAACCAAAGTGGTACTTCAGATTGGAATATAACAATGTATTATACTATTATTTATGAAGTGATTTTGTTGATTTGTCACATTCTCTATAATTTTAAATAATTTTGCTTATTTGTCATATTCTTATTAGTTTTTACATTAAATCATCCATTTATTAATTTAAATAATATAAATATTCCGATTTCTAATTGGAATTATGATTATAATTATTTTGTGCTTGAATCGATCAATTATGATTATAATCATCAAATTCCGACCACCATAACCATAATATTTTAACTTTCACAAGATTTTTATTAGTTTTTACCTTAAATCATTAATTTATTAATTTAAATAACAAAACTATTTCAAACTTTCTAATTGGAATTACAATTATAATTATTTTAAAAAGGTAGAACCAATTCTTATTTTCATATGATGTAAGATGTTTTAAACTCTATAGTTTCAATTTTCTCATTCATTCCAAGTTGTCTCGATTATAGTTCTTGACATTTATATTTATGTACTTTTGATATTTGTTTTTTATAGTTGGAGTTCTATGTTTTTTCTTCTTTCTTTGAATCTTAAATACTAGGAGCAAATCAGTTTTGTTACATGGAATTTGGAATTATGAATTAGGTATTCTGAATTACTTCAGTAGTTATTTCACGTGTATGTTTTTATTACTTTTTAATCTATAAAAAAAAATGCTTTGATATTAAATTTAGAGAACTGCCCCTGTAATCACGTTATGAACATGTCTTTAATGGTTTAGTTTCTAAAACAGATAAAAGTAAATATATTTTTAATGAATAATTAGATTTATCATTATAAAATTAACCATAAATTAACTTTAATAATAAAACTATCATTATCTATTGTCTCTTTTATTAAAATTAAACTTATGAAATATTAAGATAAGTCAATGTATATATTGATCAAGTAAACCAATGAAATATTGTCATTATCTCAATTCATTTAAAAAAATCTTCAAAATTATCATCGAACTTTAGTTTTTATTTAATTTTTATTTATTTTGTTCTTATTTGGATTTTGTGTGTTTTAATGTTTTTTGGTAAGTTAATTCATGTTTATGGTTCAAAAATACAATGTACATTCAAAGAGACCAAAAGTTCACATTCTTGCTTTACGTTATTGTGTGGAATATTTGATATGTAATTATGCTTTTATTGTCTCATGGTGTTATAACTTTCCTTTGTGTTAAGAAGAATTAGATCGAAATAAAAATCGAAGAGAACTTAAATGATTAAGAATCTAAAGAATAAGTTATAATGATGTTTAAATCATAATACATATATTACTAATTATTAGTAAAACGATCATGCCCGCATGGGCAAAACACCTAGTCTAAGATTAAGTGTGAATAAATCGTACCTTTGAGGTCTAGAGTTGAATATAGATGGTAATCCAAGTTCTTCTGGGAAGGTTACGATGGTTCCTGAAGGACCCATTACCCACTTCACTGTGTCTGATCTACGGGCTATCGATTCTGCGGCCTTCTCCTACATGAAACAGAATCGCAAACCATCTTAAGATTGATAGAAAAAGAGATGCACATAAGCTGCTCAAAGTTTCATTCAACAGCAACAAGAAAAAGAAAAAAAAAACTTTTGTTATTTTATACCTTAGCCTTGTCTTGTTGTTGTTTCTTTATTTTATCTTCCTTCTTTTTTCTGCTAGAGTCTTGACCTAAGATCTTCCTGATTGCCTCAGCCTGCCCATGCAAGAAAGAAGATTTAAACTTTGAATTCATTCAACTGAAAATGAAAACATGACCAAACCTCTGACTCTCTAGCTGCTTTTTCGACTTGCAGTTTACGTCTCTGCGCAGCCTCAGCTTTCTTTAGTTGCTGATCAACCTCTAACCCATCTTCTTTCCGCTCTGTAAGTAAACTAACACAATCAAAAAGCTTGAAGTCGGAGAATCCATATCTAACAGCAAAAAAATAAGAGAGAGAGAGAAGGTTAGATGTTCATCAAGCTTACTTCGAGGTGGAGCTGGAGGTAAGCCACCAGGAAACTCGATGAGGTTTCCGCTATGTCCAGAGCGTCGACGAGTAGTCACAGTCATTTCTGTCTTAACTTCACTCAAACTTTCTCTTCTTCTAGCTCTCCCGCTCTTACTTTCTACCTCAACCTCAGCATCACTCAGACCTTCTTCCTCGTCTTTGACATAATCATCATCATCAAATGATGCTTTTCTTGACTTATCCTTCTTGTCTGATGTTCCAACACCACGCGGGTATTCAACATTTTGTTTCATTACCTTGGACAGCTTTTTATGTTTTCTATTCCTTTCTTCATCTTCATCAACGTCTTCTTCCGCACCAACAACTTTACCCATTTTCACCTTTCTCACAAACTGAATCTCTTCGTCGTCATCATCATCAAGAACGCGTCGTTTAGAAATCCGGTTGCTTTTTCGAACGGGATAAGTATTTGTTTTGCCTGAATCTGCCTTGCTTGTGGTGTCCAACGATGCGTGGGAGGACTTTGCTGAGCACAAGCCAATATCAGAAGCACCATCGGATGCAGATATAACTTTCGATGAGCCACCGACTTTGAGTTTAACCTTCTTGATTGCAGGGACAAGAAACCCTTCAGTGGATGCAGTGCTGTGGCCCTGATTACTTCCTTGGAAAGAACCATTCGTCGAACCTTCATCTGACTCCACTGCTTCTATCCTCTTCTCATTCTGCCAAACACATATCAGTTGATGACCACAACGCTTAGCGGGCAAACTAGTCTTAGCTTAACTAAAAGAGATAATTATACTTGTACAAAGATTTGAAGTTGGGTTTGGCGGTTTCTTACATAGACAAGGATCGGTGTGGATGGCAATGATGAAGCATCCTGTAACTGTCGTTCATTCCAGGGCCGGCGCAATGTAGTGCTCCTCTTCTTCCTTGTTGTTGTTGCACTGCTCGTGTTACTGAAACCTATACCTCCTCCTAGCCTTTCCATAATTTTTTTTTTTTTTAATTTATTTCTTAGACTCAGAAACTGAACCTCCACATTCTGAATGTTCCCTAATTCATCCCACATGAGATTATGAAATCAGAATAAATACAAGAGCAAATAAGAGAAGGACATAGCTAGCAGTAAAGCTAATTACGATTCCCAAAAATAATAAATTCTGATATTATGTTAAAAGGTCCTTACTTGGATAGTTTATAGATTAATCTTAGATTTAGAAAGAGCATCATCTAGATCCGTACTACAAGTTTCACTTACGAAACAAAGGAGAACAATTTCAAGAAGAAGAGTAGAGAACAGTGACAGAGGATTCTCTTGACAAAAGATTGCTTACTTTGCAATAGTTCAAAGACATCATCAGAGTAAGCACGTTGACTAAAGAGTGTTATTCACTTAAAATGAAAGAACAAATGTTAAAGAATATTTGATTAAATATTGAATATTGAAAACTAACTCTGTTTTGCATTCAAACAGGGGTAAGATGCTAAAGAAAGAGATAAGTCTAAGCAAACACGATAATCGACAAAAAGGAAAATCAAGAGTTTCTTCAAAAACGTAGTTGAATATCATCAACACAGAGTATACCCAAAAGGTCAGTAATTCAGAGAATTCAGATTTTGCGTTTGATTTCAAGCTCTTAGTTTGATCATATAAAGAATTGATTTTTGATGATACTAAATTCATTTCAAGCAAAACAATTCACTCATATAAAAGAGGTCGTTCAAAGCAGTTTTACCTGGTGGGTCTTCTGATTAGATTCTAAAAGGATCAAAAAATTTAATTAGGGTTTATAGGAATTGGCGAAGAAGAGCACACGAAAGTTCTTGCTGTCCTTCACTCTTCTGCGGTGTTCTCCCAAGTACTAGAAAGGCAGGGCGTAGGATATGCTAAACTACGCCTTTTGTCAACCGTACATTTCATTATGGCCTTCTCTACGTTCATTTTTTTTTTTTAGAGATGGACGTTCTGGTTTGGTTTGGTTCGGTTCGAATCTATGCGGAGTCTCTCAGATTTTTGGTTTTCAGAATAAAATTTTTTAGGGAAATTGCACTCAGTAACTTAAAGAAAAACTATAATTCACAAACTAACCAAAATAACACCTTCTCTCCTATTTTTTCTTCCTATCTCTCTCTAACTTCTTTCTGCAAAACGAATTTCCTTTTTTTTGTTTGGTTATTTAACAAATAAGCCCTTTCATAGTCATATTCGTATATTTATAAAAAAAAATTTTGAATATTTGCAGGTTCAATTCAGATTTGGATAACTCATTTAAATTATTTTATAAAATTTAAAGTTCATGTATATTTTAAATTTCTCAAAACCCAAAAATAAAAATAATATTATTTTTTGTCCAATTAAAACTCTGTTGACCAAAAAGGGGACTCAATATCCATGTGGATAAGATAGGACGGTTGGTTCCGAACACCTCGTGCAAGTTTTTCCGTCCATGTGTTGTAAGGCCAGGGCATGTGTTTTATCTCGCATGTTTTAAAACTTTTTTGTAGCCGTCAAAGTTCTTCGATACGTTGCAAAAGCTGGATATGCTTTTGGTTTTGAACCCATCCTCACCACTTAAGAACAATTTGTTGTAAAAATCACATGATATTGTCAGAGGTCTTCATACATTCCATTGACTAAATGAGAATTTTGAATTATGCATAGAGCGGTCCACAATTTTTCGCTTCCTTAAATTCTTCAAAACCTTCTAGTGTGTTGTACCACCCAAATCAAGTATGTAAATGGCCATGTTTCCAAGATCCATCCGTAAAACACCAATGACCTTCTCTGCATATGTAAATATATCACATAAACTTCAAAAAATGCATGTCAACATACTTAAAATTATGGTCTAGCTTGAAATTTTTCATAGAGAATTAATTTATATTTCAAGTTTTTTTAGTGTTTTGAGTATTGTTTAGCTATTTTAGACATCTATTTTGACTATTTGTATATATTTTTCAAGTATTTTGGATAACTTCAAAATACTATATCTTTTGGATATTTTATATATATTAAATCTAAAAATAAATAATATATATAAGTCTATTTCAGATACATTCGAGTATCCATACTTTGGTTTGGGTCGGGTTCGGTTTTGGTTCTCTAGATTACTTGTTCTTATTGATCTTATTGCTTGTTCTTATGATTACTCACTAGATTTTAGGATAAGTGAAATAAAATGAAAGTGTGACTGATATCCTGGCATGAATCCTGCTGAGTTAGGTTTTTAGACACAAAGATAGTTGGTTTAAATAACTTAGTGAACATATTGAATTGAACCTTATTAGGATGGTTTAGTTAAATTGGTTAGTTAAATTAAGTTTAGTTTACTGGTTAAGTTTCCTTTTGCTTAAACCGGTACTAGATATAACGAACACTTTGTACAGTCAAGTTGATTGAGCTGAATAACAAACTTTTTAATCATCTTCGTCATTCTATCTTTCTCTCTCTCTCTCGAGCTTCACCATGTTCAGTTCCAATCTCAAGCTCTAGATTTGATATGGTATCAGAGCACACACACGAATCTTCCGCTTCGTTATGAGTTTCCCGATCTCTTTGTTTTCGCGATTCTTGAATCTTCTCTGCTTCGCGATTCGGGATTTCGTTTCTCAGATCTTCTTTTGTTTCGCGATCTTTCTTTGTTTGGGTTCTAGATTTTGACGCTTCTTTCCCGAGGATTGATAGCTCAGCTTGTCGATTGTTGCTTTCTTTGGAGTTCTATAATGGCGTCATATGTTCATCCCCAATCGGAGAGATCATCGACTGATCAGAACGATAATCCATTCTTCCTTCATCACAACGATCATGCTGGACTCGTTCTTGTTACGGATCGCTTGAACACTGCATCGGAATTTCATTCTTGGCGACGTTCGATCCGTATGGCGTTAAATGTCCGCAACAAGCTCGGCTTCATTGATGGTACGGTTCCTAAACCTGCGTCTACACATCGTGATTATGGAGCTTGGTCTCGTTGCAACGATATGGTTGCTACCTGGTTGATGAATTTTGTTTCCAAGAAGATTGGTCAGAGTTTACTCTTTATCAACATAGCTGAAGGTATCTAGAAAAATCTCTTAGCTAGATTTAAGCAAGATGATGCGCCTAGAGTTTTTGATATAGAGCAGAAACTGAGTAAGCGTGAGCAAGGATCACTGGATGTATCGACTTATTATACTGAACTTGTGACTTTTTGGGAAGAACACAAGAATTATGTTGAACTTCCAGTTTGTACCTGTGGTAAATGTGAGTGTGATGCAGCTGCTCTTTGGGAGAAGTTACAAGAACGTAGTAGAGTAACTAAATTTCTCATGGGGCTTATTGAACCATATGAGCAGACATGTCGTCATATCTTGTTGTTGAAGCCTATTCCCACTATTGAGGAGGCGTTCAACTTTGTGGCTCAAGATGAAAGACAACGGTCTCTCAAACCAGCGACTCCGGTTGATAGTGTGGCCTTTCAGAATACTACTCCATTAGTCCATCTTCCTGACGAGGCTTCTTATGTTGCTGCATACAACACAGCTCGTCAAGTACAGAAGCCAGTGTGTACACACTGTGGGAAGCTTGGTCATACGGTTCAGAAATGCTTCAAATTGCATGGTTATCCACCGGGTTATAAGACACATGGTGCTTACAAGAACCAGAATCAGGCGAAGAATACACCTGTTCAACACCAACAACAGAGTCTGCAGACACATACTGCTAATGCCATTGCAAATGCTTATTCTACTGCAGGCGCTTCGGCTTACTCAACTGGTTCTTTGCCTACTGTGACTACTGATGGAAAAAATATGCCACTACAATCTTTCACACCACATCAAATTCAGCAACTCATAGCTCAGTTCAATTCACAGGTTCGAGTTCCAGAGCATCAAATTCCTTTCTCAGAGGTTGTTTCTAAAGCGACAATCACCGATCATGGAATCGTGGCTTCTACTTCTACCTCTGGTATATTACCTTTTCCTTCTCGAAGCCTTACCTTTGAAAATGATCAGTTAAAATTCCACAATCATTGCCTTTCTACTTTACCATCATTTCTTCCTAATGATGCTTGGATTATAGATAGTGGAGCTTCTAGTCATGTATGTTCGGACTTACATATGTTCACTACTTTAACACATGTCTCTAGTGTTTCAGTATCTTTTCCGAATGGTACTAGAGTTCCAATTACACACACTGGCACAATTCATATTAGTGCATCTTTGATTCTTTATAATGTTCTTCATGTTCCTGATTTTCAGTTTAACCTGATAAGTGTGAGCTGTTTGGTGCGTTCTTTACGTTGTGCTGCTCATTTCTTTTCTCATGGTTATTTTATTCAGGAACTTTCTCGGGGCTTGATGATTGGGAAGGTAATTTGCATCAAGATCTTTACATTTTAGATACATCTGCATCAACTCTTGTTTCTCTTCCATCATCATCGTCTATACCTGCTTCTTTATGTGGTTCTGCTTTTGTTGAAGAATATGTTTGGCATCAACGTTTAGGGCATCCATCATCATCTGTTCTACATAACATATCACCTCATCTACCATCTTTCAAGCGATCTTCTTCGTCTGCTTCTCACTGTCATGTTTGTCCTTTAGCAAAGCAGAAGCGTTTAGCTTTCATTTCCAATAATACTTTGTCTAAAAATCCATTTGATCTTGTTCACTTAGATATATGGGGTCCTTTTAAGATTGAGTCTGTTGAGGGTTACAAATATTTTTTAACATTGGTTGATGATTGTACTCGGGTTACATGGATATACATGTTAAAGAATAAAAGTGATGTTTCAACTGTGTTTCCTGCTTTTCTTAATCTTGTTTCAACACAATTTGATAAAAAGATTAAAGCCATCAGATCTGATAATGCTCCTGAGCTTGCTTTTCCTAATATTGTTGCAGAAACTAGTATGATTCACTATTTTTCTTGTCCTTATACGCCTCAGCAAAACTCAGTGGTTGAAAGAAAACATCAACACTTGCTTAATGTTGCTCGTTCTTTATTGTTTCAGTCTAATGTTCCCTTAGCTTACTGGAGTGATTGTGTACTTACAGCAACGTTCTTGATAAACAGAATGCTTTCTCCTTTGCTTAACAATGTTTCTCCTTTAGAACGTTTGCAAGGTAAGTGTCCTGACTACTCTCAGTTAAAAAGTTTTGGTTGTCTTTGTTATGCATCCACATTGTCTAAAGATCGTCACAAATTTATTCAACGAGCTTCTCCTTGTGTTTTATTTGGATTTTCCATGGGTTATAAGGGATATAAACTGTTAGATTTAGAACCACATTCGGTTTTCATTTCTCGAAATGTGATTTTTCATGAGAAAGAGTTTCTTCTTAAAACTAGTCACCGAGTAGCTGATTCAGTGGATATATTTCCTAACTCTATTCTTCCCCTGCCTGCTATATTACACTTTGTTGAATCTATGCCTTTGCCTGACTTTACTCCTGACTGTGGTGTGCCTTCTCATTCTTCTGATCATGTGCATACACAATCTAGTTCCAGCTCTGGATCAGAACATACTGCAACACAAGCTTCTGGTGATATTGTAGTTAATGTTGATAGGCCTAAACGTACAGCTAGAGTTCCTTCTTATCTGTCTGAGTATCATTGCTCTTTTGTCCCTTTCATAACTTCTTCTTTTCCATCAACTTCTTCTTTTTTATCTACAACTCAAGACCATGTTCCATTTTTCCCACTCCATATCCCATTTCTTCTGTTATTTCGTATGAGAGCTTAAGCCCTTCTTAGTTCTTACCGTCCTTATGTCTTGACTTATTCTTTGGAACGAGAACCTAAGACCTTCAAACAAGCCATGACTTCTGATATTTGGACTCAGTTGGGGAATGTGAAACTTGATGCTCTCGAGCAAAACAGAACTTGGGATATTGTATCTTTGCCTATTGGGAAGAATGTGGTTGGTTGCAGGTGGATCTTTACTCTGAAATATAATTCAGATGGGACTGTGGAGCGTCCTAAATCTCGACTGGTAGCTCAGGGATTTACACAGCAAGAGGGCGTTTATTACTTGGAGACGTTTTCACCTGTTGCCAAGTTAACAAGTGTGAAACTCTTGTTGAGTCTTGCTGCTGCGAAAGGATGGAGTCTTACCCAAATGGATGTGTCTAATGCTTTTTTGCATGGTGATCTTGATGAAGAGATTTATATGAGCTTACCTCAAGGTTATACACCTGCTCCTAGTGTTATCTTACCTCCAAATCCGGTTTGCAAACTTCGAAAGTCTCTGTATGGTTTAAAACAGGCTTCTCGCCAATGATACAAGAGATTTTCGTCTGTTTTGCTTGGTGATAACTTTGTTCAGTCACCAGCTGATAATACTCTGTTTGTCAAGAGTTCTTCGGATTCTTTTGTTGCTGCATTGGTCTATGTTGATGATATTCTCATCGTTGGCAAAAATGATGCTGCTGTGGAGGATCTCAAGGCCTTATTACGTTCGGAGTTCAAGATTAAAGATCTTGGGCCTGCACGCTTCTTCCTTGGTTTAGAGATTGCTCGATCTTCATCTCGAATTTTTGTATGTCAAAGGAAGTATACTCTCAATCTTCTGGAGGATTATGGTTTGTTGGGATGTAAACCGAGCTCAGTTCCTATGGATTCTAATCTTCACATGACCAAAGATCTTGGCAAGTTACTTCCTACTCCTACGCAATACAGAGAGCTCATTGGGCGGTTGTTATACTTGTGCATCACTCATCATGATATTACGTTTGCTGTACATCATCTCAGCCAATATCTCTCTGTTCCGACTGATGTTCATTATCAGGCAGCTCTCAAAGTTCTTCGATACCTCAAGAACAATCCTGGTCAAGGACTGATGTATGCATCTGATAATGATCTCTGCTTGAATGCGTTTGCTGATGCGGATTGGGCGGCTTGCAAGGATACTCGCCGGTCCGTTACGGGATTTTGCGTTTATTTGGGAACATCTTTGATGATCTCTTGGAAGTCTAAGAAGCAAGCTGTGGTTAGTCGTAGTAGTACGGAGGCTGAGTATCGGAGTCTTGCTCTTGCTACATGTGAACTTATCTGGCTTCAACAGCTTCTCAAGGATCTTCACATCTCCATGACATCGACACTGAAGCTCTTCTGTGATAAAAAATCAGCGATTCACATTGCCACAAATCCGGTGTTCCATTATCTTCACATCTCCATGCTACAACGTCTTTCATTGTCAAGTCTTTTCCTTCCTGTTTTGAAGCCTAAGACTTGAGGGGGGTATATTATGATGGTTTAGTTAAATTGGTTAGTTAAATTAAATTTGGTTTGCTGGTTAAGTTTCTTTTTGCTTAAACCGGTACTAGATATAACGAACACTTTGTACAGTCAAGTTGATTGAGCTGAATAACAAACTTTTTCATCATTTTCTTCATTCCATCTTTCTCTCTCTCTCGAGCTTCACCATGTTCAGTTCCAATTTCAAGCTCTAGATTTGATAAACCTTAATGCTTGTATAGAGAAATTAGCAGCACGGTGAGAGTTGGCATTCAAAGATATCTAGACTTAAACAGTTGTCCTAGCAACAGCTGATAATTGAATTCGAGTTCTAAGACTGAACTTAATAAACCCTTACCAACTATTGATCTGGGTTTTGATCTGAGTTTTTATTGCATGTTTGATTTTTCTGTATCTAGAGTTCACCCTAAATCATCTACAAACCAATATATTATTCTTCTTGATAAATGTGTTTTTAATTTAACTAGTGGTGTTCCGGCGCTACGCGCCGGGTTTGTATACTTTATTTTAATGAATTTTAAATCAATTATATAGTCTTACTAAATAGAATATTTTCAAATATATGAAGATGCAAATACAATAGAACCTCTATAAATTAATACTCGATAAATTAATAATCTCTATAAATTAATAAATTTTACCGGTCTCAACTTGGATCGGTTCAAAATTTGATCCAAATCTATAAAATAATAAAAAAATTTGAAAATTCTATGTAAATATATGGTTCCACTAAAATTATAAATTTATAATTTATATGTATACATATTTACATAAGTAAGAACTTATTATTATATTGTTTGTTTTATATTAATCATAGAATTATTTTTATATTTTCTTGACACTTAATATACTTTTGAGGAGATTTAATAATATTATATCTAAAACCACATCTAAATTATATGCTACATATATTATATACACAAAATAATATACTAAAATTAATATAAATGTCAAATTTCAAAAAATAAAAATTAATATCTATAAAGTAAAATCAAATATTTTTCTTATCTTATAATAAATATATCTAAGAATTTTTTATAAATTAATATCTATATAAATAAATAAAATTTCAAAGACCTAACATTATTAATTTATAGAGTTACTGTATGTTGAAAAAAATAATTATTTACATGTTCCATTTGATAGCAGTTAGCAACCGTAGTTTATCACTTTGTTTTGATGTTGCTTAGGTCATTGTTTTCATTGATCAATTCAATAAAATAAAATAAATAGTTGATAATTGTGACAAAGTTAATATAGTTGAACTTTAAATATAAATCATAAATGTATCAGAGTTCAGTACCGACTTCGACATAACCACAACTTTAAATCACAAATGGATGTGCTTATTAAGCAGAAGTTGTTCAAGCTTGTGCAGTGAAAGATCCAGCTTCAGTCAACATAGGAACCAACTTACCGTCTCTGTGCAGTTTGGTTACCGCTACAAAACAATGAAAATCGCAAAGATTTTGGTAAGAGGAAACACAATGGAAAAATCTTTCAAAAATTTGGAACAGAGTTTGGATCCCTTTGGTGAGTCTGAATCAGTGTAATATACTCATCGAGTGTTATGGTCCCAGAAACATATACTTGAATTAAAAAAATCTTTAGAAGAAACATAGAACATTTTGAATGTCAGCAGAACCTATACAAAAGATCAAACAGACAACCTAAACTCGAATCTCCAGAGAAAGCAAAGAAACATTCTAGAGTTGTTTCATGAACAAAACCTATACATGTAGGGGAAGTAGAAAATCTGAAATTTTCTTTGTCCTCAGAGAACAATCAGAACTTGCTCTTAAAACAAAGAAACAAACAGAGAAATTTTCGAGTATGTGATCAAGTACAGGAATACAAAAAAAAAAACTAACCTCAAATTTCAAATACAGAAGCAAGAGAAAAAGCAGAACAAAACATACACTAAAGATCAAACAAAAACCAAGACCCGAGTCACGACTCACGTCACAGAAGGCATAAATTAGATGAATATGTGATGAAGATTAGAGAATATTACTCTCTTTGTCGGGCACAATCAAAAGCTCTTTCACTCTCACACAGTACGGGCAAAACGACTTGCTGCAATTCCACAAACCGATCAGATCACACAAATAGTCTATTGTCTGCAATAAAATCTGTTTTATAAGCCTTGCAAGTGCTGTTAAGTTTGATCGTACTAATGAAGGGTACACGACTACGGAACTTATAAATTCTTGACATGTGGTTGTTTATTCTGAAAAAGATTTGCATTAATAAAAGAAACAACAACAACCACCGATCATCTATCATAGATTTTTATGGGACAACAGAAACAACTTTGTTTGTCTATTGGTGTCTGGCTGTGTTACTGGTCAAAATATAAGAATAATCAGTTGAGTACCTTTCTGTCAGTACCAGCTCTTGCCACGAAACTGCTCTGCCCATGAGAGTTATTAACAGAGTTAGCACCAAAAACTGTAATTCTTCATTACATGCAGAAAAAGAGTATCATTTCAATCTCAAGCCACAATTATATAGATGTCTGCTCTAGAAGAGTTTGACCAAGAATTGGAAGAAGATCATAGATGTGGCACCGTAACAATGTAACTCAGTCATCTTTTATTCGTTTTCTATTGGTTAGCTTTTTTGATGTAAGAAATGATCCAGAGTAGAAAATATGGTTTTTTCACACAATAAGCTGTAAAAAGAGCGAAAACCAACCATTCATACTCATCTCAACAAAGAACTTACAGATTATGGAACTAAGAATCGTTCAGAGCAAACGTAAGTTCCGAACATATAGATATTATGGAGAAGATACAAAACTTACAGTTGGTCCAGAGTCACGGAGCTAAGAATCATTCATACTCGTCTCAACAACTCTGATATCCTATGGAAGTTGTTTCCTTGCATTTTGTCACTAATATTCATGGAAGCGAAACTAATTAGTACGACATTCATATAGACTTTCATATAAACCGGAAGAGAAAATTTTTAATACCAGATATGATTGTAAACATACCTGAGCGGGCTTGCATTGACTGTCACAAGTTCGAATTTTGAGATAGCCTTTGCAACATCTACGAACACTCGCTGTGCAGGTCGTTGTGCGGCCAGTTATCCTACCATTCATGCAGCCTGTTATGTCAGAACAAACCCCAGATCCAAAATCATAAAAGCAAGCATGTTTAAGGTTTGATTTAAAAAGGTATATGTTTCAGGTTAAGACTAACACTGTTTGATTCATGCAATAAGAGATCATTGGAGCTTAACATAATCACATGCTTAGAGATTTTTTGTGTAATATCCTAAATGGAATGACAAATATATCAATGTCACAGATCTCGTCGTCTCGTAAAACATAATTTAGTAGCTAAACCTTCAGAAAATAAAAAAAACAAAATACAACGGAAACTCCAAGACGAACAAAACAGAAAACTCAAAAAACACAGAAAACAGCAAGTTCTAAGAGATAAAACATACAGAGTGATAATATAAAATATGGTTTTAAGTGTAGAATCAAAAATTAGAAACTTAGACAAAAACCTAAGACAACCCTTCCTGAAACAATAACAAATGCTTTCATGTCAAATCCAATCACCTGTCATAAAATCCATAAATTGATATACGATCTTACTATCAAAGCAGTGGAAGCTTTGTGAGCTTCGTCTTTATCTTAAAGCGGACAAATGCAAAAAGCGTATCACCGGTCATAAAACGACAAAACAATACACATCAGAGAAGAGAAGCAGGAACTGACTCAATTACAAAGACACGAGACCATAGCTTCTCCTGACAATCGATCTCCGGGAATAAAGGCATCCACAACCTTTCATACTTTGCGGACAGAGGGTAAAGATCATATGCAGTCGTACCTACCCAACATAGAACAGAGCCCTAAATCTCTCAGAACAAAGATTATGATTTAGATTTCCAGATAAAGAAGATTTCCTTCAGGTGTTAAAAATACATGTTCTTCGAGGAGATAGTACAACGTCATAAGCCCATCGCAATTAAATCTCTGAAGCTAAAAAAAATCAAACGAAAACGACAAAAATAGAATCTGGAAATTAACCATTCATTTTTGGATCTTTTCTGGAGAACCCTTGAAAAAAACGTTAGCCGACAGACAAACTATGAAACTCACTTGTGAAATTGATCGGAGGAAAGAGTCATTTAAGAAGAGGTAATGGGTTTCATTGATTCAACTCGACGTTACCTCATAGAACCGAGGTGAAGAAGAAAAGGTACGGCTGAAGTTCGGGAAGCTGAAGTGATTGAGTTGCCACGTGGCATAAAACCCTCCTATGTGATTGATGACGTGGACGCTTGAGAGGGCAGATAAGCCAACTTTATATATATAGATAGATAGATTTCTTCAAACTTTACCAATAACTAATAGGCTAGTGTGTGATCCACGCTTTTTGTAGGTTCAATCCATAAGTATTGTTATCGATTTTTTATTTGAGAAAATTGTTCTAGAATAGTTTGAGCATATCAATAGGGCCACTCGTAGTATAATTCTAGCAAAAAAATCACATAATTGACTTATGGCCAGACTCCTAATCAAAAGTATATCTTCGCACCACACAATTCTGAAGCACCGACACTCGTTCTTTTGATTCTTAATTGATGAATCCGGTATATCTGGTCTTGCTAGTCTAGCATCACATAATTCTTTTTTTTTTTGTCAAAGCATGACATAATTCAGTTATAAATAATTATAAGAATAAAAAATATTTGTGAGGATCATCCACTATATGTCCATATGCTCATGATTGCTACACAAACAAATAAATATACGAAGAAAATTTTGAGATTAGTTTAGTCCAAAGATATTAAGAAATATCCATAAATTTTTATCGATCTAACTCCGAAATTTCATGAAATAACCACAATTGTTGCTAGGAAAACCACTAGAGTACATAGTAATTTAACATCACACGAAATAACATAAAAAAAGGAAGCGTTCTTGAAAGATCTCCAGGCAGTATGTGGTTGATTAGGCTTCTTACCAGGAGCCTTCAGCACCAGCAGTCGGATTGTTGAACGCCTTGAATTCCCAGAATGTCTTCAACGAGTATGGCTGAGAAACCGTCACGCCTTCTTCTGTGATCTTCGCTATCTGCAAAAAGTTTCAATGTATTATACTCCAACCAACACTTAACAAAGATAATTCTGAAGCTAGTTAATAAACTAACAAAGAAAAAATTGACAAACCTGAAGCTTGTTAATGGCAGATCTGTCACGGTACAGAAGCACACGCATACATTTCTCAAGGAGCTTGACACCATCTTCAAAACTCAGGTCTGCATGCCACTCATCACGAAGAATAGGCCTAGCGAGGTGGTTTCCAAATCCGGTGGCAACATGATTGTCCTCGAAACTAACACCAATCATTGACACCTAGAAGAGAGAACCAATGAGATCCAAATGAATAATCAAAGACTATATACGAATAGAAAGTCTTGAGACATACCATGCCAAGGTAACTTTCCCCATTTTTGACACCTCCAAGGACGAGAGTGTTCCAGAGAGGGTTAAACTTGTTGCGACGGTTGTACATCACTCGGGTCAGATAGTTGTGCACCTCTTTCGGCCCCAAAGAGTTACCATCATCCCACATGTTATCATTCAAACTGTGTAAAAAAGCGAGGGCTCATGAGAGTTGACAAGAAGAAAAGATTAAGAAAAGAAGAAGCGATTTCTTACACAAGCTCATCAAGATAACGAAGAATCTCCTGAAAGTCACTGATTTCTCCGCTGGCACCGAGAAGAGAATGCTTACCAATAGCCTTCATTCTCTCAATGTTCTTGTACCTTAAGGTGGATCCATATGAACCTGCCAAAATACGTAGGTGAATAAATCGAAATACCAGCATAATATCACGAGTCTATGGACAAATCATAGCTGAAATATTACAAATCAAACAATTTCAGTGAAGCAGTGGTTGATGGTTATAATGAAAGATCCACCCAAACAAAAACGACGAGATGTTTATTGAAAGATAGAAAAACAGCTGCATGTCTAGCCAGAAATACATCTTTTAAGCATATACGCCTAACTTGACCATAGATGTTTAATCTTGGTTATCATTATCACATCTAAGTCCATGCAAGGAGATTAGAAGAATACAGCAAAATATAGTAATCATACTACAATTGCGGCACTAAAGAAACATAAACTAAAAGCAATCATGCATACACAATAAAATTGATCACTAAGTGTACAAAGAGTATACGTGGGACTACCTACTAGGAAAAAAAATTAATGTCCACAACAAAGCTGGTACACATGAACTATTTACCGCAAAGATAATAGCTTTTAACTAAATAAACAACCAAGGGAGGCAAAACATCCTGGCTAGGTCTATTGGGATGGTATAACTGCAAGCCCTTTTGAGAAACTAACAGTGATACGCAACTGAGCTGAGACAAAAAGGGAAGGAAACATACCTCCCATGTCGGAAGCCATTAAAACCCCATCCTTGTACTTGATTGCGACAATAGAAGTCCCAGTAACATATGGGTACCTAATAAAAAAAAATATTACAAAATCAAAACCCTAAAACTGAAAAACTCAATCGACAAAGACGAGAGAAAGATAGAGAGACAGTGTTCTTTGTGAATCAGCTTCTGCGGTCTTCACGGAATCTCCGTTATCGATCGGAATAGTAAACTGGAGAAAGAAATAATCAGCGTTAATCGAAAACCAAACCGGGAGTCAGAACATTGAGGATTTGAGATTCGGTCGGACTTACAGTCATCTTTTTGTCGGATCGAGAGAAGTTTAGGTTCTTCTTCTATTAAGATCTGAAAAGCTTTTGATTTTGGTCTAAACTCACTAAAAAAAAAAGCTTCTGCGATTTCCTTTTCCTCAAGAAACAATCTGAATCGGATCAGACCCGGTTATAAACCCGACCCGGCTCGTAGTCAGCCCGATATCATTTAAGGCCCAAGTCAAATAGTACGTTGTTGTAACAGCTTTTTCTTTTTTTTGGGTGCAACAGTAGTGTATTGTTAGGTCTAGGCATGGGCATTTTACTCAGACCCGAAGACCCGATCCAAAACCGACCCGGAAAAATCTGGTTCGAGTAGAAACCGACCCGATTAAATTACCTTATCGGGTCTTGTTGCAGAGGATTCGCGAATCTTGGACCTGACCCGACCCAAACCTGGAATCCGATGGATACCCAAATTAATAATGTAAACTAAATAAAATGCATCAAAGAAGAATCGAAGACATATTATTTGTCTAGAGAACACGAAGTCAACCACTAGGAAACAACAAATTGCTGTTGTATCTCGCATAGTCTTTATATATAAAAAAGGGTTTGTATCCCTCCCAGCTATGCCACCTAGGATGCCAGCGCACAAATTCATTCTTCTAGCGTCCGCCACGTGTCGAATAAATGAAACGCAGCGTCTTTTATGTGTGTTCCGTCTGGGCTTCATTTGGGCTTGGTGTCACGCTCCGTCTTGCGGCCCGAAGACCAGCTAACCAAACGCAAACCCTAATCCATTCGCAGCGTCTTCTCCTTCCGTTCTCTCTGTTTCACTTGGATCTGACGCGAGGATGGTGATTCAGTTTCTGTAACTGAATGCGTTGCGATTCCTACGTATTTACTCTTATTGTCTTTAATTCGTGAGTCCACTACGAGATCTCCAAATGCGTTGCTCAGACTGCGATTTCGAGGATAAATAGGTTCGTATCTTACTTCCGATTTTCGCGATCTCTAAAACTTTCTGCTAAATCTGTCTTGGTGGCTAAATCGAAGGCTTTTTCCCGACTTGAAGTCCGGCAGATGCTCATCCGTTGTTGAGGCGAGGCTGCTGCGATTCTGGGAAGCTAGGAATGTCAAGCGTGGTGGGGAGCTTATGTCGGCCGATCTGCTCTTTATGGAAGTTAACGTGAGTGATTTCTATCCGATTTGCTCTTCTAGATTTCGATTTTTTTGAGTTTTTATTTTCTGTCATACTGATGTTACCTCACATGATTTTTAGCCATTTTATGAGTACTGGTAGTGTTTCAGTTGAACTGATCATGTTACTTCAGTTTTGTAATATAATTTGACTTTTTAATATCTTGGTTTGTCTGATTTATCCTTTTTTATATTTTGATTTCAGGGCACTATTATCTTTGTGGAAATTACTCATGTACGTTGCCCTCCTCCTGCTTGGTTGTAAGTTAATAAGCAAACTTAGGAACTTGCAGCTTAATTTGTAACAAGGAGCAATGAAACTGATTGTTGATATTGAATTTTGGTTCACTAGGGATGGTTCCAACAGTTCAGCTGATTTGATCTTGCGGAAACCAACATGGCTGCCAACATTATTGGTAAGCCTTGCACTTTGTACTACTATTAACTGTCATAACCTCGATCTGTTTAAACAGCAAAGTAAATTCTTTTCTGAGAAATTAGTATGTGGAGTCTCTATACAATAATTTTGTTCAGAAAATGCTCTGTTTCTTTCTGGTATTGTGCAGAGATAGTCAATGCTCTGTTTCCAATAAGATTTCCCTATGTGGCGTTGGATTATGAGCAGGAGGTTGAGACAGCCAAATCAAGCTCTGCAATCAAGGTGACTTATGAGCTCCCAAATGTGATCAGTAGTTTACAAGGATTAAACTTTTTGGCTGTCCAAATTTTTTTCATATGCCTACTCTAAATTTACTGAAGGTTAGAAGAGTAGATCTTTTTTCAGTAATTGTTTTTTCATTAAATTTTATAGCTTAACTCTTTTATGTTAACGCTGGACTTTTTTGTGATCCCAAGGTAATGTTACGTGAGACTTTCAAGATGGAGCATCCTAAGGAATAAATATACTGCTGCTTGGATGCTTGATGTGAGTGGCTCCTTCTCACCTTGCAGGTTCTTTTGTAACTTAGCCTCTTGATCTTAAAGGCATACTGACGTTGAATTTTAATCCAAAACCAGGTTAGAATGTTTCATGGTTAGAATGTTTACTGGAGACAATGCTATACTTCCTCTCAGCACATACTCATAATTGTTTTGTTATCTCAGTTGACATGTTCTTAAACTAACTGTAATACTTGCATTTCACACTAATTCAGAAGGCACTTTATGTTGCTAAAACTGAAAAGTGCTAGGTTGAAGAACATGAAAAACTACAACAATTACCTGGTAAAACAAGTGCCAGTGGAGTGTCAGTTTATATATTGGCTGTTATTTGAGTCGCTGACCAGTCATTGATTTGTTGCGATTTAAAGGAGGAAGGTCGGAGCGAAGATGAGGCCGTTCAGTTATATTTTCAGAGGTTAACAATGACAACGATGCTTAGGATGGTAGTTAAGAGGTCAGTGGCTGATTTTCTTTTCTTAGTTACTACGCATCATACTCATGGTATATTAGAAACTTTTTCATATATGTTCAGTTTATGTTGCTTAGGATGGAAGCCAATGACTAAGAAGTTGAAGTTTGTAGCATGAGTAAATCTCTCTCCTTTAAAAAAAAAGGTTTTCTCAAATGTTTATGGAGCTGATGTCTTTCTTTTTTTTTTTCCTGCTTTTGTACTTCCACAATACATATTTTAAAACTGTAAGTTTGTTGATTCTCTCATCAGATCTCATTCGTGTTATGTCTATTTGGCAGCTGAGATTTTTCATTGTTTTTATGAGTCGCTTCGTGTTAATGAAGTAGATCTCAAAAGACTCAGGGATTTCAAAATATTACAGAAAAGTTCATGGAGCTTAGTACTAACAGCAAGATCTGCCTGCTGAGCTTTGTTGTGTTATTGGAGGTTCAAGAAGTCAACAAGATGATGCTCTTTATTGGTGTAATGTAGAATAAATTATTTCTGGCGAAGTCAAGTTCGTTGAAAATATTTGATTGAGCCTGTTGAAAACCCCAAGATGCTGTTGAGAAGACAACTATTTAGTGTGTATCACAGTATCAGATATTCAGATGGAGAAGAAGTCAAGGATGGAAATGGAACTTTCAGACATGAAACAATATTGATTACTATATACCCACACAATACCAATCTTTTTTTTGTGTACCAATTATATGTAAGTATGTGTGTTGGGTAGTACCTAAAAATTTGATACTAAAATATTACAGTTCTTTTATATAATAGATAAATTTACATACATCAGTGTAAATTTTTAAAATTTATAATAAAATTCGCATTTTTAACATTTGAGTTTTGAACCATATATATTAACAATACATCAAATACTCCATAAATAATATTTGTAGCTAACAATACATCATATAGTTATGGTTGTTTGTTATCTTTTTGGTTTAGCCTAAACTTTGGTAGTTAAAAAAATAAAAAAAATTGAAGAAACACAAATAAAAAAACATGAATATATTTCATTATTTTAAATTTTTTGTTCATGTGAGTTTGAAGAAACACAAATAAAAAAACATGAATATATTTCTAAAATATAATAATACATAAATATATAACCTATCATATATTTGTAAATATTAAACAATAACAACTAATATCAAATTTTTTTGGTACTTGACTATTTTCTAAAAAAAAGAAAAAAAAATGGCTTTTCATTTTTCGATTTTTTAAATTATATAATTTGAGAAGAAATGTATTCAAAATCCATTAAATTCAAGAAAAGCAAATATAGTGAACAAAGTAAAATATTTATATTTTAGTGAATAGTTTAAATATAGTTACAAATGCATAATTTCAAAAACAAAAGAAATAGTAAAAATTATATTAAAATAAAGGGCAATTGTCAATAATAGCACCTTTTGAAGTTTATGTCTCAAAAATGACACTAGAAGGAGAAAGTCACAAAAATGACATTTATTAAAGGGTAAAATATCCCTAATATCTTTGGATTAAAATTAAATACACAAACAAAAATAAATAAAAATAAATAAAATAAAAATTAAAAAAATGAATTTTTTTATAGTTTCAGATTATATGTTTTCAGATTCGAAATTTTTATAATTTTCTTTTTGATTTTTTTTTTGAAATTTTTTTTATTTTTTTTTTTGAAATTTTCTTTTTATAATTTAAAAATACTTTTTGTTTTTAAATTTTTTATCTTTTATTTTAATATTTATTTTTTATAAAATTTTAAACCCTAATTCCAAAACCACACCCCTTAACTCTAAACCCTAAGGTTTGGATTAATTAACCCAAGGGGTATAAGTGTATATTTACTTCTTTAATGAAACCTATTTTTGTGACTTTGAACCTTGAGTGCTACTTTGGAAACAAAAACTTGGTTTAGTGCTATTCTAGTCTTTTTCTCTAAAATAAACTAAATTTTTATTAAAATTTAAAATATGTTTATATTGTTTCGTTCATTTACTTACCCGCCCGTAGGGCGGATCCGGCCCTAATTTAATATATATACACATTTTAATATAATAAAAACACAAATTTTGAATAAATATTTTTCAGATTTTTTTGTATTTTTAAATCTTTTTTAGATCGAATCCGAACCGAACCGGATCCGAAACCAAACCTATAAATTCTAATTATCCGAATGGGTCTAACTATCTAAGACCAGATCCGACCCGGACCCGGCACGATCCGAACCGATCCGGAACCGAAAATTTGAAATTATCTTATCGGGTCTTAAACTCTTAGATCCGAAAGATCCGGACCTCAAAGGATCCGATCCGACCGAGCCCAGGCCTATTATTAGGTTTTAATTGAACTTTCTTCCAGAATCATCGTCTCTTGCCGGAGAATAGTAATGACTAGGTCACCGGACAAACACGGTCGCGATAATAACTTGCAGGACTGGGAACTTTCATTGAAGGATAAAGACAAGAAAATGAAACACCAACCATCTACTTCCTCCTCTAACCTTGTTTGTTCTTCTCTCTCTCTCTCTCTTCAAAACCATCTACTTCTCCCTTATTGTTAATTTTTCAGCTTAGTCTTAATTAAACTCGTTTCTTTTTTTCAGGCTAGTGAGAAACTCAGACCGAGTGGGTCAAAGCAATATGACTTTGTCAAAAAGTATGGTCCGATGAGCGATTTCTCAAGTCAGTTCGATGCTAACTCAGAGAAGGAACAGGTAACTACTTGTCATCAAGCTTATTATGCCTTTAGCTATTTGATAATATTCCTCTTTTCAAATATTCAGGGGAATGAATATTTCAAGCAGAAGAAGTTCAATGAGGCCATCGATTGTTACTCTAGGAGTATTGCTTTATCACCAAATGCCGTGGCTTTTGCAAATCGGGCTATGGCTTACCTTAAACTCAAAAGGCTAGTTCATTTCCTTTCAACTTAGTTTCATTTATTTAGTGACTCTAATGTTTGTTTTAGATATCGAGAGGCTGAAGCAGACTGCACAGAAGCGTTAAATCTAGATGATCGATACATAAAAGCATACTCACGCCGAGCAACAGCAAGAAAACAACTCGGCATGATCAAAGAAGCCAAGGAAGGTATCCCCATTGTATTATTTTCTTGTCTTAATATATATATAAAGTTTCTGTATTACATGTTGCTTAAAATCCACGGTGACTAAATTTTTATCGCAGATGCTGAGTTTGCTTTAAGATTAGAGCCTGAAAGCCAGGAACTTAAGAAGCAGTATGCCGACATCAAATCTTTGCTCGAGAAAGTAATATTTTGATATACTCCATAGTCTCCATTGACCATATAAAGTTTATATGCATCACTGAAAGTTTAAAAACTATTTTTGAATAATGAGCAGGAAATCATTGAGAGAACCGCTGGAGCAATGCAAAGCACTGCAGAAGATCTGCTCAAAACAGCCGGTTTAGAAAAGAAGACAAAAACGCCAAATACGGGAATGAAGATGATGAAGACCCAAGGGGCCAAAACAAATGGGGATACGGTTAGGCCTGTTTCAGGTAGCAAAGAAGTTTCGGGAAAGAAGCTTATTGAAAGTGTACAACCTGAGGTATTATACCAAAGCTACTTTTGTTAGATATTATATCTTAAGCTCATAAATACACATCTAGCAGGTCGGTGTAGCCTTAGTTTCACTTGTAAAGTTTAGTGTGGTATTACCATCGCTGAAGTTTTTATCTCTAAGTAAACCCTCATGTAAAAATTTTGAGAGCTTGTCTCATAAAACCTGTCAAGTAAACTTTTTTTTTGTTTTTGTGACATCTTCTTCAGGAGAAAAAGAACCAAGCTTCCAAGAAAATGACGCTTAAAAGCGAAAGTTATGAAAGGGAGGCAAAGTCTTATGGCATAAATGGTACTCAGCCTTCTGGATCGGTGAGTATTTGCAATAAAATAATTGGGGTTTAACAAGTTTTATGTAGTACAAATGAAATCCTATCTGATGCTGCAATGCTTGTCCCCATTCTAGGGAAACCAGGTTTCTAGAAAGCTGGAACTAAAGCCATCAGTGCAAGAGCTTGCTGCTCGTGCAGCATCACTTGCAATGGCTGAAGTTTCTAGAAACGTTCGAGCCCCAAAATCTGCTTACGAATTTGAGAACTCCTGGCGGAGTTTCTCAGGCGACCGTGCATTGCAAACCCAGTTGTTAAAGGTTTGAAATATCACCTTTTTGCTAAATCCTCAAATAACACTGCCACTCATCGGGTTTGTAAATGTATCAGGTTACGACACCGAGCTCTTTGCCTCATATTTTCAAGAACGCTTTGACTTCTCCCGTTTTGTTTGACATAATCAAGTGTGTAGCCTCGTTTTTCAGGTTAGTAAACCGACCATTATATGCATTATTGGTTCACCAAAACTCTGGTAAACATTTGGTGCTTATGGTTTCTTGCATGTTGCAGTGAAGATATGGATTTTGCTGTTAAGTACATTGATAACCTAACAAAGGTTCCTAGATTCAACATGATCGCCGTGTGCCTTACCTCAACGGAGAAAAATGGTAAAATCCCTTTTATCAGTTTCAACGATCTTTAATCTGACTGGAAATGTAATTGTGGTTTTAACTGATTTCTTTTGGGTTCAGAGCTTTTGAAGATTTGGGAAGATGTTTTCTGCAGTAAAGCGACTCCAATGGTATATGCAGAGGTCTTAGACAAACTGAGATCAAGATACTGCCTGAAACAGTAACTTGGGAGATGGCTCTCACTTTAGCAGCGTACATGGTGAAGATCTTGCAGACCCAGAAAACATTTTTCAGTCATCATGAATCAGTTTTTTTTTTTTTTTTTTTGAGGTTCAGGCTGTGAATTGCTCATATGTTTACCGGAAGAATATTAAAACCGGGTTATCATTTTGGTTTAGCTAAGATATGTTATCCAGAGGAAAGCTTTTGTCAGTTTTCATTTCATCATTTTGGTGAAGTTAAGCAACTGGAATTAAGAATGTGCACTTCGGGTCAGGTCATTTGACCCTAACTTCACCGGATCAAATTTGCATGAACTTTCGGGGAAGAGAGAGAGAGATCGTCTGTTTGATACAATGGATAAGGGGTCATAGTTTCAGTTTATCTTATCTAGTAAGGCCTAAAGTTTTCTCTCTAATATCCTCTCTGCTGCCAAGCTTCATCGGGTAGATCTCTTACCTCACTGGTGTGTGTCACAGGCGCACTGGAGACGATCTCCATTTCTTATGATTCGTTTTGATTCAGCTTGTGTGTGTGTTTATGGAGTTTTCCAAGTTTGGGTCATATTGATTGTCTGGATGTTTTAGATCCGGCAATGAACTTCGTCATAAGAACATCTCGAGAGAAAGATATTTGGTGGGTATTTTTTTTTAATTAAAATTTTAAAAAGATTTGGAAAGAGATACACTTTATGATAGGAAAAACTGTTTATTCATGCCTGAATTAGGGGTTGCTGAAAAAATAAGTGTCTGAACTTTCAAGACGTGCCAAAACATACATTTCCACTAAACATAAATTTGAAATTCATATACCCAGATTGTATAAGTCGCTGCTAATCTCCATTTTAACTTAAACTCTATTAATTAATTGTTAACAGCGATGATTAGGATGTTTAGTTGGCTGATGAGTCAGATTAATCGATAATTGAGCCAAATCGAAAATCAGATTATAATGGGTTTAAATTGATAATTTTTGGACTGAAATCCTAAACAATTGAGTCACTATCACTATACAACGTCTTTTTGTTCTTCTTTCTTTTTTCTTCTTTGACAAAGTGAGGTATTATGACAAAGTGAATTACAAAACCATTGTCGTGGAAAAAATATGAGCAAGAGGAGTGTCGCAGTCAGTGGAGCCAAGCTCGTCGTCGATTTCTAATAAAGGTGAATCAATTGTGTAATGTTGTTTTTCTGTAAGGTTGGGCCGAAACCCTAAAAATTTGAGCCGCAAACGAAGACTTACCTCATTTTTATATGAGTTCAGGAACAACCCAGCTTCTCTAGCTATCTGGTTTCTTCAATTTCGTCGATTTATCCAATAAGAAGCTTATGTTACCCAGTTTCTCCCGCGACTTCACTTTGTCGGGGAAGAAGAAAGCAAGAAAAGGAGAGACGCAAAACGGCAACGTTTGCTAATGGCCCAACTTTTTAGGGTTTTGGCCTAACTTTATAGAGAAACAACATTAAACAATCCAAAAATCGACGACGAGCTTGGCTTCACTGATTGCGACATTCTTCTTGCTCAATCTTTCTCCACGACGATGATTTTATAATTCACTTTGTCAGGATCTCTTACTTTGTCAAAGAAGAAGAAAAAAAAAGGGAGACAAAACACAGAACAAAACGACGTTGTATTAATAATGGCCCTATTGTTTAGGGTTCCAGCCCAAACATTATCAATTTAAGTCCACTATAATCTGATTTTTGATTTGGTCCAATTATTGATTAATCTGACTCATCAGCCAACTAAACATTCTAGTCATCGCTGTTGTTTAAGTGAAAATATAGATGAGCGACGACTTATACAATCTGGGTATGAATTTCAATTTATGTTTCGTGGAGGTATGTTTTGACATATCTTGAAAGTTCAAGCACTTGTTTTCTCAGCAACCCCGTAGTTCATGCTTGAATAAGATGTTTTCCCCTTTTAGATGCTCTAGTGATGATTAACTAGATTTTGGTCCGTTCGTAAATTTATTTTTTGAATTAAATAAATTATTTTTATATATAAATTTATATATAAGATATATAGTGTATAAGTCTAAGGGCATTTATCCGGAACCGAATAACCGAACCGAGCGGATCCTATATTTCTGGAACCAAAAAACCAAAAACCGAATGGGTACCGGAATTTTTAAAATATAAATTATATTTCTACAAAATAACAAAATACCCTAAAATACTATTTATAAACCAAATTACCCCAAAACAAATTACCTGAATATTTTTTTATTAAAAATTACCTGAATTATTTATATTTTTATCCGAATAACCTGATGTTAAAATTGAAAAATCTCAAATTATCTGATATTTTTTCTATAAATTACAATACCCAAGAAAAACATAATCGAACCGGAACCAAATTGGATCCAAGTTTTTTTGGATATTAGTAGGTTCCCAACTTTCCTACCCAAATTTTTATCGAGGTAATATTATATATTTTGGAGAAAAGTTCAAATTTAATATTAAAAGAGCTTTGTAACTTGGTTATTTTAGAACATGCTAATAGGATATGGGAGCGCGGCATATCACTTGTGGAGAAGGTTCAGTGGTATGGGTTAAAGGAAGTTGGAGTTTATGGTAAAGTTTACGAAGACTCCAAATATGTTGAACGTTTATGGATGAGGATAGAGGAAGTGATCACTGTTGCAGCTATGAAGCCATTGTGTCTCCTTAAGCAAAACCTCGATCGCCCACGGTTAATGGGCTTTCTACGTCCGCTCATTCGGCACGTGGATTCTATCCGACGTACAGTATTTTTTCAAGATACGAATCATTGTTTACTGATCCTGCAATCACCACATGATCTTTTCTAGTGATTTGGCCTCACTCGTACGATATCGGAAACCACTTCCCGATAGGTCGTTCATCCTTCCACTACTGCAGCTCAAGCACGCTTAACCATGGAGTTCTAAACGAATGTGTGACGGAAAAGGAAAGTGAACTTTGATGACATAGGTAGGTCAAATAAATTATTTTAAGTCTTTCCATATACCACAAACCGAAATGTTACAATTCAACTCATCTCAAAGAACACAATGTCATCATTACGCCCCCAAGATCGTTACACATGTTAATTTGAGCCCTCACTGAATCCACACTCTTCTGGATACGGCTTTGATACCATTTATAACGCCCCGACCGCCCACGACAAATGGGCCTCCCACGCCCGCTCACTCAGTCCGTGAGCTCCATCCCATCCGACGAACAGTGGTTAATTTTTCTAAGGCTCAAAATCATTGTTTACTGACCCTGCGATCACCAAATGACATTTCAACGTGCTTTGGCCTCACTTGCATGATATCTTGAATCATTCAACCATCCTTCTATTACTCCAGCTCAAGCATTCGAAACCATGAAGTTCTAAACGGATGTGTGACGGAAAACGTAACATAGGTAGCTAAATTAACTCTCATATACCACAAACCGTGATGTTACAATTCTTATAACGCCCTGACCGCCCACGGCTAATAAGCCTCCCACGTCCGCTCACTCGGCCTGTGGGCTCCATCTCATTTGACGAACGGTGCGTTAATTTTGCCAAGGCTTAAAATCATTTTTTACTGACCCTGTAATCACCGCATGAACTTTCCTCGTGCTTTGGCTTCACTCGCACAATATCATAAATCACTTTCCGATAGGTCACCAATCATTCCAATACTTCAGCTCAAGCATGCTTAACCCTGGAGTTCTAAGCGGATGTGTGACAGAAAAGGTAATAGCATTTTGGTGATATAGGTAGTCAAATCAATTCTTTTAAACCTTTTCATATACCACAACCCAGGATGTTACAATTTATCCCCTTTCAAAAAACGCAACGCCCTCGTTTCGCCCCAAGATTATTACCCATGTTAGTGTGAGTCCTCAATGACTCCGCACTCGTCTGGATTTGGCTCTGATACCACTTATAATGTCCGACCGCTCACGGCTAATGGGCCTCCCAAACCCGCTCACTTGGCCTGTGAATCCCATCCCGTCAGACGGACAGCGATTATTTTTTTAAGGCTCAAAATCATTGTTTACATGCATTCACCACATGACATTTCCTCGTGCTTTGGCCTCACTCGCATGATATATGGAATCATTCACCTATCCTTCCACTACTCTAGTTCAAGCACGCTTAACCTTGGTGTTCTAAACGGATGTGCGACGGAAAACGTAACTGCACTTTGGTGACATAGGTATCTAAATCGATTCCTTTAAGCCTTTTCATATACCACAAACCGGTATGTTACAATTTATATAACCCTGACCGCCCATGGCTAATAGGTCTCCCACGCCTGTTCACTCGGCCCGTAGGCTCATCCCGTCCGACGGGCAGTACGTTAATTTTGACAAGGTTCAAAATCATTGCTTATTGGACAAATTCTAGAGGAGTACCTCAGCTATTGGGAGCACGAAACCATCGGCGAAGAATCTCACCACTTCACTCGGAGCTCGAGTCCCTCTCATGGGCTATGGAGTTCATGCTTCAGATATCGAAGTGTCAGGCTTTTGCCACCGACTGGAAGGATATATTCTCAATGTTTCAAAACCCAGGAGTATGGCCCAACTTTTCCACTGAATTAAAGGAGCTAATGGAGCTGAAGAGTAAATTTACTGAGTTCTCGATTGTTTTTATTCCTCGTTCTGAAAATGTATCGTCTGATTAATTAGCTTAGATAGCAAGATCCTTTCATAGGGATCTGTACTACATTGGTTGTTCTGTTCTCTTCTGGAAAACCATACCACCTCAAGCTTTAGTTATAGAATAGCTGTTTGATGTAAAAAAATGATTTTTTATTTAAAATAATACGTAGCAGATAAAATTATTAAAATAAAATTAATTAAAAATAAAATAAGCCTAGACATTTGTAATTTTTCTTTCATATAAAGAAAATCAAATTGTATCCGTAAATAGGGGTGGGCACGGATCAAATATCCGGGTATTTGGAGGTATTAGTGTCGATACGATCTGCAGCCACCCGAATATACGGTGGATATCCAGAAAAATTAGAATTTTCACGGATATCCGATTTGATCCGTAAATAAAATAAAGTTTTTTAAAATAAATGAAAAATCTAAATTAATATAAAAATAATAATATTTCATAACAAGATAAATTATCATTTAATTTTTAAATTCTAATACCTAATATAATAAATGGAAAACTGCCAAAACGGGACAAAAATTCAACATGGTTGTTCTTTTGGTATAATACCATAATTAAGTTGTCCTTTTAGTATAATGTTTTTTCATACTCCCAAAACTAACCCTTGATTAATCAAATAAACAAATTTTATAAATATTTAAAAATTAAAAAATGTATTAAAATAAATAAAAATAATGAAATATATATATAATTTTATGTCAACATTTTAGAATATATAATCAAAATAATAAATTTCAGTTATTTTATATTAATATAAAAAAATTGATATAAACAATTGAATTCAAAATAATTAAATAAATAAATACATTAATAAACAGAAATGAATATATTAATAAAAATTTAATTAACACAAGAGCACACAAAAAAATATTTTTGTTATAAATTTTACATTTAAATTTATAAACAAATATTTCCATAATATCGACTAAAAGTTTTTAGTCGATATTCAACAATTTTTAGAGTATGTTAACTATTTTATAAATTATTTAAATATATTTTAAAAATTTAAATATTTTAAATGTTTAATCATATTTGATAAATAATTTTATACTTTATACTGTTGTAATAAGTAACACTTATATACTAATTTTTTTACGATACTTATATACTTAAATTCAATTATTAATTTTAATATATTACGTTAATTAGAAATAAAATATTCTCATGCATAGCATGGACAATAACATTTATATATTCCCCGTGATATACACTTTTTAATTTCAAATAATTCTATAATAAATTTATTAATAAAAGTAAAATAAATATACATATTTAAGTTTTAGTCGATATATGTTTGTAAATAAATAAAAAAACGTTGAATATATATATATATATATATGTTTGTAAACATATCAAAAAATCAAAAAAATAAAAAATATATGTTTGCAATGTTTTAGGCAAGCACAAAGATTGCAAATATATTTAGAATATTTTGTGACCAAACATACACGTTTTAGGAAGTTAGAATATTTCAAATATTTTTAGAATAATTTCTTAACTAAAAGTTCCTAAATTTTCGCAAAAATCATGTTTTCTTATCCGTAGAAGACACTTCCTATACTGCATAAAACGAAAACAAAAATCCCATAAGCAAATTCTAGGGACATTTGCTAAAACCAACCCAAATATTCAAGTCAAATGTAAAAGTGTACCCCACTTTCAGTCAAATGCAAAACTAACCTAAAGGAGTAGTGTAAGTACTATTTAACCCTTATGACCAAACAAAAAACAGAAATGTATTTTACGTTTCTATCCTTTGGAAGTCTACACGTAATAAAAGAAGTCTACATATATATAGACTTCCTACGAAGTCTACTTTATATACTTGTTTTGTAGTCTACACTCTAATTTGATCTAATAATTTAATTTTGAAAATGTATAAAAATAATTATTGTGATATTTTTAACTAATCATCAATATAATGGATAATATGAAGTAAATAAATTAAAATTTCATATAATCGAACAATTTTGAAGAATATATACTAATTTGATTATCATGTGTTAGACTATGTTCATAGTTTACAAACAAAAGGTTCTAACATGTTATGTCTTTTAGTAGTTGATTTCAAAGGGTTAGATTTTAGATTTTGTTTTTTTTTTTGTTTTATTAACTTAAATCTGCATATTAATGTTTAGTAGTTTATATTTTGTATAAATGAGACTTTTTCATTATCAAGCAAAACATTTAGGGTTTGAGATTTGTGGTTTAGGGTTTCGTAGACCTACAATAAAGTCTATTTATTTGAAGACGTCTTTTTCAGTCAATATTTTTCAATTTGTTTTACAAAAAATCATTATATTTAAACTAAGTTAAGTTCCTTACGAATAAAAAAGTGAAATCATATACTATAACTATTAAATAATAAAAAAATAAATTTAATAAATCATATATTAAAATTATTAAAATAATAAAGAATAAACAACAATAATTAAATTATTATAGTAGACTTCCAAAAAGGTCTACTATGTTATAGTAAGATCTTCTCCAAAATTTTAATTTTAGTAGACTTCAAACGAAGTCTACAGTATCGTAAATTTTAACCTAGTTACATTTTTGTCTCCCTATATAAACAAAATTTATACAATCTCTCTCTAAAGTGGCTGCACAAGTTTTTAAAACTCTCTCCCTTCTCTCTAAAACTTTCTCTCTTCTCTCTAAAATTCTCTCAATTGTTTCTAAATCTCTCTCATTATCTTCTTTCTCTCTAAAATTTTCTCAAGTCTTTCTCACAATATTATCTTGTCATTTTAGATATTATGATTCATGATTTTCATCTTCTCCTTTAAAAAATGTAAGTTTTAGATCTATAGATTTTAAATGTGTATTTTTATGTTTATTTCTCACAATATTATCTTTTTTGGTAGGTATTATCACTCATGGATTTCATCATCTCCTCTAAAAATGTAAGTTTTAGATTAATAGATTTTAAATATGTATTTAAATGTTTATATTCAAATAAATTTATAGATCAAGCTCTCTACATTAATTTGCTAATAGTTTACCTTATAAATTCTATTATGTAAAGTATTTACAGATTTAAAATTATTTTCACATTTCAAAATATATAGATTTTTTCAGATCTGAAAATTATCAGACAGTGTAGACTTCTAAAGAAGTTTATTAAAGCTTGCAGACTTCATATGAAGTTTACTAAACCACAAAGTTTAAGCAGACTTCATTGGAAGTCTACAAAAATATGACTTTTAATTTTTTTCTATGTTTTTTTAATAATTTTATCTTATTTTGCAGGTATTTTCTTCCATAGTTGTTCTCTTCTCCTCCTAGAAATGTAAGGTTTACATCTATAGATTTAAAATATGTGTTCTAGTATTTATATTCAAATAAAGTTACATATTAAAATTCATATTAATATGTCTTTAATTTATAACTATTTTGTCTATTAAATCATATTTTTAAAAGTTTTTTAGATTTAAACTTATTTCATATTTTTAATGTATTTATTTTTCAGATCTATTTTTTTTTATAGAGTAGACTTCATTTGAAATCTACTTAAAACTTACGGCTAGTAGACTTCAAATGAAGTCTACTACCCTTGACTTTTAAGCATATTTCATTAGAAGTTTACTCAAATATGATTTTAATTTTTATCTTATTTTTCATAATTTTATTTTATTTTGCAGGTATTCTCTTCCAATGTTTTCAAATCATCTTCCCAAAAATGTAAGCTTTCCATATATTCATTATAAGATATTTTGTGTTTATAATGAACTAAATTTATAGATTCATACATTATCTTTTTGCTTTGTTATAAGGATGACAAAAAACCATTTTTGAAATATTTTTCAGAACAAAGTATTTTCAAATTTTCTAAATGCACACTTTTAGATATGAAAATTTTCCATTAGAGTAGACTAACTAAAGTCTACTAAACAATAACTTTACGTAGACTTAATAAAATGTCTACTAAAATATGATTTTATTTTTTATCTTATGTTTTTCTCATAACTCTATCTTATTTTGCAGGTACTTTTTCCAAGACTTTATTTGAAGCATCAAGATTATGAAAAATCAAACATACTCAAGAATACTTTTTAATATATTGCTCTGTAATAACTTTCATAATAAAATATTAATTTTTAAATAATTTTTTAATGCATAATCTATAAACATTGTATTCATTTTTAGTTGTTTTCACTTGTATGATATTATTAATTTTTTGTTAGATATCAATTTTTTCACAAGATCTAACCAACCAAACAAGTAAAACCACCATAAGCTAAAATAATAACTAACACACATGTGAGAAGAAGAAAATCTATACAAAATTTTCCCAAAAATTTTCAAGAATAACACTAATCAAAACAATTTGCAATAAGTATCAAGTGTATAATTATAACACATTAAATTGTGAAATTCATCCAAGACCATTAAAATTTTACTAACATACACTGTAAAATAATTAAATCATGAAAAAATATGATGAATAATACACAAATACACTTTTAATAGAATTTACGACGTAGACTTCAACTGTAGTCTACATTTGTAGATTTACAAAAACGTCTACACTTATTATCTAACATATAGTCAATCCAAAAATTTTTAGTGTATTTGGCACAGGCTTGATACACAAAGGCGTACAAAGTGTGTCTTAGATAACTCGATCAAGTTCCATACTTGTCGATAATTCGTGACAGGCATAAGAGGAGTATTTTTCTATTCGGAGTCATTTGTTTTAAATGATGTTTGGTAAGGAATAGGTTAGCACCATCTTCTCAATTTTGTTGTCCAGATCATAATCTTCTTGTGTCATTTCAAGAAGTTTACCATGTGTACAGCCATCATGCACAAGGAACATTCTTCAACCTTTCCAATTCTTCATCCTTTTCGAATATTTTGTCATCTAAAATGTCTTTGGCCCATGCTTCACACTCTCTCTAAGTTTCTAACCACATCCTTGAACACGACACTTAGCCACATACAGAGTTTTCGTTGTCTTATATGCTGAGAATGTAAATTTAAATTCCACAGTCATCGACTTCAGCTTTGAAACAAGCTCAGCCTTACTAGCAAAACTATAAACGAAGACTTACAAATACGTCTACAATTATTAGCTAACAACATTGTCAAATCAAATGAATTATACCTTCATAATTATAAAAAAAAATTCTTTTCAAAATCACTCAAACCTATTAGGATTAACTAACGCACACTGTCAAACAAAAAATCTAGAAAAAAATTAATGAATAATACACAAATTCACATTTTTATAGATTTTTCTATGCATACTTAATATTCAGTCTCTGAAGATGTAGACGTTCTTTTCAGTTTACAGACGTAGACTGTCAAATAGGTCTACTCTTTGGGTTGGTTTTTGCAATTGACCATTTTACGGGTTGCTTTCTATAGTTGAATAAAAATTGTGATTTTGTACATGTAGACTTTCTTTTCGGTCTACAATTTAAAAATGTTACTTTTTGCAATTGACCAGAATTCATCCAAGATTTGACTTTCAGAACTATACTTCATATGCAATCTACATGTTTGAATTTTTTTTGAAAGAGGTTAGTTTTGCAATTGACCAAGTTTGACTTCAAATCAGTAGATTGAAATGAACGTCTACGGGTGTGTAGACTTCTTGTGAAGTCTACTCTCAAATCCGACGGGTTGGTTTTGCATTTGACCAAAATAAAAAAGTAGACTTTATACGCAGTCTACATTTTTTTTTACGATAAGAAGACTGCATATGAAGTCTACAATTTAATAAATTTTTGATTACTTTTTAAACTTTTTGGTCAAACACAAAACTAACCTATTCCACGAAGTCAAAGTTTTGGTCAAATGCAAAACTGACATTTTATAGACTTCGGTGGCAGTCTACATTCTGTAGAGTTCCGTTGAAGTCTATTTTGAAAAATCAAAAGTTCGGTCAAATGAAAAACCAACCTCTTTTAGGTAGACGTCTTAGTAAGTCTACCGAAAGTTTTATTTTTGTTGTCAAAGGTAAAGACGGAGACTACTGGAGAAGTCTGCAAAGAAATTTGTCTGGTGAATTGCAAAACTAACCCGTGTGTTGAGAAATAGATTGCATCGTAAGTCTCCACGGAGGCGTAGACATACAAAACAGTCTACCGTCGCGACACAGATCTGAAAAAAGAACGAAAACCATGTAAATAGTTACATTTTTCATGTATAAAGCTCGTTTCCAACCTTTTTAATCGTCCAAACTCCAAATATGAGCAAAAAGAAGCATCTTTAACGATTCACTAATGAAGAAACTCGAAAATATGAAGTTTGTGATTATGAAAATGATAGTTATGAGAGTTTTTTAGATGGAAATGTAGAGGAAATGAGAGGAAATGAAGTTTTTTGGGTTAGAATGAGAAAAAAAGTGGTTGAAAATTGAATTCTAGAGCTTTAGAGCTCAAAAATGGTGGTTCATGGTTGTTGGAAAAATTGATGATGATGGCATTTTTGTGAATAAGAAGAAATGGTTAGGGTGTATTTGGTTTTTTGTTAATTTCGAAATTAATAAAAAAATAAATAAAAATGACAATTTTGTGAATAATTCAAAAACATAAGAATAGTATGGAAATTTTATTGATGAATAGTATGGACAAAAAAAAGGGTTGGTTTTAGGTTTGACTTGAAAATATGGGTTGGTTTTGAAAAACACCCCAAATTCTATCTCATGTAGCCGTCAGAGTAATGTCTAGATTTCACGTTCCGAGAATTTTAGAATACGTAATAAAATTAGACTCTTCTTTCGACAAAAAAATAGCTATCTTTACAATTACTAGAATTCACATTCCCCCTATTTAGAATTTTAAGTAAAAGTAGATTGTTCGTTATAAAAAAAAAGTTGATGAAGTTGTTTAAGAATTCACCTTCTACTAACTCATTTTCCCTAGAAGTTGAATTCTACTTTTAGTAGAAAGAAATTTTAAATTTTAATTTATCAAGTATTTCTACAAAAACAAATATCAGTTAGTTTGTATATATGGGTGTTTTATCAATTGTTTCTATTTTTACAATTTTTTTTGATTCATTAAACTATTTATTTCATTAACTTTTAGAATTAAAAAGGTAAAAGAGAAAGAAAGTGGACAAAAAAAATTATACCAAAGGGACAACCATGCTGAATTTTTGTTCCGTTTTGGCAATTTTCCCTATAATAAATTTAATACATGGAAATATTGTAAAAATCATATAAACTATAATACATATATATTTATAACTTATATATATAATTCTAATAAATATATGTATGTAGATATTCATATAACGGATCGAATCAGATATCTGTTCCTAAAAATATAAGTATTTGTGATTTGATTTGGTTTTTACATATATATCATTTGAGTATTTGATTTGCTTCATAGGATTACGGATATCCAGATTTTTTGGTTTGAATCAAAATGGATAAAGAATCGAAGAAAAAATTACTTATATTTTGCCCAGCCTATCCGTAAATAATAAAAATAATATATGAATAATTGGATTTTCGATTTGTTATCCGTTTTGATTCGAATCAAAAAAATAAAATCTGGATAATGTGTTTTATTGGAACCTTACATGCATGTGAGTTTTATATTTATGTAGACTTTGACTGAAAAATTCTCTACATTTGACATGTTAGCGTGCTCATTTTTAAATCGCTGTAAAAGTGTCACGTGTCTATTATAACGTGAATGTATTTATAACAATGTTTTTCCTTCAAACTAAAATCAAAACAATATATGTATTTATAATACCTATAAAATACATATAATTTACAGATCCATATCGGATCCGGGTCGGTTCATGTTACTTAAAATCTGTCATATATATATCTAAAATTTTACAAATTGATTTAAAATAAACTATTAATAATTTAAATAAAACATTTCAAACTCTAAATTTTACTTAAAATGTCACACAATAATAGCAAAGATTTTCCAAAAAAAAATTCAACTAAATCATAAAATAAAATATAGAAATTAGAACACGAAAATCATAATTTCGGATATTTATGTTTTTAAGTCAGATATGAATCGGGTTTTATCGAGTCGGATCTATTCAGGTCGGATCTATTCAGGTCGGCTCTTTTCTTGTCTGAGTCTATTTGGGTGGTTATTTTCGGTTTTGCTTCTTTAAGATAGAAGAACTTTGGACCTAATACATACTTATAAATTTTTGGTTCAGTTTTGGATCGGATATTTTCGAGTTATTTTAAAATATATATATTATGATAATACAGTATTTGTATTATTAATTATATTCTATACTATTATTATTTTATTAATTAAATAATTTTTTAATACCGCAAATATATATCGTCACCAATCAAACAATATTCCACACCGCTTTTTACTTAAAACCGCAATTACACCGTTTCGCACTTCAATTCTGTACGAACCGCAGATGTACCGTATCGCACTTCAATTCTGTACCGCTTTTATTACGTTACCGTTCGGATCCTAAATAGTATATACATTCCCTTTTTTTACTCACTGTAGTTTGAACTCAGAATAGAAACAATTGGTCTTCCATCTTTTCTTGTAGATGACATGAGAGGAAAAAAAAAAAGAGAATCATGTTCCTTTGGAATCGATATTTCTACTTTAGGATAATATTTTCACAAAGTCTGCTCTTTGAACAGAACTAGAGGTGAGAATTTCGACCAATCGTATCGTTATCTTAAAGGGACCTTTTATGTTTTTTATTTTCATTTTAATACCGACAAGAGTAATCGGTTCTGTCACAGATAAGTTTGATTGACCCTTCGCAAATTGCAATAGACTTGTCAGAATCGAACAAAAAGAAATGGTCATTGTCAAATCTCAAATCAGATGCTAATAAGAAACAGAACAAAGAAAAGACAAGAACGATACTGTAGCATGAACATCCAGTTTATTGTAGAAAAAAGACATAATAGATAGATCAAGAAAACTGTAATAAAACAGTAATCTCTAAGAAAGCTGTTCTTCAATAGAACCTGTGAACTCCTCGACAATGCTCTTCTTCTTGTTCATAATTGCATGGATCTGGGAACAGTTGCACGCGAGCTCAGAAGCTTGATCCATGTGATCATGATTAACTACATCTCCAACGAGCTTCCTTGAGATCACAACAGAGTTGATAACTTCATCGGTCGGGTGATAAACCGATAACACTTGGAAACCTTGGAGATCGCAAGGCTCAACGATGGGATATAGAAATGCTCTAGGTCCATGAGCGCTTCTCAACATGAGCAAAGCACCAGGAGACATGTGTTTCTCAAGATGCTCGATCACTTTAATCTTCTCTTGTTTATCCATCCCGACAAGAGCTGCCAAGAATACAACGTCGAAGTCCTTCAAGCTCTCTGTTACATCCATTACATCAACGGTATGGAAGAACATGCGTTGAGAGAGGTCAGGATCAGAAGAAACCAGACGAGCTGCAACGGAGTTCGCTGATGGGTCGACATCAAAGTTGTGAAAGATTGAGTCTTTGAGATGGAAAGAGGCAAGAACGATGGAAGTGAGAGGGAGAGGACCAGAGCCAATGAAAGCTACAGTCTTTGGAACCGATCCGTTAAGGTTTTGTTCGAGGAGATCGAACTCGAGCTTGCTTAGTTTGAGATAGTTGTTGTAGTACGGGAAAACGTTCAAATGGTGAAGTGGGTTGTCTTCAAACAAGGTCAAGATTGAAGAGAAGTGATGCTCTAAGTGACCTTCAGCATGCCCACAGAGTTTGATGAGGTTTGATCTCATCTCTTGGATGCTTTCACACATTTTTGTGACGTCGATGTTAGGGTTTGGTGGTATGCATGTGGACACAAGCTGCTTGAAAAGAGTGTCGACATCTTCACAAGGTTTCAGGCTCTCGAGCTTCGAGATCTTTTCGTACAGATCGCAGATCGTGTTCACTAGCTTGTCGTCTTGGCAATAACCCATGTCGACACTATGAGATCTTCAGTGTGTGCGAAAAAGAAAATGAAAAAAGAGCTCCTTTCTCTTTTTTTTTTCTCTTTTTTCTTGTTTATAGGGAGTGTTATGTTTCTCAAGTGGTGTGAATTGTCTTTGGAGAGATGGTTATTTATGGCAGAGAGTTTGGGTCCATAATTTTAATTTTGATATCAGTTTCTAGGGTTCATGACGACATGCAGCCTATCTCACGGAACAAATATTATATGGTTTAACCAGTGGTGGTAGTCCAGTGGTGTTTGAAGTAATAAACTCAATACGGTGAACCCTGGTTCGAACTCCGATGGCCACACGGATATGGGTTATTATTTTCGGCTCATCTGAATGTTCAGGAGAGGGTCTATCTGTGGGCTATACCTCTACCCGGTGTTTAATAGATTCAGATTTAACCCTTTCCTTTTTCAAAAAAAATATATTATATGGTTAATTTAAACCAAACTAAGATACTATCTGCGCTTTGAAAACGCACAATTAATTGTAGTTTTTGGTCTTTATATGTAAGAACCATTGGATTTGTTATGAATTTGGGTTTGGTTTGTGTTTAACTCTATTTAGTTTTTGGTTTGGTTAAATCACAACATGTTTAGTAGATCCAAAAAATGTCACGGTAAATTTAAAAAGGAACTTTTTTAATATAATAGATGCATTTAATTTTAGATAGGTCTAACAACTTTTTAAAGTAATTTTTAAAAATAATTTTATTCGAATAGTATAGATTTTAAATGAATTAGTTAAGAAAATATACACAATTTTAGTTAGTAGTTTAATTTTAGCATAGGTATATTCCATTTACTAAAATCGTGGTACAGATAATATTATGTGTAACAATACATATAGTATCTACGTTCAAAATATTTTTTAAATTATAATTTATTATATAATGGTAAATTATTAAAAACATATCATTATACTATCATGTGAAAATATAATGGTATTTGACAATCATATAAACGTGCTAGTCTATGTTATAAATGACTAAATATATACAAAAACTGCCATTATGAAACTTATTATAAAACTAGTATGGGGTATATGATTGTCAAATATGTATTTTATGTAACGTCATATATATGTAATTTATATTTATATAATATATGATAATTTAGCATGATGAAAGATGGACAAAATATGAATTAATTATATTTTGTTATGTTGCAATTAGTGATTTGAAGAGAAGTAAAGATGATCATCTATACTAACTAGATGTCCAATTAGAGTCAGTCGTTAAGACATGTTATAAGAATAGTTGTGTGTATTGTATTGTTATTCTAATAGTACATAACCAAAGGTTTAATTTTAGGAAAAATAATTGCTGACTACATGAAGTATTGGCAATCACATGGCTAGCCATGCAAACTAAACAAATGTATACTTAGCTACACGAAGTATATATTATGCATGTCAACATCCCTCAACTTTATGATGTTATGTAATTAGCATCACGAGTTTAATTTCATATCTAAAAAATGATGTGTATGTTAGAGACCGTTTAAATCTCTCGTTACATCAACTAAAATGTGACGTACCTGACAGTAATTTACCTAATTAAAATTTGACCCGTGTTTTAAAATCGTATAAATATTTTTAACAAAATCTAATTTACAAAATCAATATGTTTTATAAATTTTTGTAAGTAGTGTTTTAACATTTTTATTTTAGTGTATTTGAAAACAATATAATTATATTATTTTAGTTTGAGGGATGTTGTCATGCATAACATATCCTTCGTGTGGCTATGTATATATTAATTTAGTTTGCATGGTTAGCCATGTGGTGACCAATACTTCATGTAGGTAGCAATCATTTTTCCTTAATTTTACTTAGTTTTGAAATATGACACCGGTTTAGTTTTTTTAGATGATGTTGCTTTAATTTAAGTAGACCGGTTGTATTATCTAAGTAGCGTTTAATAATATTGTAACAAACATGAAAGGATCCAAAATTTAAGTAGCCTTATAACAACTTTTAAAGGGTCTAAATTTAAATGATAATTTATAGCGGTAAATAAAAATAGAACTATAAATTAATAAATTAGTTATATAAAACTTTTAGAAAAAAACATTGCATTCAACTATAGATGGTGAATTATTAAATTCACTTTACCTTTTATCACCAATCAAATTGCCATGTATTATAATAAAAAAATATTAATTTTTTTAAAAAAACAAAGTAGCTGAAAAAGAGGAACAACACCGTCTTAAAGACATTAACGCCGTTAACAAAATCGTAAACACTAAAACTAAAACCATAAACACTAAACCCCAAATCCTAAGCTCTAAAACACTAAACTTTAAAACCCTAAACCCTATAAACCCTAAACTCTAGCGCAGCGTCGTTCCTTTTTTCAGCTATTTTAATTTTTTTTTATATTAATATTTGTTTAATCTTACATAAGATTTTGATTGGTGATAAATTGTGAGGAATTTGACACTACACCAAAGAGAATGAATGCAAATATTTTTCAATTTGACAGTTCACCACAGGGTGAACGCAAGTATTTTTCATAACTAATCTCGTTCAAATAAACGAAATTAATTATTCATTTAACATATTCTCCTAAGAACTCTGGATTCAGTTTACACCCAAAAAAGACTCTAGACTCAGTTCTCTTGTAATTATCTCTAAACTCTGTTTTGTTTTCTTTGCTTTGAAACTTCTTCTCATCCATCTCTAAGCTCTGGTCGTCTCTCTATTAACCTTATGTCAAAGTAATCGACTGTTGTGGTATATTTTTATTCAGATAAAGAGTTTGTCATCACAATTGAATCAGTTCAAGAGTATTTAGATCTAGTCCTGCAAAAAAAGAAGTCGTGTCCAGTAATTACACATCTAAGTTTTGACTCACTATCAAGTTTTCTCATTTTTGTGTGATTATAAAATAAATTTGTATTTCGTTAAACTGAAAAAAAGAAAGTTTCATTCTGCTTTGGCGTTCAGAATGAGAGGTGACCAAGTTGACAAAGGATGTTGCCATCCTCACTGTTCATGCACGTTCGACGGATCTAAATTAAAGTTCGATAATTTTGACAAAATAATTAACTCTTGTATATTTTACTAATGGCATAACATCTAATGGCATAACATCAAATATTCTTACAATAAAGAGGTAAAAACTAGGTTAAAGAAAATATTATTCTCTGATTTAGTTTAAAGTTAAACATAGAGATGAATTAAAAATGTTAAGAGACTAAATGGAAAACTGTTCTGATTTGTTAAGATTTTTAGTTTGAAAATTATGGACTAAAATTCTTCTAGGCATAGACTAAAGCATTGTTGTCTCTCAAATTCTATTCACTGTTTTGCTCTCTATAAGTGTGATTGGTTACATGTGGTGTAAGTGAGAGTAAATGAAAGAGAAAAAATAAGGAAGAAAAAAAAATGAAAATATTTATTCCGCCGAATTTAGCTACATTTATGTAGAATAAAATTGTGTCTCGTAAACAGTGTAAAGTAGAGTAAATAGGTGTTAAAATCTTGTACTTGTTTTCTATCTGATTGGTGGAAAAGGAGAGTAAACAGACGTTAAATTCTTTTACTCTAGTTTTGTTGCGTTATACCTGCAATACAGTCAGACACTTTAGTACTTGATGTGTCTGACTGTATTGCAGGTATAGCGCAACAAAACTGGAATAAAAGAATTTAACGTCCGTTTACTCTCATTTTCCACCAATCAGGTAGAAAACAAGTACAAGATTTTAACACCCATTTACTCTATTTTACAATGTTTACGAAACACAATTTTACTCTACATAAATGTAGCTAAACTCGGCGGTATAAATATTTTTTTTTCTTCCTTATTTTTTCTCTCTCATGTATTCTTCTTACGCCACATGTTACCAAATCACACTTGACATCTTTCAGTTAAGTTAATGTCCCTTTGTCAGTAATTTTGTTTTTTTTGGCAACCCCTTTGTCAGTAATTTTATCATTGAAAGAATAAAAATGCATAAATAGTAGATAACTGTTCTGTATGTATTTCATGTGTGCTTATGTCGACGCTCTTTCTTTAGGTCTAGTTCCATCTTACTCCACAGTCCGAAGTGTTAATTTTGATAGGCTCAAAAGTTTCTTTTATTGACTCTACAATTTTTATAAAAAAATTTCCTTTATTTTAACCTCACTCACAGATATTTTCAAATTACTCTCTGATAAATTAATGTCTTTTCACTTTCAATCTTAGAAACACTTAACTATAGATATATTTCTAGATAAATGAACAAAAAAGAATTTTGACGACATAGATAGATAAATCAATTCTTTTAACCATTTGGGTATACATTTTTATATATTAGAAATTGAAAGTTATAATCATTTCCACTAACAAAACAAACATCCTCGTTGAGCACTAAAACATATATCCTTAACCGGCTTTCAGATAAGAATCGAGACAACTGACCATTTCTGATTCTTTTTAACGTCCATATATGTTCCTCATGTGTATCAACAACACTTAAGGCTTGAAAGATTTATTTTTACTAAACATGTAAACACCATCTTATCTTTCTTAGTACTTTGATATTAACACTATATCACAAATTATTTTCCGATCTCCTTTCCAATATTCCAGTTTATTTTGGAATTCTTTTTAGAAAAGCAACCGAAAATAATACATTTTGGTGATATAAGTACATAATATAATTATCTTAAATTTTTTTACATATACTATTATATACCAGAAATCATAATATGTTTTGACTGATCTAAAATAGTTTAATTTTAAATAATAAAACATATATATTATAAGCTAAATTTCTGTAACCTTACAAAAATATAAACTTTCAGCATTAATATTAGTTTTGGGACGGATTGGGTATCCGTGCAATTTTAAGGTATCCGGATCCGGATCTTTATCCGGCGGATCCATAATTTTACTATCGTTATCCGGATCCGGGATTCTCGGATATCCGGGCGTCGGATATCCTTCTAAAAATTGTAATATCCGGCGGATATCCGGATTCAGATCTGGATCCTTAAAATAAATAAAAATAATAATAATAATATATATAAAGTATTAACAATAATTTAAAAATAAAAACTATATATTGTTTTTAATTATTTATATGTATAATATTACAAAAATTACATAAAATTTATATATACTATTATAAAATGAAAATATATTAAAAATTAGTTTTTATATATAGATATTACTATTTTGAAATAGTTATTAATAAAAATTATGGATCCGGATATCCAGACTAAAAAATAAAGATATCTGGATATGGATTCAGCTTTGACGTATCAAACATTTTACTATCCGGATCTGGATTCGGTTCCTCCGGATATCTGGATTTTTGAATCGAATCTCGGATCTCGGATAAAAGTCCCAAACCTAATTAATATGTCTGACGCGACTACTCGACACAAGAGTTCATATATTCCTTTATTTACTTGGAGACTATTGATCTAATTTTAACATTGTTGACCCCTCATGATCAAACAAAAACAAAATGATGGATGCCCCAAAGTTGCATTGAAAACATATAATCTAAATAGTATATGACTTCTGCTTTTTAACATTTTTTCCTAGAAAAATATTATATGGGCAAAAGATGAACATCAACCACTCTTATTGGTGGTTAAAGTAGTGGTTCTCTTTGGTATAACACATTGTGCTTTAGTGATGACTAGTTAATGTCGTAACAAAATCCATGTTCAAAACACTATAACTTTACCTTATATTTGATATCAGATTTAAAATTTACTTTTAAATGATAACTATTTTTTTTATAAATACTTTAGGTTTATCATGAAAAAATAAGAACTAGCTCTCCTAAATTATTTATAAATGTTTTAAAATCAACCATACCCTTTAAGTACTAAACCCGATTTTTTAAAACGTGGTATCCAGCTTAGTGTATTTCACAACTAAATTTTAACACCATATTGTTTAAAACACGTTTTCCAACATTACTATATATAAAATTCACAAAAAAATCTTATTTTAATTTAAAATTTATTCTACGTTGCTTTTTAATCAAGATTTTACTGAAAAAAAATTGTTTTAACCAACCTTTGCTCGATAAACAATAATAAGATTTCGTACAAATATATGATATACATATTTCTTATGAAATATATATATATATATATATATATTATATCTCGTAAATAAGTGTTAGCTATGCCCACACTTAGATTTAATTTACAAACATGTAAATTGATGTTATTCAATCATAAACAAATTAAAATTAACACAAAATTAGCAATAAATCTGTAATAAAATTATAACTAGAACCAAAATAGTATAGAAAATGTATTTATTCAAGTGATTAGTAAAACTAATACAACTTCTTGTGAACATCCAGCGATGAAATCTTCAAGAGGCACAATGACATGAAAACTGGTTTGGTCCATTGCTTTTTTTTCTGGCCTGGAGCAAAAGAGAAAATGTATGTTTGTACATAATGTTTATGTTTGTACCTAATGTTTATTACTGAGAATATCTATTTGGGAATATATAGTTTATGTTTTAGGTGATACTTCGGATACGAACATTGTCATTTTAAATAGAATAGACTTTCTATTTGGACTTGGCTATTTGTGTCTCAGTGTCTGCAACTTAAACCGTTTTGGACTGCTGGGATACAAGAATGGTTTCGAGCAATACCAAAGCGGATCTCGTTCGTCAACTTTGTCGAGTGGTCTTTCCTCACGCGAAATTAAACTTTTGAGACAACTACAAGCTAGATGTACACCTCTGTTTGGTGGGAGTAAAAGACATTCTCATCAATTTTTGCAAATGAGACTCTGCTACTTTGCATGTCAACTACTGCTTGTATACTCTCTCCTCCACCGGTCTGGCTCAATCATGCAAACTGGTTGGGCGTCTAACCATGAGTGTCAATCGACACTAGATGAGAGTCAATCGATACCAGCCTTTGGTGAAGTTTCTGGAACTTTCTCGATGGGTATCGATTGATGCTAGTGTGGTGTCAATCTACACCAAGCTTTAGTTTTGAGTCTCGACCCTAATTTTCACAATGTTCTTCATCCTCCACCAAGATACCATTATCAAATTGCCTAGGATTTGTTTCTAGCCTCTTCACGACTTCAGAAATCTTTTGAAACTGAATATCCAGCTCTTTGCTTGAGTATTCAGAGCTTCAAATTTCCCATTTAGCTCAATGTAGACATAATCAAACTGTTTCTTAAAGTCTACAATCATCTTTTGCTGGCCCTCAAGGATTTTTTCCATCACAGATTCCAACTTACTCTCTTGAGTTGATGCAGCATCATTGAAAATTTGGTTAAGGAAGGCTTTTTTGGTGTTAATTAAATTTATGATTATAAATATATAGAAAAATGACTTTTTACATGGAATTATAGATGTCTTACTAAAGTTATAACAATTTTTCAAATTTACGGGAACGCATATAAATGTCTAAAACCTCATTAAAATAAGGTTACGACTAGTGAACACTGGACGGGATGGATTTGATACAGTGGAAGACAAATTTTTAGTATGTCACAGTTCACAACCAATATACAATTGAAATAGCGATTTTAGTCTGATAACGCACATACCAACTTTTTTTTTGTTTGTTCTATGTTTAAGAAAACCCACATACTTTATGATATCTTCATTTTTTGTGTGGTGAAGTGCGTTTTTTCCTATGTATTTCATATTTATTTAAATAAAAGCTACATTTTGCATTATTTTAATTATATATACAATTAAAAAATTCACTACTTTAACGAATAATCTAAAAATTACTCCAATATTCATTAAAAACCCAACAGCAAAAGGGTTAATACGTACCACAAATCCAAGAGAATGAATCCATAATCGAGGCCTTAGATCCAGAGGAGGTTGAGTTTTTGCGAAACACCACGTTTGGGAAGATTATATCACGAGCAGAAAACCCTCTTTTTCTGGGAGTTTTGACAATTTTGTTATCGTACGTATCATGCACGTGAAAAAAAATACTAGATCTTGTCCCTCTTCGCTGGAAAACCAGTTAGGATGTCACTTCATGAGTTTTCTCATGTAACAGGACTCAACTGCAAGAGGATTCCCCAGAAAAACAACAAGACGAAGAAGAAGAATCCAATCAACGAGAAGCTATACTGGGGGAAATTATTTGGATCACTCAAGTCCTGCCAAGTATTAGCCATTGAGATACTTAAAAAAGGGCGGTGAAAGACAGGGAGATGCGTCTGAAGTATGAGTGCATGTCCTTGAAATGATCCGAGACATTGAAGAATTTCTCTCATATCCATGGGGTAGGGTTGCTTTCGAAATGCTAGTTACTGGTATCACGAAGAAATACAAGATTCTTCTATCTCAATCCAGCGTTGCACTTCCTGGATTTGTGGACGCAATCCAGTTGGTGTTTATGGCGGCGGTTCCCCAGATAAAAGAGGTGGTTCCACAGGTTGAACCCACAAGTTCCACAGACTAACTAGCGGTTGATTTCCTTAACCTAGTCTTATAACACCTCTTTCATTGATCGGCATCACCTTATTCAATGAAGCTGCGGAGGAGTCTGTAGATGACTGCGTACCCTCACTACTAGCTGTGGCCAATACCTGGGAGGGGGTTGTCACAAATAAACCATTTTTTGGTACCACCCAAGTGTCTCCATCAGTGCACACATCCATGAGGTACTGCTGGTTCGCTAACACCCAGCCTTGAGCAAGCATGCTCTCCCAATAAGCCTTTCCATCAGATACCCGGCCATGTAAATCAGTACATATCCAAAAGCGGGATCGTTAGCAGCATTGCTTCCCCGGAAAGAGTAACACATAGGTGCTACAGCCCCGGTTGAGCTACCTTTAACAGTGTAATTGTCCCTTCTTTTGAATAGGTAACGTGCAACAACATTGTTCCCTATTGTCACTAGTAGCCTCAGATCTGGTATTTCAAGGCGGATACCCATGAAAAGATCCACATATCCATCTTCCTTCACATCTCCCGGAGGCGTCGCAATATCTCCAGAAACCCTCATCCACTCCGGGAACTCGTACGTTAGAGCCACAGCTGTTTGAGCACCAACACTGTAGCGTGTTCGAACAAGATCCATCAACGATGCATAGGTCTGGCTCTCATGAACCATGACCTCATATTTTTTGTTCTGTTGGATCTTCCAGGAACAGCCACCCTCCACCACAAACTTTCTCCCATACACCAACGACTAGATTAACAAGCTGCCCCATGCTAATCTAGTTTTCTACAAAAAAAATAAGAAATGCCATTCTTATGAGAAAACTAAGTCGTGTACTTAAAAACTAATGTACATTAGTGCTATGTAAAATCAAAATGTACAATAGCTCCAAAACACCATTAATGGCAGAAGACAAAAGTACAAGAACAAACTTTAATCGAAGGGATAACGACTACTGTAAAAGGAGATTTTCTACTTTTGGTTGCTCTCTTTAACAGTCTTCGTTCTCTCTCTACCAGATCAAGTTGACGTTTATTACATCGCAGGTCCTCTTTAAATACAAAATCGGAAACCCTAAACATTGGGTGATAACCTCTACAATCCCCCATTCCCTGCTAGAACAAGATCTTCTTACCGATTCTCTGAAAATATCGTTTTGTACCTTACACGACTCTCAAACATAACGAGTGGTTGGGGAAAAGTTAGCTGGAGACCTACCCTTCTAAAGGAACCTAAGATTTTACTTTGAGATATCACGCCGATTCAATTTGTACTGTCGGATATCTCCTTGAACACAACTGTTTCCCCCTTTCACTCTTACGTGTAACCTAACTAGGGGTAAAGATGTCACATGGCACAAAAAATTGAACAAGGCTTGCGGGTTCTTTTTCGATTTGGGTACTTTACCAATTTGTGACCTGGCCCAATAGTGTTTTTAATTTATAGTTGTATTATATATTTATTTTGCATTAATTGTTATCAAAATTACATTACCTTTTTTTCAGAACTACACTATTTTTTTTCAAAACTATACTATTTATTTTATCAAACTAGGGGCATTTCTCCGCGCAAGCGTGGGGTTGTGGAAAGAGTTCTTGTTTCATCTCAATATTTGTTAGGGTTATTATAGCTGTGAATTTTGCGTTTTGTTTTGATCATTGTTTTTCAAGTTTTTTATTGTTATAGGGTTAGAGTTGTGATGATGAACTGTGTATGCACTGTTCTCCACTCATGAATGACTAAACTGTGTTAGTAATGTGATTGATATAGTTCGTGGTGTTGCTTGTTGTGTCACTGAGACTTATTGTTTGCTTGTCTTTTTAATTTGTTACTTGTACTGTTGAGATTACATAAATTATATTAAGGTTGTTGAGAGTACCTTTTGTTTCTGGATATTTTTCTCCAGTTTAGTTATGTGTATTAAGTAATAATTTTTTTTTGTTCTTATTATGTTGTTCATATGTTTTTTTTATTTTTAAACTTGTTGCTTTTATCAGACCTTTAAAAAATTACATGAAGACTTGTAGAAATAATATAAAATGAGTGACAATTATTATTTGGGTCTTAATGGGTTTTAAATGAATATATGTATTTCTCATAAGAAGACAATAGCCTTCGCCTGTTGACATTGAGCATGTAAGCTATTTTCATAAGACAAGAGAAGTGAGCATGTGAGATGTTGTTGCCGCTTTTGTGTATGTTGGGATTGTCTCTTATATCTCCTAGTGTGGTTGTGTTTGTTTCTCTTTTATTTGATGGGTAATATGTAAACACAAATCATTTTTAGTTGTATTTATCAGAGTTTGTAACTTACTCTGCTTTTTTGTTTAGGTAATTTCACTGATCTTGGTTGTTGTCTTCGTCTTCTTCGTAAGCATCTGCGAAAGTAAGTTTGTAAATTGTTAAATAGCTGGCCGTGTAGTTTGCATTTGTTTAGCTGGCTCAATGTATGTGTCGTTGAGTTTTAGTTGAGTTGATTGGTTTGGTATATTTGTTTTGAAGTTTATTTGTAAGATTAGATAAAAAGAGAGGTGATCATTAATAATTCGTCTTTTTTGGGATTCTAGTTTTTTGTGTTTTGATTATTTGGGTTATTGTGGTTTATTTTAAGCTATAAAATAAAAATTTGTGTAAAATTAGATTGATAAGTAAGGGAGATAAATAGAAGACCACAAATCTTGAGTAGGAAATATTTTTGATTATTGACGTTATCACAATATAGACAGTAATATAAAGGGAATTATGTGTTGATTGTTCTTACGGATCAATGAGGAGACGGATAACAACTCAAGTTGTTTCTTTGGTGAGGTCAGAGCCCTGGACAGAATAGATTTGCCCAACCACATTTGCGAGTTTAAATATAAGTTATGATATCGAAACATAATATAAACTCATATGCAATATGATAATATACATGGGAGTTCTAGGTTTGTGTTCGCAATCACTTGGAGATTGTCGAACAGTCTAATCTTGACTGGAGATTGATCTCAGGAGCACCCATGATGACTTTATCAATAATGGTTAGTGAGATGATACGAATGAGAAATGAATGATCAGTTATCTTGGCACCTAGCATCCTCAAAACGATCGACTTTCACAATGGAATCTGCTTTCAAAGATGGCATGTAATGATTAGCACGTTCGACGGGAATAAACCCATGAATCACCGAACTGCAAATAATATTATTCAACAAAGAATCAAGAAATCAATTAAAAGAATTATGTTAAATAAGTGTGATAGATCGAAGATTAACTTACCTTTTCACTAAGGAAGAGAACCGTGATTCCCATAAACTCCATGTCTTTCTTGCAGTTCAGGCAATCCCAGAAGCGGAGGAAGCCATAGGCTATGCTCTGACTACTATGACCAAGACGGAAAAACTCGAAGGTTGAGTGACGGACGCCGAGACGCCGGTTTGAGGAACTGGAGAGGCAGAGAGAAACATATTCTAGAAGATAGTTAAATCTAAGAGGAATCAATGAGTTTTGTAGAGATGCATATTGAGTTCATCAAAGATGAGAATCATATATACATGATTTACATAGGGGCTATAAATCATGAACATTTATGATCAAACGATATAAGATGGGGACATGAAGAGTTCACCGGTGAAAAAGTAGATTATGAACAGAGACACAATGCAACTCTGTAACTCAGACTTGTTTAAGCCAATGATGAAAAAAATCCAAACTCATGTTAAACGACAACAGTTTACAATATGAGAAAACTATAATTGTTGCAAACTTGAGTTTTTTCATATAACGTGATGAATCTCATTTAAAAATAAAACTCATAATACACTTGTAGACCCGACCTTCAGAGGAATCCGAAGAAGTAAGGGCTTCCGACCTTCATAAATATATATTAGGTTCGGCCATCAATGTACAAAGTATCATTTATCTTGGTGGTATAAATATTTGTGTTTATATCTTAATAACTCGGATTCGAGCCATGAACTTGACAGTTTTTCATACTTTTTAAAAGTGAAATCCACAAAATACTAACGTGGCGCGCCGAACAATGAGCAAAAACTCAACTATTATAACATAGATTCGTAAATAGTTAAACCGTATTGCAGTTTAATTTTACACCCTTTATTTTACCAAATCCATCATTTCGGACAAATCACCTTTAATCCGCACAAAATACTGTATTGTATTAAAGTATTCTTCATCACTAAAGCCACCATAACGCTCGAGATTAATTTACTAAAAATAATTCCTTTAAAGTATCATTATCTAACCATAGTCATGATGACAGTTTATTTTTGTACGACATACCACACTCACACATGCACTCACACGCGTTTACCTGCACACACACACGCATATAACTGCGCGCACACACGCAAACACATGTATGGACAGAATATATTTATTACAGTTTACATAAGTGTTATATAAATAGTTTAATATTTAAACAAGTGCATCTTTTTATGATATGGGTGTCAATTGCACACACAAACACACACATAATTTCAAGTACACAGTAGTCAATCAGTCAATCATCTGTTAACCGTTAACCGCTAAATCGCGCTCTCTCTCTTCTCTTAAAATATCTGAGAGAGAGAGAGACAGTTTTTAGCTCTGTTTTTGAATTGTATCCGATTAAAGATATCAAACAGGTACCGCGGCGGATTAGTCGTTGAGCGGGTTTGTCCCACACGGACTGCGGTCTTTAAAATGCCGGTTTAAATCCGTACCGCAGAATATATAAGCCTTCGCGGACCGTTCCGCGGGACGTCTCCTTATCAAACCGTCTGCTACAACTTCTTTCATGAATGTTCAAGTAGAAGAGTTGTGTAAGAGAGTTGAAGAGAGCTCATTAAGCTTCACTAAAGCCTTATCAAAATCAATGTCACAAAGCTTCATTTGTGCTTGCGTTCTTGAGTTAAAAGCCTTCTTTTGTTATCAACATAAGCTTTTATTAAGTTTGAATCTGATTGAGTTGTTGTCTTTGTAATAATTTGACTCAAGTGTTGTATGTCTTCATCAAACCATCTCTCTATTTAATTATTTAAATTACGAAAAAATTTGCGAATCACTTTGCAAAATTATACAAGTGACGTGATATACAACTAACTTTTCTCCTAAACAACACCATTGTAACCAAATATAATTTAGGAAAAACACCATTTCATAGTTGTGTGTACTGAAAACAAAACCAATCAACTTAAACAAGAAATATCACATTGTAATAAAGCAATTCATAGTTGTGTGTAATAAAAAGATAAAACCAAATTAAAACACCACCAGAGCTCGAATCGTCATCGCTGTAGCTGGAGTCGTCATCGCCGGAACTCGAATCATCATCACTGGAGCTTGAATCATCATCGTCGGAACTCCTTATGTTTTATGGGGGAAAAGTTACAAGAATCGCTTTCTTCTCACTCTCTTTCTTGTTTTTTTCAGGTAAAATAAGAAACAAAGAAAAAAATGTGGGTCCATGTAATCGCGCATGACCCGTTTCGGCCCATCCCGCAAAAGACCCAGTCCTGCAAATACCCGTCCCGCGAGGCCCGCAAATTTACGGAGGACCTAGAAAACCTCGTCCCAATTCTGTGCTGCGACAGTCCTTTACGGGCCATGCCCGTGGTCCAGATCCATAATTGCCAGCTCTATATCTGATTAAACATATGATATCTTTCCAATTTAAATTTGTTTTTTACAATTGCAGATAAAGTTATGACATGTTTGGATTTAGCTTTCACGTAGCTTCTCTTTCCTCCTATAATCTTGATTTTATGTTCCAGTTGAATCTAAAGATTTTTCCTTCTGTATCGTTATTCATTAATGTATATTCCAAATAAGAATCAACCTTTTGCAAAGTATCTTTACTGACTCTATGGTTCAAGATTTTTTTTATCTAGTTTGAAAATTTTGTGAAAATTCAGTAGAGTCAGAGCTTTCCACTATAAGAAAGTGTTCCATCAAAGGATATATCTATACAGAGTTAGATCTTATTGTCTATAGTCTAGAGTAGCTAACTAAAATCTTGATCATAGGATTGAAAACTGCAAGAGTAGATTCATATCTGAATATAATTCTGTTGAGCTACGTTATTAGGCGCACTAGCACGCTCATCTAATGTTGGCTTAGTGAACTTATCGATTCGATCAATAACACCTATATGTGTATTGATCGACACTCGTTCTGTATCGCATATGAAAGTATGGTACATATTCAAACATTTAGGCTCACAGTGAGAGCTGCAGATCTTCTATTTGCATTTGAGTTCTAGAATATTATCACATGTTCTTAGCATTCATATCATAATTTGGATTACCTAAACCTGAAAGTCTAGCTTCTATCTTATCTATTTACAAACAACATATATCTTATTTATTTTCTTATTAATCACTTATTGTTTATTATACTCTTACCTAGTTTGATTCTACATTTAGTCTGATTTATCGTATGCCGACATTCCATGTGGATTCGATCTCTAAATAGAACTTCTTATTCGAGAGAGTAAAGTTGGATCTAGTATAATTTAAGATGTATCATACTCATACCTTTTTCGTTCCGGTCATCTAGTAAAAATGGCTGGGACAATTGTGGATCTATTTTAACACCTCTATTGGCACAAATAACAGACGACAAAAATTGATCTCTAGAGCAAAGACCAGGCCCGTCAACATAAATGAAAGAAGGACATGCCCAATGCCAAGTGGATAAGTGAGTCATATTCGTTCAAGAGATTCTCCACGATCTTCAGAAACGATTATGAAGATCGAGAAAGATGACTATAAAGGAGGAGGAGATCAAGAGAGAGGGACACACATTCTTAACCCTAGATACACTATACACTCGTCCTCGACCTAGATCTCATACTCTGGATATTTTTGTCATAGATTTTATTCATTGATTCCATTGTAACCTTCATTTTATTCCAATTTTCTTCATTAATAGAGTTTGTTTTTGTCAACTACAATCTGATTACATCGTTGTATTTTAAGGATATCGTTGTCCACGTTATTTTCTTTCCTTACACACATTCTGTGTCAAATACTTAATGTGAATTTTAAGATCCACAAGTATCAACAATAATGGCGTGACCAAAAATAAATACACTTTGGAGATATAAGTAATCAAACCAATTCTATTAAATCGTTCATTATATACCACAAATTGAGATTTAACATAAATGTACCTGAAAATAGTACTTTAACAAGAGTATTTTGTATCATTTCCCAATATATTAGATTCTAAGACACATCCCCTATATATTAATTGAGGATCATTTAAAAAGTTATAATCTTAAGTTTGTACTAATTGAAAATAGACTCTGCTTAGGTGTCACTTAATTAGGATGTCAATTTAGCTTACGTGACAGCTTAGGATGCCAATTTAGCTTACGTGGCAGCTTAAGAATCAATTGAAAAAATATTGATTACTTTATTTATAATTGAATAAAATTAATTAAGTAAAAATTAATGTAATAAAATATTTTTTTAAGTTATTATGTATTCGCATGGCGCAGGAAAGCACCTAATTGTAAAATAAAAAGATAGTTTCTTTTCCATCAAATAACTATTTTATTACTCAAACTTGAGGTAGTCTGGAGAACAAGACCAAAACAGAACAACCAATGTAGTACATGCCCCTATGAAATAATCTTGCTATCTTAGCTAATGAATGAATACATTTTCAGTATGAGGAATAAAACAATCGAGAACTTTGTGAATATACTCTTCATCTTCATCAGCTCCTTCAGTTCAGTTGAAAAGTTAGGCCATAATCTAGGATCTTGAATCATTGAGACTAGATCCTTACATTCGTGCCAAAATCCTGGCACATCGACAGTTGTAGCATGCACTCCATTACCCATGAGAGGGCCTCGAGCTCCGAATGAAGTGGCTAGATTCTTCTTTGTTGGTTTCTTGCTTCTGATAACTGAGTTACTCCGATCCTCTAGAGTTTATTTATGTCCATCCATAACCACTGAAGAGTATTTCATGTGTCAATGATTCATCTATCATACATCTCTCATAGATTGTTACTTGTTCATGATATTGTATTTCCACCGGTTCTTCCTATTTACGATTAGCTTCAAACCATACATGGTATCCAGACTCAGCGTATCTAACAGCTTCCAATGGTCCATCTCTATCCCTCTGAATAACTTATCGTTTCTCGCTTTCCAAATGTACTATATAATCTAAGGGTATGAGTCTTTATCCATCTCAGGATCTTCAATATCATTCTTTTGCTAGAATAAATAGTCCATGTTAGCGTAATGGCTTGCACTTGGTAACACCAATGGTGGGGTCGGGGTTGCTGCTAGGACCCACATCGGTAAAGCTGGTGGACATTCAAAGTCGGCATGGTGAATATTTCAACTCCACATCTAGGACAATGGTTGTAACATCGGATATGACAATGTATTAGGTTGTTTGTCGCTGCTAGTTGTCTCGTTTTCCATATAATGTGTATGGTTTTCAGTGGAAATTTTATCTTCGAAGCAAAGGGTTAGAGTTTTGTGATTCTCAGTTCTATCTATATCTCCATTGTTTTTCTATTGAGCAAGTTTGTTGTTATACTCTTTGTATAACTCCAGCAATATTCGTCTCAATGAAATCCTTGACTCATTGCCAAAGATTGGATCAATAGGATGTCATTGTAATTTTCCTTGGTTAATTTCCCTTAGTTAATTAAAATAACACTAACAAATATGTAAAACTAGGTGATTCTCCTGTGTTGATGCACATATATAAAAAATTATAATATTGATTAATTGTTTGATTTTATTTGCTTAGAATTTTATATAATTTATATACAAGAAAATAAATAAATATTATTTCATGTAGACATATGGACCTAATATGTTTTAGATGAATAATACCTCTAATTTTATTTCAAGAATTTGGATTGTTTGCATTAAATTGCATATATTTCTCTCAAAAATAAAACTTCCTATTTTCTAATTATGCTAAATATATTCAGATTATTTTTTATTTCATTTTTGGTTCTTATTTTATTTTTAGTTTTAAGTTTTTTTTATATAGTTTTAACTTTATATATATTATTTCGAAAGAAATGAAAAATCTAAAACTGTGATCAATATGAAATTGCATAAAACAAGATAAATTAATCTTTTTAAATTTGATATGATATAAATTATTTATAAAATAACTAAATCATAATAGTTGGTTATATTTTGCTTTAATGTTATATTTATTCTAAGTCATTTTTAATTTATATTTATGAAAAGAAAACGAAATATATTTTTGAATAATATTTAATATAAGGATTTGGATTGGTTTAGTTGTTCTATTTCACGTATATTTGGTTGCATCAATTTTCTTAAAAAATGAGTGATAATTGGCTTTGGTTTTTCTTATACTAAAACAAGATTAATTTTAATTACGGTTAGTTTATTTTTAGATTATTAAATATATTTTGTAAAATTTTGTATCTGTTGTTTGGATATAAATTAAGAAAATTATAGTGTTATGGTATTTATTTAGAGTTGTATATGTATTGTTCAAATTTTTCTTATAACTTCATGATATTCAAAAATTAAATTAGATTCAGTTAATCTAGTTAATTTCAAGCCACAATAATAGTTTTAAGTTTCAATTTATTATGTTTGCTTATTTATTTATTTATAAATTAATTATAACACAAACAATTATTTTTTTAAAATATGATATTATATGATTGTTTATGTCATTTAAATTTTTTATTTATCTTTCTAATTATAGGATAAACAATATTTTATGGTAAAATACTATTCTCTTTTCAATTCAAAGTCACATTTTGAATTATAAAAATATAGTTTTATAGATGTTTCCTTTTTATTTTGTTTTGGGAAAATATAAGAATGTAAAACAAATTCGTTTTTATATTAAATATTTTTATATTTTATGTTATAGATATTTCTTTTTTTATTCCTTTTCTTATTTACATGAATTGTTTAAAAAAGACCTCCTAATTAAAAAACTTATTAACTAAAAAGAAAATAATACAATTTTTTATAGTAATGTTATTTATGTAAAAATTTAAATCATGAAAAATAATCTTGTAATTGACCATTTTAAAAATTAACTCGAGAACAACACGTAATAAACTAATTTTTTAAATAATATTATAGAGATTAATACCGGCGCACATACCTTAGTCGACATGTTTTTTTTGTCGACTAATGTTAACAAATGGGACTCATATGCGGTTCAGTATAAATTAATTTGGTTGAAGTCGGTTCTGGAAAACCCGAGTCTCTCTTTCGAGGATGAGATTGAGAACCCAAATCCAATCAACACCTTAAAAAGCAGAAGGCGAAAAATTTCGTGAACTTCAATTTCTGATTTGCTTCTATAGTTCTCTCGCTCAAACTTGGATTCTGAACCCGTTTTGCTTGAGAAAAGTGTAATTTTTCTTTGGATTGGTGGGAGACACTTTTTTAGGGTTTTTGATTAGAGGTGGGAGAACAATGTCCTCTTCTTCTTCGGTAATTACACCAGAAGACGTGCTCGAATCTCTTATGAACGATGGCACCATCGATGCCCTTCGTTTAAAGATCATCAACCAACTCAAAGCCAATGTATTCTCTCCATCTTAACCTAATTTTTCCGGGTCGACCTTTTCGATTCCAAATTCTTACCAAAAGACAACCTTTTTTTTCTTTTCTGAGACTTTGATTGTCTTAAGTTCATAGTATAAGTTGCGCGACATTAGAAGTAATGCGTGTGAGTGAATGTTTGTTGTAACAGGAAGAGTTGAAGAGCACAACCATTAAGATGGCAGAGGAGAGCAAAGTTCTTAACACACCTGGTGCTGAGAAACAGACTAAACGAGAACTCTTTGATGCTCTTCGCCAAGAACTCGAGTTAGTTTCTTCGCTTTTCTAGTTAGGTAGTTCTGTTTATGGTCAAGTATTTGTAAAAACAAAACCTTTCTTGTTTTCTTGCAAACTAGTGTTTTAGACAATGTTAACAGTTCCTTGGAGCTGCAGTACGGATCTTGTTCGTCTGGTTTACTCTTGTTGTCATAGTTTTCAAAGAAAGTGTTTATCATGTTTCTTGTTGCTTTTGTGAGCAGAGGGCCAGTGCTAGAGAAGGCATCTAAATCGGTTTGGGAATTGATTCTTGAGAAGGACGGGTTAGGGAAAGAGATAAATGAAACAGTAGAACGCGTCTTTTGTCGTCTAAGCGGGCGAGAACCGCCCTTGTTTTCTTCATCATCAAACGTGGAAAACCAGATGGTGAGAGAGAAAGAGACAGAAACAAAGGAAGACAATTGCTCAAATACGGAAGCCAAGAAAAGAAGTCTTAGCGAGGTGAATCACTCCGAAGTTGCAATAAGGAAGAAGAAGCAACACGGGGATTCCTCCAATGATCATATAACGCCATGAACCTGGTTATGAGACATTGATCACGTGCTGTTGTCCTGAATCTTCTCACTTATCTTCATGTTTTTGTTTATGAAATGTCTCTTCCCAGCAGTACCTCGTACACTATGCGTATCAATTTAAATTTAAATGGTGTTTAAAGGAAAATATTTTGTTGCAAAATAAATGATGTTCTCACTATTCTAAATATAATTTAAATCATTTGAATTTTATGACTAATTATAAAATATTGTGTGTTTTTATTAGTTGAACAAATTTCAGTTAATGGTATTATTATATAATTAAAGATAAATTGTATAAAAATTTGTATTTTTTAATTCATGTGCAAAATCCTTAAACACCATTTATATTGAGTAAGTATAAATTATATTTACATAAAACATTGGACCGAATTAAGTAATTACCATCACATTACATTTCTTTTATCAAAATAATCTCTTTATGATATTCAATATGTTTATCTAAATTTTTTCATGTCCTTTACATCACCACAAGTAAATAATACCTAAGAAATAAACAGCTAGGTCACATAATGATTATAAATAGCAAGATTATCTCAACAAATCACAGATGTTCATTAAAATGTTTCTTAAAATGTTGTATCAATGAAGCTACCAACATTCTTGTTTATTAAGATTAAAAAAGGCCATTGGAGTTTATTATTGCATATGAGAGATCCAAAGATAAGAAAAATGTTACTGAAATTTATTATTTCATTGATTTGTAAATGTGTAAACACATTGTTAGCACATGTATTACATCTTGGAAAACATTATTACAGATTTTACAAAAAATTCACAACTAAAAGAGTAGACATGTAATTCACAAAACAGACCACAAACAAAACTATTATAGATTATTCCTCTACAAAGACTATCTTGAACTCCACTTGATATGGAAGAAGACTTTGTCAGGAGACCTTCAAGAAGTCCAGACGACTTCCAGACGACTTCCAGGATGTCCAGACGACTGAAATGGAAGACTTCCTGGAAGTCATCTAGTGCATTAGATTTTAGACGACTAACAAGTAAGTCGTTCCAGAAGTCTTCCAAATATGAAAAACCTGCATATCAAATCCAGATCTGAAAAACCTGCATATCCAAAAACGTTCAAATGGCTTAAAACAGAAAAAATGAGTGGAAGATTAGATAAATTTACCTTTATAGAACACACAAAAATACATATCTAAAATTAATAGATATACCTTTAAATGAGTAAAAGATAAGTACCATGTGATTAAAAACCTGCAAAAAAGATAGATTAGTAAGAAAGACATGAGACAAAACTGAAAAATTCATACAAAGTTTGGTGTTTTCAAGTCAAAGAGATTAGAATAGATTTGGAGAGTTTTAGTTTGGGAAAAAAGTAAGAATTTTATATAACAAGAAGTTACCAAATGAAAAAAAATCAGACATAAAAACTTACCAAAACGCTCAGATCTATTATGAAAGGAAGACTTCGTCAGAAGACTTCCATGAAGTCCAGACGATTTCCAGGAAGTCCAGACGACTTCCAGGAAGTCCAGACGAGTGAAATGGAAGTCGTCTGGAAGACAGTCATCTAATGCATTATATTTTAGACGACTAACATGTAAGTCGTCCCAGAAGTCTTCCAGATCTGAAAAACCTGCATATCCAAAAACGTTCAGGTGACTTAAAAACAGAGAAAATGAGTGGAAGATTAGATAAATTTACCTTTATAGAACATACAAAAATACATATCTAAAATTAATAGACCTACCTTTAAATGAGTGGAAGATGAGTACCATCTGATTAAAAACCTGCAAAAAAAGATAGATTAGTAAGAAAGACATGAGACAAAACTGAAAAATTCATATAAAGTTTGATGTTTCCAAGTCAAAGAGATTAGAGAGAGGTTGAAGAGTTTTAGAATGATGAACATTACATTTTTGTTGCAGCCATTTGAGAGGAGAGAGAATGTATAAATTTTTTTTTATATAAAGAGACAAAAAATCCAATTAGGTTAAATATTTTTGATTCAGATGACTTCCTAGACGACTTACTTGTAAGTCGTCCACAAGACTTTAATATTTTTAGCGGAAAACTAAAATAGAAGACTTCCCAGAAGACTTACAAGTAAGTCGTCTGGTTTAAATTATTTAAGCGGGAAAATATTTTTTTTAAAAAATTTTAGGCGGCAATATTTGGACGACTTACATGTAAGTCGTTTGTTTTAATTTCTTCACCACATGACTGAAATGTAAGTCGTCTAGACCCTAAACATAACTCCTAAACTTAATTAACTAACTAAATACTTCATAAAATCAAATTAAACTTCAAAAGTGTTTACTATACACAAAAATAAACACGTATAGGTAAAAAATTAATTTTTCAAAAAAACATTCAAGCTTTCCAAAATCTAACTCTAAGAATACATACAATACTACAACATATGTTTCCAAATCCTAGACCAAATAATACCATGATTCACTACCTACACTCATCTATGTTGAAAGCAATTCAATATTATTATATCTTAATTTATATCAATTAAAACTGTTTACAATTACATGATTTTAATTTTTCGCTTATCAAAATATTTTTTAAAAAATTCATAAATTATTTTTAAGATCAGCTACACCAGAAGACTTACTTTGAAGACGTCTAGACGACTTTCAATATCTCAGACGACTCAGACGACTTACTAGCGCTATATTCGTAAAAATGACTTCTGTTTTTTTGTTTGGTCACATGGAGCTGGGCTGTAATTTTACAAGGCTTTTAGGTTAGTTTTGCATTTGATTCAAGTTTGGGTATTTGTTTGAGGTTAAAATCAAGTTGTGGGTTAGTTTTGGTAAATTCTCCAATATATATTAAATCCACACAATATATAACACAAATATAATCCACAAATCTTAAAATCGTATAACATAATCCAAATTAGGCATGACACATTATCTAGAACCGAAAAACTAAACCGAAACCAAAGTGTATCTAAATGGATCATATATCTCTAAAACAAATAACCAATACCGAATCAGAACTGAACCAAGAAGCGAATGGTACCACAATTTCCAAAATATTATTTACATATTTATCTAAAACAAAGAACCAATACCGAATCAGAACTGAACCAAGAAGTGAATGTTACCACAATTTTTATAATATTATTTACTTTTTTTTGACAACCTATAATATTATTTACATATTTATAAATATAAACTATATTTAGTTTTAAAATAATCAAATAATTTAAAACGATTAAAAAAAATAAATACCCAAAAATCTGAATTACCATAATATTTTTTTATCAAAAATATTAAATTAACTGAATTATCCAAAACATTTTCCGAAAACCCAAAACAAATATGATATTTAATCAAAAAGACACCCGGATATTATGAATTTTAACTTAAATTAACCAAAAATTGGAACCCAACCGGAACCAAATGGAATCTGAAATTATCTAAGATATTAGCCGATTCCTAACTTTGTTACCCAAACCAGAAACCAAAAGAAAATTGAACCGGAACCAAATTTTCTAAATACCCAAACTGATCCTTAACCTATAGAATCGAACCATAACCAAAACCAAGAACCAAATGCCCATGACTAATCTGAATTATTTCAATAAAAACTTGACAAAAACAATATTCACACAAAACGCGGATCCGTATCTAGTATAAATATTGTTAAATAATACCCATATCAATATAATTGACCCAAATATATTTCAATCATAAGAACAAAAATAAATTTTAAAGTTAATAATTTCATATATAATTAATAACTTTATAAGTGATATGCTAATTAAATTATACAGTTTACACAAAATGCTCAACTTTACTATTACTTTTATTATAAACCTTATTCCTTATGTTTCTGTAAGTGTTGTAATTTTTGAATTTATTTGACATATGAAGAAAATTGAGAGACAGATTAATTTGAAAAATATATGAGATCATTGCCATAAAATATTTTGAGAGAGAAAATAGATATATTAATATACCTAAGCATATTAATTACTTAGGTCCATGTAGTAAAAATAATCAATGAAAAATCTCTTACACTATATTTGCGAAGTAATTTTGCCACATGTTCTTTCTACAATCAATTTCACAAAACAAATATGACGTAGCTACTGAAATTGATGACATGTCTTATAGCTTAATATGACATGTATAATTGCATTTAATACTGAAATTTATATTTTTGGTAAACTTTTTAAAATATGGTAATAACTCATATATTACATTTAATGTCAATTTATATTTTTGGAATTGTTTTTAGAATATGGGAATAACTCATAAATCATCATTAAAATAAATATATTCAAATATGGCATTATAAATTTCGAAATATAATATAATTATATATTTTTAAATTTTACAAGTTTATTACTAAAATTTTCAAAAATGTATACAATTTCTTTAGAAAATTATATAAATTTAATCCTAAAATCATTATTTTCTTATATATCTACAAATTTTATAAATATTGTTTAATTTTAATTTTTGGTAATTATCCAACATTTCCAAATGTATTTAATATATTTAATTAAAATAAATAGATAGATTTTGGACAATTTCATTTAATTTTAATTTATATTTTTGGTAAACTTTTTAAAATATCGTAATAACTCATATATTACATTTAATGTCAACTTATATTTTCGGATTTTTTTTTTAGAATATAGGAATAACTCATAAATCATCATTAAAATAAATATATTCAAATATGACATTATAAATTTTGAAATATAATTTAATTATATATTTTTAAATTACATAATTTTATTACTAAAATTTTCAAAAATGTATACAATTTTTTCTTATATATCTACAAATTTTATAAATATTGTTTAATTTTAATTTATGGTAATTATGCATCTTTTACAAATGTATTTAATATATTTAATTAAAATAAATAGATAGAAAAATCTATCTAAGATTATAATTTTAGATATATACATGCATATTCTTAAATATAATTTTTATGTTTAATTAATCAAATTTATATTAAAATATTGATACATTTACAATATTAATAAAATTTTATTTTAAAATACAATTTATATTTATCTGTTAAAAAATATTTTAAACTTTTTTTACTGCACATGGTGCAGGAAGACACCTAGTAATCTATATAACATCCAACCACAATACAATAGAATAATTATAAATATTATCTATTACAAATGAAAAAGATGTGTGAGTTAAAATCTAGTTTTTTTTTAGTAAAAGTGTTTGGAAAAAAAGACACAAGAAAAGTTTAAGATATCAAATTGTAAATAATTTAGGGAAGATTGTTTTTTTAGAGCAAAAAATGATAACTATGTCCTTTTAGACTAATATCTATTTTGTGTCATTTTTGTCTCTAATACCCTTTAATATTTTTGAAAATAAATTTAATAAATAGTTTTACAAACAAAAAATTTGGAAATATAATAACTATTGATAAAATACCTATATGAACTTAGTGGTATTTTTTTCAGTTCTAAAAAAGTTTAAATCATAATTTTCACATTCTGTTCTAAATAAAGTATAAATGACATTCTACGAAGTAGAAAACGAAATCTACTTTTTTCATTGAATCTACAATGTTTAGAATATGTGATCTACGTAAATAAGAGTATTCTAAAAATATTTAGAATACACATTTCGCTTAACCTACCGATATAAAATCCTTAGAAATCAAAATCTACACGTTAATATAAATTTAATACACGTAGAAACCGATTTCTACAGATTTACCGTAAATCTAAAACATGTAGAAATCAAAATCTACACATTACTATAATTCTAAAAACCTGTAGAAACCGATTTCTACAGATTAGTTGTATTCTACGGATAAGAAATCATTTCCTAAAAATATGGAAACAAAATATTTGGGAATATCTACTTTCATATTTTGAGAAAATCGATTTTAAAAAAAACAATAAAAAATGTGGTAACCTTCTCCTCATGCCGTCTTCTATATTCCATTGATTGTTCACAAAATTTTCACAAAAATTTCACATTATTTCTACCAAATCAGTGTGAAATTGAGTGAGTTAGGGTTTATGAACTTGAGACTTTGATTTTCTACCCCTTTGTTCGTGAATGAGATGAGAAATTACGGGTTTCATCCCAAAGAAATCGAGTTTAAAGAGTTGAAATCTTGTTTGGTCGGTTCAAATCAAGTGGGAATCAAACCGGATATAACCGAAGAAAACCAGTAAATCGATTTGGAATACTTACCTGGGCACATGATCGATCGGTCTATAATTCGAGATCGGTCGATCTCTATGAAATCGACCTTTGCCGATCAAGTGAAATGTCGATCAGTATATGCTCCGCATTTTTTTTTGTTCTGCATAATGATCAGGATCGATCGATCCGTTCGACCTTGTAATTTCGGATTGATCGATTCCGCTTGATCAAACTCATTATTTATTATATTTTAAAATTACAATTTTAAAGGCATTATTGTCATTTTAAAAATAATTAGCCTATTGGAATATAAAGTATATGAGATTAATCTAAAGAGACATAGTTATCATTTTTTTATCTAAAAAATAATTTTCCCAATAATAATTTTTTTGCATAGGGATTCTTTGTTATTTTTCTCGTTTAGCAATTAGTATCATCAATCTGTTGCAAAACAAGTTATAAAAAAGAAGAAAAGATTTTGTAGTTAAAGTAAATTCAAATCCGACGGCTACGATAGCACCCACTAAATCCAACGGAGTACAGTGTTGCGAAAACGTTATTTAGATCGGAACAGTATTCTCACACGAGAAGCACCGGCCCACTTACATATTTTGACTCGATATTCATAGTTTTATCCATTGAGGTGACGCCACGTCATTTGAGTGACAACTAGATCTGACGTGTATGTGATTGATTGGCCAACGTCAGCAAGCCACGCGAGCGTCTACTTCAGTTGCAGCTTGTTTTAGGTCTTGAGCAGGATTATAGCATTTTCTGTTTTCGGGGAAGCTCCGATCTGAGTTTTTTTTTTTTAGCGATGGCGAAACTAAACCTTAGCTTGATCTCTCTGATTCTTATCGGTCTCGTCGCGATCGCCTCTGCTAGTGTTATCTTCGAGGAGAAATTCGATGGTAGCTAAATACATTTCCCTCTCTGAGAATTTTTTTGCGATCGCTACGTCGATTCGTTTCGATCAGATGATTATCTTGATTTACATGAAGCTTGTCTTCTCCTTTGTTGTATATGTTTGGTGAAGATGGATGGGAGAAGAGATGGGTAAAATCTGACTGGAAGAAAGATGACAACACTGCTGGGGAATGGAGCCACACTGCTGGCAATTGGTCTGGTGACGCCAACGACAAAGGTGATAGTGATTCATTGGTTCTCGTCTTATTCATGTTGCAATGATCACTCTCTCTCTCTCTCTCTCTCTCTCTCTCGCAGGTATTCAGACTAGCGAGGACTACAGATTCTACGCCATTTCAGCTGAGTTCCCCGAGTTCAGCAACAAGGACAAGACCCTTGTGTTCCAATTCTCTGTCAAGCACGAGCAGAAGCTTGACTGTGGTGGTGGTTACATGAAGCTTCTCAGTGATGATGTTGACCAGATGAAATTTGGTGGAGACACTCCTTACAGGTACACATTTTTTTCACCATCAGATCAGACGTTTAAACATAACGCTTATCTTCTCTTTTTTTACCTGCAGCATCATGTTTGGCCCAGATATCTGTGGCTACAGCACTAAGAAAGTTCATGCTATCCTTACCTACAATGGAACTAACCATCTGATCAAGAAGGAGGTCCCATGTGAGACTGATCAGCTCACCCATGTTTACACATTCATCCTCCGCCCAGATGCTACTTACAGCATTCTTATCGACAACGTTGAGAAGCAAACTGGTAGCCTCTACTCTGACTGGGACCTCCTCCCAGCAAAGAAGATCAAGGATCCAAGCGCCAAGAAGGTATCTCCCAGCAATAATTATTTGTTGATATAAAATTGAGTCTCTGTTTTACAGCCTGAGGACTGGGATGACAAAGAGTACATTCCTGATCCGGAAGACACAAAGCCAGCAGGATACGATGACATTCCAAAGGAGATCCCAGACACTGATGCAAAGAAGGTTTGTAATATTTTTCTGGCATTGTAGTTGTAAAACTAGTCTAAATCGCTTTCTCGTTTTGATCTTTAATCCTTTTTTTTTAGCCTGAGGACTGGGATGATGAAGAAGATGGTGAGTGGACTGCCCCTACCATTCCCAACCCCGAGTACAACGGTGAATGGAAGCCCAAGGTTTGTTGTTTTTTTTTCAATTGGACGGGGTATTTAAAGATGGTAAAAACTATTCACTCTCTCTTCTCACGCTTTTCGTATTGTTGTGTAGCAAATCAAGAACCCTAACTACAAGGGAAAATGGAAGGCTCCAATGATTGACAACCCTGGTAATATTCTCTCTGCCACCGTTCATAATCACAATATCCATTGTATTCATGTAATAATAATATAAGACATTCGTAGTCTCATTTGCTCTGAGATTTTTTTCATTTCTTGTAATGAATTGTAAACTCACACGATCTTGACTCATCTAGGAATCCTGTTTTCTTTATTTAACTGAAGATAAATATATCATTATAACGCAGAGTTCAAGGATGACCCAGAGCTCTATGTGTTCCCCAAATTGAAGTACGTTGGAGTGGAATTGTGGCAGGTAAATAGCTAGCAATACCTTGTCACAGAAACATGTTTGTGTCTTTCATGATCGTATATGTTAGTGACTGAACACGTCCTTTATTCTTTAGGTGAAATCTGGATCCTTGTTCGACAATGTCTTGGTGTGCGATGACCCAGAGTATGCTAAGAAATTGGCTGAGGAAACCTGGGGAAAACTCAAGGATGTATGTTATTAACTATTTTGTGTTGGTTTGTCTGGTTTGATGATCATGTATAGCTAATCAAATCTGGTGTTACAGGCTGAGAAAGCAGCTTTCGACGAAGCTGAGAAGAAGAGAGAGGAAGAGGAATCAAAGGATGCTCCTACAGCTGACTCTGACGTAATATTCACAATGCTCTCTTTATATTATTAACATTAACCCTTTCTGATATGATTTAAATTCGTTTTTCTTCTTCTATAGGCCGAGGAAGAACAAGAGGATGATGACCATGAAGGAGATGAATCCGACGCCGAATCAAAACCTGAGGAAACCAAGGAAGAAACCTCCTCTGAGAAGGATGATGCCGCCGCCCATGTATGTCTCTAACCAAAAATATTTAAAGAAGGGTGTTATTTTGCTGTGCAACTAACCAACTCTGTGATTTATGATTTTCTTACTGCAGGACGAACTCTAAGCTGAAGAATGTGGACACTAAAGGATCTAAAAAGCTTTCAGAGTCTTATTTGTTTTTTTTAAACTAATTTTCCTTTTTGTTTTTAAGGAACTATTTTAGCTCTAGTTTGTTTGGGATGTTCAGAGAAATTGAAGTGGGCATAGCAGCTTATTTTAGACTTGATAAAATTCCTCTTCCCTCTCATTTCCTCCTTTATTTCTGCGGGTCAACAATAGATTCAGTTTCCAGTATGTTCTAGTCGTCGCACCTGTTAGATAGAAAAGGAAGATAGTGAGGGTGGGAAGATGAACCGCAACAAAATTGAACCGATCTAAATGGAATTGTTAAAAAGATACCTAGTTAACTATATGCCTGGGCGTTTTTACCTTCAAACCGAAGTCTCCACCTAAACCCAAATTGAAAAATCTGATCTGAACCTTGAACGGAACTATGAACTTACAACCCGACAGAAATCCAAAATAACTGGCAGTATCAATGTTTTATATTTGTTAAAAACAATTTAGATGTTTTATAGTGTGACGATTTTTTTAAATAGACTATTTTAAGTTTTTATCATAAAAAGAGCTCTGAAAAGGAAAATGACTAAAGTATATTTTATAGTGTGGCGATTTTCTCAAATAAACCGTTTTAAGTTTTTATCATAAAAAGAGCTCTGAAAAGGAAAATGACCAAATTATGTTTTAATAAATAATAAATAATAAAAATGTTTTCAAATTTGAAATTTTTTATAAATTTTAATTTTTATTTTTTTTCAAATTTTCTTTTTGAAATTGTTTTTTGAAACTAATTTAAAAAAATATATTTTAAAAATTTTAATATTTATTTTCTATCTTTTAATATTTTAAACCCCACCTCTAAAACTCCATCAACTCTAAATTCAAAGTCTGGGATTAAGGGTATATGAGTATATTTACCCGTCAGTAAAACCTCTTTTTGTTAGTTTTTTCTTTGGGAATTCTTTTGTGAAAATAAATTAAAAAAGGATATCTTAGGTAATTCCTCTTTATGGTATTCTAATGGTTTTTTTTAGTTTTTTTTAGTTTTTTTTTATTTTTGTTATTTTGAATACTTTTTAGTTAATTTTATAAGCTTTTCCACACATTACCGGTTGGCGAAGGGTGCTAAAGCACCTCTCTAGACAAGTGCTCGAGTCACTCCAGTCGTGAATGGGACGGAGTAAGCGCTCTTTTATATAGCCTGGTGTGATTAACTCCCTAGCAGTCACTACTGAGCAGCACATAAGCGGTAATTTAACTAATATTAATTAGATTTGTGAACAATTTCTATATTTTGAGCCTTTTTTGTCAATTTTTTTAGTTTTTTAAAAAATATATTGAACGATTTCAGACATTGGCTACAAATCCGATCCGAACCACCCGACCCAATTATTAATAAAATCTAAATGAGACTTTTGAGCATAACACCGAAAGATCTGAAAATCCAAATCAATCGAACCGAATCCGATGCCCCCCGAATGCCCATGCCTAGTTAACTTTATGAGATACTAGATGACTTTATGCGAAAATCAAACAGAAGTTTCTCTTGAAAAGATCCTTCTTCCATATCGGATAATCGAAAGCGAATAAGTGGGGGTGAATTAAAAGGGGGTTATTGATTGGTGTATATTAATTGATTTAGAAATCCAAACTAAATTTACTGTTATTGGTTCTATAATTTTAAAATCTACACTGAAATCATGTGTTATTGATTTAATGATTTATAAATTCTAAAGAGGAGACAGCTAACATAATGAATGTTTCTGGTTGGTGGAAAATAACATTTACAATATATTCTTTTCGGCTTTAAAAAAGTAGATTTTTTTTAACCCACAATCCACAATCCTGTACTGGTTATTGATAAATTCTCCAACTGGGCATTGTTACAATTATAAACGACTAGGAATTAAGCAAAAGTCGGTACAACCATAGGATTAGATTTTTTTTATTATTTATTGTATAAATTTGAGATGTTAAAACATATTTTGTCCTGATTTTGTTTTGTGTGGAGTCTGATCCTTTATATTTCAGGTACCTCCTCATGATTCATATTCATGCATGTTTGCACTAAAGAGCTAAAGGGCAAAAAGAAAAAGAAAAAAGTTGCAAGACCGTGGATGTACCTATAATTCATGTGGAATATTTTATCTAAAAATTTACTTTCTAGGGGTCAAATTTGGGATTCGAATTCATACAGGATTAAAGGAGCTGTTTTGTATCTTTAGGTCCTATGAAATCCTTATTTGCGAAAATGTAACCTTCTGAAGATATGAAGACTCACTCATATTGTAAAATCATATTGTAAAACAAAATATAATTTTCTGAAGAAATGAAAAATTTGAAAAAGTAGCTTTAGTTATCAATCCTTGTTTGAGAATTATACTTTACAATCCACATGGTAGAGTGATTTAGGTAGCCTAGGATTGATCAAGACTAGAAGAGGAGTGGCTTTGAGATTGACAAACCCATTGCTCTCAGTCATGTCCACGTCTTGGCTGAATGGTGCTGCCAAGTCGAAAGTGTGCAAGAACCTAGCCAGAACATAGTGAACCATCCTCATACCTAGAGGGATTGCAGGGCACGATCGTCGTCCCAAACCGAATGGAAACAACATGCCCATGCCTTTAACATTATCTACTTTTTCAGATGTTAAGAACCTCTCTGGTTTGAATAACTCCGGCTCGAACCAAAATTTTGGATCCCTCTGAACTTTCCACTCATTTACGAGCACTTGTGTCCCTAGTTAATCCAATAAGAAAAAGACTATGCATCTCATGAGTCTAATCTTCTGAATATGTACTATAGAGTAACGTAGGTGCATATAATATTTACCTGCGGGAACATGAAAGTTTCCATGGGTAATGTCGAAGTCTTCCATCACATATCTATAAGCTGTGAGAGGAAGTGGTGGATACAAACGTAATGTTTCCTTGACAATGGCATGGAGATAAGTCAAGTCATTGAGGTCGGATTCTTCTACAACTTTGTCCCTTCCGATTTTTTGGTCAAGCTCCTCTTGTGCTTTCCTCAACTCATGGGGGTTGTTAACAAGCAGTGATACAACCCAAACCAACACAACAATGGCCGGCTCGCTCCCTGCAAATACCATGTTCTGTCCCACATAAAAATAAAAGAAGATAAAGTTAATCTATAAACACTTCATTAGAATGTGATTTTATTTATTTACTTATAGAGGTCTTACAAGGCATATGGCCTTGGTGGTGGTATGAGCATCATGAATGGTGCCTGGAATCTCGCGGTTTTCGAAGATCTCAATGAGTAGATCCAAATAGTGCTTTTCACAGCTGGGTATGTCATCTCTCCTCTTCTTGTGTTCTTCAACCCAAGCTTCAACAACTTGATCCAACTCTTTAGCCGTTCTCTTCATATCCCTTTTGACCTTCCATTCCGACCAACCCAGAGATGGCATCACATCGGATAACAAGTAGAGCCCAAAGTAATTGAAAAATTCTTGAATCAACTTCCCGCATCTCCTCGCTTCTCCCGCTTCACAGTTTGGACTTGCCCCGAAATATCTCTTCCCCACAATCATCATCAACGATATATTAGCTAGTAAATCTTGGAACTCTCGTTTCATGTCCACCAATATGATATGCCATTGAGGGTTTACGTATCGAAGAGGAAGAAGCAGAACGGGAATAAGAAGAGTGAAGGAAGTGATGAGCTGGCAAGTGGGAATTAATAATAAATAGAAATTGTATACGTGTCTTGATATAAAAGACCGGTTAGTTAGTTACAGAGATTCATTCTGTTAGGAATCAAGAGGCTTGATCTCAGATTGTGAGATTCAAGAATAGGCTTAGCTCTCTGGTTTGTAGAGACTAAGAGTGGGAGGTTGGGTGGTACGTGATCAATAAACACTTCAGTTCTTATCAAATTGGTGCGTGAGAGCGTTCTGGAACGATCGATCGTGACGATGACGAGAGCGACGACGTTGGAGTCGTTATTGCAGACGGTGGCGACGAACTACGCGGAACAACAGGAATCGACGGTGCAGCTACGAGCGTCGATGACGAGTTTAGAAGAGAAGTTTACCGATCTTTACAATCTCCTGACGAAAGCTCCTCCGGTGATGGAGGATTTGCATCGGAGTCCGGCGAACGGCCAGAATCAGGTACGCGATTCCGAATTGGAACCTGGCTGTAGTCTCAGATCTGATGCGAATAGGGATAGACCGAGATTGGTTGATGATCGTGATAGCTTGATTCGTCGGATTGAGCTACCGTTGTTTAACGGAGAGGATGCATATGGTTGGATTGCTTTGGCAGAAAGATATTTCAGGATTGGCGGTTACGGTGAAGCGACGAAGCTCGACTTGGTATCCGTAAGTTTGAGTGGTGACGTGTTGAGCTGGTTCAACAGTGAGATTCTGCGACAACCGTTTGAAAATTGGATGGATTTCAAGAATCGATTGCTTGCGAGGTTCAGTAGGGTGAAGTTACGAGATCCAAGTCAACCTTTCTTCAATGTTCAACAAACGGGGAACGTGGCGGAGTATATACATAAGTTCGAGGATCTTTCTACTCAAGTTTCTGGCTTATCTGATACTCAGAAGGAGGGTATATTCATGAATGGTTTGTCTCCAGAGATGCGAGAAGTAGTGACTATGTGTAAGCCAGTGGATTTGCCTGATATGATATCAACTGCATATCAGATGGAATCGAGTTCTCTTTTCAGCGTGGTGCAGAAGGAGATGCAAACGCGAAACATGGATAAAGCGGGAGGCTCATCATCGGTGTCAAAGTCTTACTCTAGTTTCAATCCTCATTCAGGGTGGAAACAGAAACAAGTCCAACAAGAGAAGACTCAACAAGATAAAAGTCAGCCAGCAAAGCAGCCGGGGAATATAAGACCAGTCCTTCGTTTGACGGAGACACAAATTGCGGAAAAGAGAAGGTTGGGGCTTTGTTACACTTGTGACGCGAAGTGGAATAGGCAGCATGTCTGTCCTAATGCGTCGCTGAGAGTGTTGACTGTGATAAATGGGTTGGAAATGGAGTTGATTGGTAGTGAGAGTATGGAGATTGATGAAGATGACATTGTATGGGAACCTCAACTAAAGACGATAACTTTGCAGTCTTTCTATGGGATTTCTTCACCAACAACAACGAAATTAAAAGGAGTCATCAAGAAACATACAATGGTAGTTATGTTGGATAGTGGGGCGACTCATAATTTCATATCACCAGCAATGGCTGCTCAGTTGAAATTGGAGATGGAGATGGTAAAAGGCTTGGAAGTGTTGTTAGGTACTGGCGTTTCTGTGAATGGTACCGGAGTTTGTAGAAAAGTTCAGATCAATCTTCAAGGAGTGGTTTTTGAAACAGACTTTATTGTTTTGGATTTGGGCAACGTGGATGTGATACTCGGTATGCTGTGGTTGAGAACATTGGGGAAGTGCCAGATCGATTGAGAGAAACATGAATATGTATTCTGGTACAACGGGAGACTGGTGACGTTATTGGGTGATTCGGGGTTACACCAACCGGTTAAATCTTTGAAAATGGTGCAGGCAAGTGAAGATGTTCCTAAAGAGCTGTGGGAAGTGTTAGCGAGGTTTGATCACATATTTCAAGAGCCAACACAGCTTCCTCCGGTACGTGGTCACGAACATGGGATTGTTTTGCAACCTGGTCTCGGGCCAGTGAGTGTAAGACCCTATAGATACCCGCAGGTGCACAAGGAGATTATGGAGAAAAGTGTGACTGAGATGCTTGCAACGGGTATCATAAGACCAAGTCACAGTCCCTACTCAAGTCCGGTTCTTTTAGTCAGGAAGAAGGATAAAAGTTGGAGGTTCTGTGTTGATTACAGGATGTTGAATAGAGCAACAATTCCTGACAAGTATCTCATCCCTATGATAGACCAACTCTTGGATGAACTGAATGGAGCCAAGCATTTTTCAAAGCTGGATTTGAGATCAGGGTACCATCAAATTCGAATGAAAGAGGAAGATGTGGAGAAGACAGCATTCAGAACTCATGAGGGCCATTATGAATTCAGAGTAATGCCGTTTGGCTTGATGAATGCACCAGCAACATTCCAGTCATTGATGAATGAAGTGTTCAAAAGTTTTTTGAGGAAGTTTGTGCTGGTGTTTTTTGATGATATTCTGATCTTCAGCTCAACGATGGAGGAGCATGTCATTCATGTGACAGAAGTTCTTAAACTTTTTGAGAAACACAAGTTGTTTGCTAACAGAAAAAATGTGCCTTTGGACAAGCATAGGTGGAGTACCTTGGTCATATTATATCGGCACAGGGTGTGTCAACGGATCCACAAAAGATTGAAGTCGTCGTTAAGTGGCCAACTCCAAGAACAGTAAAGGATGTGCGTGGGTTTCTTGGGTTGACAGGGTATTATAGAAAGTTTGTGCAAGCGTATGGGATGATAGCACGACCTCTGACGGAGTTGTTAAAAAAAAAGCAGTTCTTGTGGTCTCAGGTAGCACAAGCGGCGTTTGAAAGTTTGAAGATAGCAATGACGACAACACCGGTACTAGCACTTCCTGATTTCACACAGGTCTTCATTGTAGAATCAGATGCCTCTGGGTATGGTTTGGGCGCGGTGTTGATGCAGGGGAAACACCCAATCGCTTACTTCAGTCATGCGTTGTCTGATAAAGAACAACTCAAACCCATCTATGAGAGAGAACTGATGGCAATAGTACTCTCAATTCAAAAATGGAGGCACTATTTGTTGGGTAGAAGATTCGTTGTAAGAACAGATCAACAGAGTCTTAAGTACCTTTTGGAGCAGAGAGAGGTCACCTTAGATTACCAAAGATGGTTGACAAGGATAATGGGATATGATTTTGACATCGAGTATAAAGTGGGGACTGAGAATAAGGTTGCTGATGGTTTGTCTCGCATTGTTCAGTACGCGGCAGTGGAAGTGCAGGCGCGTTGTTTTGCGTTGACATTGCCTTCATCATTACAGGCTCAAGACATTTATGCAGAGATGGATAAGAGTGAAAAGATTCAAGGCTTAATAGCTAAAGTCTGTCGGGGTGAGTCGGTAAAAAAGGGGTATACAGTGGTTCAAGGCAGATTATACTATAAAGGCCGGTTGGTCCTTCCTTCAGACTCTGTTTTCATTCCGTTGCTCTTGAAAGAATATCATGATAGCTTGTTGGGGGTCACTCTGGGATATTAAAGACGATGAAGCGTATACGTGCGGTGTTCTACTGGCAGAATATGAGGAAACACATCCAAGAGTATGTGACTGCTTGTGAAGTATGTCAAACCCACAAGTACAGTACGCTCTCACCTGCTGGATTGTTACAACCAATAGACATTCCGCAACAAATATGGGAAGATATATCGATGGACTTCATCGAAGGACTTCAATCGTCTCGAGGAGCTAATGTAATCTTTGTGGTGGTGGATAGGCTGAGTAAGTATAGTCATTTCGTCACGCTGAAGCATCCATTTACAGCTTCTGATGTGGCTCAGAAGTTCCTTCACGAGGTTGTTAGACTACACGGGTATCCTCGTTCGATCATTTCGGATAGGGACAAAGTGTTTCTCAGTGGGTTTTGGAGAGATTGTTTTAAAGCTTCAGGAACTAGTCTGCGGTTCAGTACAGCTTTCCATCCTCAATCAGACGGACATACGGAAGTGCTTAACCGATGTTTAGAGACATACCTTCGTTGCTTTGCGTCTGCTCACCCGAAGACTTGGGCAAAATATTTGATGTGGGCGGAATTGTGGTATAATACTTCTTTTCATACGGCGACTCATTGCACGCCTTTCAAGATGGTCTATGGGCGTGACCCTCCGTCATTGTTACGTTTTGAAGAAGGGTCCACTAGCAACTTTGAATTGGAGAAAATGTTAAAGGAGAGGGACGAGTTGTTAGCTGATGTTAAACAGCATTTGTTGCGCGCGCAAGAAGTTATGAAAAACAATGCGGATAAGAAGAGGAGGGATTTGGTTTTGGAAGTGGGTCAGATGGTGTATTTGAAATTACGACCTTACAGACAGCAAAGTGTGAGTAGACGTATGTGTCAGAAGTTGGCGGCTCGTTATTATGGACCATATGAAGTGTTGGAAAAGATCGGTCAAGTGGCTTACCGACTGCGTTTGCCAGATGATTCGAAAGTGCATCCAGTTTTTCATGTTTCTCAGCTGAAACCGGTGGTTGGTCAAGGGAAAACGGTATTTCCGCTGCCTCCGATCTTATCTCAGGAAAATGAATTGGTCGTGGAACCTCAGGAGCTGTTGGGAACTCGTTATAATGAGGAAGGCCATTTAGAGGTGTTGGTGGCTTGGAAGAACCTACCTTCCCACGACAATTCTTGGATGTTGTTGCGCGAGTTGAAAAGACAGTTTCCGAGTTATGCGCTTGAGGACAAGCTCGTTCTCCACCCCGGGGGTATTGATATGCCATTGAGGGTTTACGTATCGAAGAGGAAGAAGCAGAACGGGAATAAGAAGAGTGAAGGAAGTGATGAGCTGGCAAGTGGGAATTAATAATAAATAGAAATTGTATACGTGTCTTGATATAAAAGACCGGTTAGTTAGTTACAGAGATTCATTCTGTTAGGAATCAAGAGGCTTGATCTCAGATTGTGAGATTCAAGAATAGGCTTAGCTCTCTGGTTTGTAGAGACTAAGAGTGGGAGGTTGGGTGGTACGTGATCAATAAACACTTCAGTTCTTATCACAATACTCCAGTTTTCGCTCCACCCTCTTGCTCCCACCTCATATAGAGGTCTCTAAACGTCATATCAACCTCTCTTTCTCTGCTATCCTTGAACTTATCAGTCGTTGTGGTCGAAATAAGCTCCCATGTTGCTATCTTACGCATCTCTTTCCAGTAAGGACCACAAGAAGAAAACGTTAAGAAGGAGCCATCATAGCCCAAGATTTTCGAAGCAGTGAGGTCGATCCGGTCTATGACCTTGTCGTGGACAGTGAAGCACTCTTTGGCCACCTCTTGGCTGCTTATGATCAGCACGTTGTATGACCCTAGCTTCATCATGAACACCGGTCCAAGCACCTCGACCATGTCCCCAAACGTTACGTGGGTTGGTTTTGAGCTTTTAAAGAATGATAGATGTCCGAACAATGGCCATGCCCCCGGGGCCATAGGAGCCATTCGTTTCTTGTTCCCAGAAGAAAAAAACAGCGACTTCGCAAAGAAGAAGGAAACTGTGTAAAGAGAGAGAGCAAAGATAAGAAGCCGAATAAGATCCATTGCAGATTATTAGGCTTGTTTGGTGCGTCCTTTGGGTCTTTACACTATATATGTAGCCTGTTCACTGAACTACTCTCGATCTGTAGAACAGTGGTCCATTTTGGGGTTGTAAAAGCACTTTTAGTGGAAATACCTGTAAGAATATTTTATATTCTATATGACCTATGTATCTATTGGTTTAATATAAAGTTTAAGTTCATATTAATGTTTTTAGAATCTAATATAAAAGGCGATACCATGATGGATCGGTTTCGATTAATGAATTAAAATCCGGGTGATAACCCTCCTACTTTACCTTTTATTTATAAATGTCCTTAATCTCATAATTATATACATATATGTTATATATATTAAAGAATGGTATATAACATATATGAGTATACATTGTGGTACGGTTATTATATCAATGAGTTATGTTGGAATTGTGGAGAGTTGTGTTGCTTAACACACACAACCCTTTGAGTAATATAAAAGACCTCGTGCATCGTCTTTTGCACACGGAAGAAAACGAGAGTCTTTCAAAACACATTATAATAATACTGATTATCAACAAGAGAGATTAAGGAAGGTTTGGGATTTCTTGTTCATTAAGAAAACCACCAAAAGGAGAAGGTTAAAGAGGAGAACATCAATTGGTGGGATTGCATCCAAGCATGGATCAAGGTTAGTGCTTCTACTTTCTTTAGAAACATGTTAGGATTGAATTAAGGCAAATCTAAATTAGGTCTTGGTGAAGAAATAAATTAACATGTGGTATCAGAGCCATCTTAGATTTGATTAATTCATCCTTGAGTGAATCTGTTTGTTACGTGATGCTTGTGAAACGTTAGCATTGAATTTTTTGAACTTAAATTATTAAAGTTACGACAACAATGAAAATGGGTAGTGTCTAATGATGCAATACGGTTAACTATAGTTGTCTTAAATGGTGTTTTGCATGGTTAAGTATTGATTGATTTTTTAAAAGTCACGACGGTTCATGCGTGGGTTAATATGCTTGTTTGAATAAAACTTTAGAACTGAAATCTAGGTTTTACTGTTGTTACCGTGAAGTAAATTAATGAATTTTCCTTAAATATTTTGGAATATTGTTAATTCACGGGTTTTACATTTTCGGTTTATATATAACCGTAAAAGAATCGTACTCCTAATATTAACGTTTGGCATCATGTGATAAGAAATATCAGGATTATTAATTAAGTCATTCGTGAATGAGAGTAGATTCATAATTAATCAGAGTTTATTTGATATTTGAATCGTTACGTAAGATTGCATGCATGAAAGAGTGCGTTCTGTTATTCATTAACATTTGATAGCATATGCATGACTGTTAGCACATGATATTTCATCTAGTATGCATAAACGGAAATCATTTATCAAAGTAAATGCATATTTGAATTAATAAAGGCGTTATTTTTTTTAATTAAAAAATAATAATTAAAAAAAAAATTCCTTCCGCTGCATTTTAATTATCAAGTAATTGTGTTATGAAATATTAACACAATTTAAGTAGTTTTCCCTTAGATATTTTAATGTTTATATGTATATAATACGATAGTGACCAAAGTGACCTTGTTATATGATATATAGATATTTAAAATTATATAGTATTTAAACCATTCGACCTACCTTAATCATATAACTACTAGATCTTTTGTGTATCTTAGCTTCCTGTGAATTCGATTCATAAGTATTACAACATAACCTCTTATTTGAGAAAGTATAAATCACTCCTTTTGGTAATTTGAGTGATATCAAAAATCAAACGGCCGTCGAGTTTACACCGCATAAAACCTATAAACCTAAGGGAGCAGATGACCAGTAAATAGCGTAAATACCCTTCATTAAACATCTATTATAATAAAGTTGAGCAGAAACTCTCCACAATGCACCACCTCAGCAGAGAGCATCTTAAAAAACGACACGTGGCAGCTCTGTGTCGTGAATACTGAATTGCTGTTTATGTTATGAATTTGTTGGGCTACTTATGTTATTTGTTTAGTGGGCTCTTTCTCTGAAAATTCAAAGATGGCTCATCTTTGTTTAGGTTTCCCTGCTGCAACCAGAGCTTTTCCTCTCCTCTCTCGCTCTCTGTCTCTTCGAAACTCAGACCACCACCTCTGTAACGCATTTGTTTCCTTATTAAACCTTTCATTCAATCTCAGTTAAGTCGACCCCCACTACGTCCCATTACTTCACCGAATTCTCCCTCTTCATCTTCTACGCGATTTCGAACCTATAAATAGGCATCTTCGGCTTGATGGTTTCCACAGATTCATAGCTCCTCTCTACTCAAAAATCAGAAACACTCATGCACGAACGATGGCCGCTTCCCAGATCTCTCTTTCCAAGTTGAAGGCAGTATCGGAGGAGGATCTTTACTTGAGATCAGAGAGAAGGAAGAATCTTCATCAATGGCGTGAAAAGTCTATGATCCTAGAGGAGTTGTAGGTTGTTGACTCGCTGTTTGTTCTTATTGTTTTCTTGATTCTATGTGTGGGTTCTCTGTTTAGATTGGGATTGTAAACAAGTTTTGATTGGGTTTGATCTATGAGTTTACAAAGTTTGTGTATTTGGTTACGGAATTGATTAGTTAGTTTGTCTGATGCATTTAGGCGAAGTCAAACCAAAGAATGTTGTAATACAAAACCGAAAGGCTCTTGGAGACATTGGTAATCTCGCCAACATTCCAACCGGAAAGGTGATTTCTATTTCTTGTGTATTTATCATCACATTTGCTTGCAACTCATATATTTTAAAAAAAAAATAAAAAATGCAACATATCTGTTCAGGAGATTGCGAGGAAGGCAGAGGTTGTTGTTATCACCTGCCTTGAAGAAGATGAGAAATCTTGCAGACCACATGTTACCAAAAGATGAGGTTTCACATCAACCTTAAGAGCTCGAAGCAAGGTATTAATGGGTTTCTAAAAGTTTTACCTTGTGTGATTTTTCTAATCCCTCTCTCTTTCTCTATTATTAGGCTGCAAGTGGTGGACTCAAAGATGCTGTGATTGACGATTCCCTTCACTTCAGCCTCAGTCCGTTCCTTCGTCCCAGCAATTTGGGGTAGTTATAGCAAGACTTCAGCTTTTATCAGTTCAACGGTTACATCCAAAAAAATATGGTTACATCCAAATAGATCTTCCTCTTAGTATCGTTTCATACACAAGCTGGAAGCCTGGAACCCTTACCAGGTGATGCTGTGTGTTGTTTTTGTTTTTCATTTTTTATTTATCTTTTATATTATCAAGTCATATTTTCAATCTGTTTAAGGTGCAAGCCCTTTGCATCGAACTGAACCGTCTACGGGATCAAGCTCGGCTTATGGAACTAGACCGTTATCTCCTTCAGTGGGTGCTTATCAGATCGGTCCATGTTCAAATAAGGAACAATGTCTCCACAGTTTCCTGGACAAGATGAGTGTCCAGTGAAAGCAGCATCGCCAAAGGGAATTACTTTCGGCCATATTGGACCTACACTCCATCATGTAAGTCTCATTTCCCAAGCATCTGCATATATTAGCTTTAACCTACAGTCATGACAGTCCCATGACTCAAAAGTGGAATATTTTGGAAGAATTAATGGTTAGTTAGAATTTTTTGATTCAATAATGTTCTGTTTTTCTCTTTCTCCTTCAATTTCAAAGAACTACGTTGGTAGATCTCTCATGATCTTTGACAAAGCTTTTTGAAATAGTTATTCACAATAATGTATGTTATAACAACGAGAATACTAATAATAATATCATTTGCAGGGCACTGCGCAAGCCCCAATGCAGCCCCATTGCTCAACACGAGAGATTGACAACGACTTTTCTTCAACTAAAAAGTTTGTATATTTATTCTTCTTATAGCTAGATCATCTTATTTTCTAAATCAAATAAATGATTAGTAGTCTTACTCATAATAAAGATGTGATCGGGTTCAATTATTCTGCAGGCTCTTTTCTCGCATAAGATCCAACTTTTTTTTGCATGATTATTTCTCTTGCAAAAAAATAGTTTTAATTTTAAATTGTCAGAATTTTATATCTAGATACATAACAAAGAATAAGAGCTCTCATACAGAATCATAAATTAATGCCATGAAATGATTTGCTACATTACTTCTATATGTTTCAAAGTAACTATCAGTGGCATCCTTTCAAATAACAATCTTAGTTTCAAATTGCTCTCCCTCAAATTATTCATTTCTACTTCATTATTGTTTTTCTTGAGTTACAAACATCATGTCTCTTTTCATTCTGCTTAAATATAGTACGTCCACTGTAAATAATAAAAAAGTCGTATCAATATGAAAGAATGAAAAGCTACTTTTCGGGTTTGATGATATTAAAGAAATTTGATCAACCAAAAAATTCTAACGAAAGTTCATAATCCATTAAAATCAGTTTTGTCGTCTGTCGGTTGTTTGATGTTCGTCTAATGCAATAACATGATTGAACCAAAATTCTAATAGTAATAATTGCAACTACATTCTAATAGTAATAATTTATATGTATTTAAACTTCATTCAGAAAAATCTGCTAGAGAATGATCTTTAAGTTGATTATGTATATTGTTAACTGTTTTGATATGAAATTTTGCTTACTTTTCCAACTAGAAACCTACGTTGCACAGAAGCTTCATCGGACGTCCGCTTCCACTTCAGAACCGGAATCAGAATTGGAAGCTTATAGAATCTCGCTTCCAAAACGTTTATAAAATATTCTCTTTAAAAACACGTTGGAAGCTTATGATTTCGTTTTGGAATCACGCTCTGTTCTTTAAAAAAGAATACAATTTCATATATCAATAAAAATATAATCATAGTTTTTAATTTATATAAAATACAAATTTTAATAGTAATGAGCAGAGAAAATATAAATATTAAAGTTAATACTTTAAATTATCTTTATGTATTGATGTTTTTATCAAACATATATCATATATTCAAATATATTGTGTCAATTATTTATGAAGTATTAAAATAATTAATACTCCCTCCGTTTCAATATAGATGATGTTATAGAAGAAGTATTTTGTTTCAATTTACATGAAATTTGGAGGTTTAAGGTTAACTTTAACTTTATTGGAAACTGTTCAACCAGTTAGATTTTGTGGTAACTTTTTGTAATTGGTTAAATGATTTAAAATTATATCTTTACAAATACTTTTTTGTTTAAATGTAATGTCTTAATCTTTGTACACAAAGGTAAAACATCAAGTATTATGAAACAGAGGGAGTGTATATATTTTTTTTTTAAAACTTAACGTTTGTGTATTTTCACAGTTTTAATATGAAATTATTTCAAAATTATTATAAATGAATAAATACTTTATTTTAAATTTATATCATATAATATAAATATAATATAAGTAAGTTTCTAGCTATGTTACATGGAAACGAAATTTATATCATGAGTTTCTAGCTATGTTTATAGCTATCATAAGTTTCTAGCTATGTTACATGGAAACATAATTTCTATAGAGTAAGTTTCAAGGTATCCCAATCTTGAGTTTCTATAAAGTACAAAATTAATACAAATGAATAAATACATTATTTAAATTTATATCAGGAACTAAAAACAAATGAAACTAGAACTAACGATTTACTTATAATCAAAAATGATTATACATTATTTTCTTAAAATGATTATACATTATATTGAAATCACTAAATATTTCACATTAAAAAATCGGTTATACTTAATATAAAATATTTAATTAAGTTATACTTACATGTATATGGCTTTTTAAACTGAAAAAGAAAATAGAGCACATCAATTAATCAATTGACGCACCACAATTAAATCTATACTAATAAAGTTGAATAAAAATGCTCCACAATACGTTATGTCATCCTTCCTATCTCCATTTTGCGACATGTGTTGATCAGAGAGACATCTTCTTCTTTTTCTTTTTCTTTCAAACTCATGGATCTTCTTCTTCTTTCTCTTTTTTTTTTCCGTTGGTGTTTCTATTTTGCCGATTAGCTGAGTTTTATGATAATTTATTAGCCCTTTATGTTTATTTATTGGCCTATGACTAGCGCATGGAGTTTATATTGTTTTCAGCTTTAAAATTGGTTACTCAAACCGATTATTCTTCATGTAATAATATAATTATGTTTACGTTATCCACACGCAAGCCCTATTGGTATAACTTATATCTATATATTTAAAATATACAACCATATACATTTTGTATTTCTGCTTTCACTATCAAATTAAATAAAAAAATCTCCTCATTCTATCTCACAAAAACCAAAACAGAACCTACGTATGTAAAAACTACACTACATGAAGAGTTATCGGTATAACTGACACGGGTCCACCGTCTGCAAAAACAAACAAATATATTTCTAAACGAACATTTATTATACTAAGAAAAACCTTATTATGATAATCATACAAATACAAAAAAAACAACTAATATTATCCAGTTCTCATATAAATACACACTACACATCATTATACATGGTCTTCGAAATTAGACAAAACATCAAACTTATCACAAACCATTGAGTCAAAATGTTAACGCCCATGAATAAATGAACCGTTAAGCTAAACATAAAAGAATTAAAGAAAAAAACTTAAACTCACATTCTATAAGACATAGCTACAACAACTTATCCTCACACAAAATACTACACCATGAATAACGAGCACTGTTCTCTTATCAGCTCTCACACTAAACATAATCTACATGAGCAAATCCACGGCAAACACTACAAGTCTACATCCACAGGCCCAACACATAACAATTTATCATTGATTTTCAGCTACCGTTTATCATTGACAATCAAGGTAATTTAAAAGACTCAACAACTGAGTACATGAAATTCATGCTAACATACAATCGCATTCACCACCCCGGTTCAACCTTGCTTATTCAAGAGACTACTGAATACGTGATGAATAAACTACCAAATGGATACAATACCATAACTAATGATCTCCAAGTTACTCTTACCATTTGGGACTACAACCAAAATGCGACTGCAAGACTTGACGTCGATCTTATCATCACAGATCTAGAGGAAACAAATAGGCCTCCAACTACAGAAGAAGAAAACGATATATGCACTATATGCTTCAGAAATTACAACTATAGAAATAAACTTTTCTCTCTTACTTGTGGTCATAATTTTCATTTTACATGCATTGATCAATGGCTTCGTACAAACACAAACTGCTGAATATATAAGGAAAATAATCTATGATTCCACCCTCAATATGATTAATAACATGGAATATCATGTTTTAATTTCCAATTTTATTTGTGTAGTATTTTCTACTTTGTTTTTCTCATTTTCAGAAAAAAAAATTAATAATTTATCCTCATTAATAAATATTTTCCATTTACACCATTATTTTATTATATAAAAATAAATAACATCAATAAAGACAAATAATACATGACAAAAAAATAAGATTCTTCCTAAAATTAAAGTACAAATGCCGGGACTATTTTATACAATTCACAACTTTCTTACTATCTACCTACACTATTTAAAACATAAAACCATTAGCAACACCATGGATACACCATTGCTTCATCATCTAACATATAACTAAAATTTTCAAAATACCATCCACCAATCAAAATATACTACATGAAATAAAAACTAAATTACAACAATATACAGCCGTTTCGCGCGTAGCGCGGACAAACCACTAGTAAACTTATAAAACAGGCGAAAATGCACACTGGCCAGTTTGAACTTATGATCATGCGCTTTCCAAAGTTGACTAAACCACTACGTCAAGTTCTTTTTTTTTTTCTCAATAGATATATATATATATATATATATATATATATAATATATAGCCTTAAAAAACCTAAAATACCTAAAATAAATCTCTGATTAATCCATGTATAATCCCTAATTGTTTTCATTCAGCGCTAGGCCTAAACGGAGTGTACGAAGAACGCCTAACGAGTTTCCTAACAGGGGAGTAAACCATTGTTTAGAGTTAGAGACTCAGTAGAAGATTAATTTATAACTCATACATATATTTTGGTTAGTATAACCAGTGTTCTTAAACTAATGTATGGTTAGTAATTTTGAATGCTCACTATCTTTTTTATTTCCCAAAATATATATTCTTAATATATATAAGCATAATATTTAACCTGTCAATATGCCTAATTTATAAATCTCACATAAATTTATAAGATTGTAATCTTTCATTTGCAAAAAGAAAATCAAAAATATAAAAACACGTATGGTTAGTAATTTTGAATGCTCACTATCTTTTTTATTTCCACAAAATATATATTCTTAATATAAATAAGCATAATATTTAACCGTCAATATGCCTAATTTATAACTCTCACATAAATTTATAAGATTGTAATCTTTCATTTCCAAAAAGAAAATCAAAAATATAAAAACACGTATGGTTAGTAATTTTGAATGCTCACTATCTTTTTTTTCACAAAATATATATTCTTAATATATAGAAGCATCATATTTAACCGTCAATATCCCTAATTTATAACCCTCACATAAATTAATAAGATTGTAATCTTTCATTTCCAAAAAGAAAATCAAAAATAAAAAAAACATGTAATTTTAATGTTTTTTTTTGTTATCAACAATACAGACTCATACTGTCTCTGTAAACCAAACCGGGTATTCTATATCCATGTGAACGACGAAAGACGATTGCTTTCTAGCACTGCGTACCAAACATGTAATTTTATTGTATTTCATTGAATTCAAAATTAATTACAAACATTATAATAGGTTTGTTATATTATACATCTGCGAAGCAAAGTGGAAACTAGACACACCCAACATACTTGATAGAGTTATAATAGACTGTTTTCATAATTAAACCACTTTAAAAGCTGGAAACTCTATAAAGATAATTTATAACTGATACATATCTTACGGGTGGTTGATTTTACACTAAAACTATTTTATATTAAAAAAATATTTTTAATTTATAACAAAAAATAAAATTTATTTTATTTTAAAATAATAAATATATTCTGTTCTTATTCTAAGACCATATTGTGAATTTTATTAAATTTTGTTGGTTTGAGTTGAAATACCAATAACATTTGTTTTTGTTAGAGAACACAAAATTATTAAATTTAAAATTAACCAAAATGTAATGATTTATATTTTTCTAATTATATAGTTGAATAAAATCTAAAGTAATAATAAATAATATTTTTTCTAAGAGTATCAGATTTTAATATTATTACAATAACTAATTTTTCACGATAATAAATTAATACAACCACCTCCAAAAAGCTAAATCAACTGAAAATCAAATGTAATGTGATAAAATTGTAAAGGTTATATTTTGAAGTAATATATAAATATATTCAATATTGTCATAAATAATAATTAGTATATAGTATGTAACAACAAATGATGTTTTATAATATATGTTTGCTTCAGTTTATATAAGATTTTCAGTTGATAATGAATTTTTGTTGTAGTTTTTAGTGTTCTGCTAATTATGTTTGGTAAATTATTTTATCATTTGTTGAACTTCTTTTTAAAAAAAAATTATTTGATGCTTATTCAAAATTATTTTTATAGATTAATAATGTTACAAATGAATAAAGTAATACATCTCTAGCAGAATTTTACTTCAGTTTCATATCCTATCATATTAAATAATTTACTTTGAGTAGGTTAGAGTGAACCAAACGTAATTTAATCAAAATAACTTAAATGTATAGTAAACATTAATAATTTAGAAATTAAAAAGAATCAAACCGATGACAAAAAGAAAAGATGAACCAACTGCGTACAATTTTTTTTTTTGAAAATTGTTCTCTCTTCAAAGACTAAAACCAAAAGAAGTAACTAAATGCTTAATTTTTTTCAGTGTTGGCTGTTATGAATGAAAGTATATAATTCCTATCTAATCAAATATATCATTAAAGTATATAATTCCTATCTAATCAAATACTCCATATCATTCTCAGTTTCCACATAGTAACAACGATAACATCCTGAAGCATATATAATTACATAATTAAATGGAACAAAACAATATGTTATGTAATTCTACCATCTTCTTGCTGCCCTTCTTGAATTGATTTGATCTTATCTTCATCCATCTTTACACCCTGTGAACCACAACAAAGTCTAAAATATTAATTGATCGTTGCAACATGTGCATTTCTTAAATTTAGCTTGTGATATAATAAGAAAAAAAGAATACTCAATAATTTGCAAGTGATAATAATAAAAAATCAGAAGTTGCATATCTTTTACTTTTATGATAACATGTATGATAACACTTATCTTTAACTTCTATGATAACAAGAGAAAATTATGCTTTAAAGATCCGGGCCAGTTTCAAATCATAAGTCCATCTCTCTTTATCTTAATAACTAGGAGTTTGCACGGATATTTTTTTTGTTTTACAATTTTAATTATTTTTCTATTACAGTTTTATTTGAATATTTATTTATATATATATATGTATATATATATATATATATATATATATATATATTTACATATATACATTAGATTTTATCATAAATTTTTTTAAACTATTTATATTAAATTTTTCTGTCCAGTAAATTATAAATGTTAGAACTCGTAGTTTGTAGTGTGTTTTTATTCCAAATTATAGGTTATATGAGTTAGAAATTAATTAAACCTAAGTTTTTATAAAAAAAGTTTTTTACTTTCCATTAGTTAACTTTTTACGTAAAATAATTCTTATATTTTGTATTGATTTAGTTTTAATGAATTTAAAATCAATAAGTTTCCAATTTATTTATCATCGGTCTCAAAGAAACGTATAAACCAATGTTTAAAGAGAAATTTGCCAAAAATGACTCAAAACTTAATTTGAAATGCAAAAGTATACCTAGAGGTGTCAAAATGGGTCATGACTCATGGGTTGATCCAACCCAATTTGATCCATTAACCCAAATGAACTGTTTATTTTTGATCCAATGGGTTAATGGGTTAAAAGGTTAATGGGTTAACAGGTTAATGGGTTAACAAGTTAATAGGTTAACAAGTTAATGGGTTTATTGGGTTGAGTCAACTCTGACACATTTTGTTTTCAATTAAAAAAAACCATGAGTAAACTCAATTCTAAGGTTTGATAAAATTAGAAAATCATGAGTTTCTCTAAAGTCCAATCATTTATTCGGTGGTAAAATGCGTTTCCCGCCAAAACCGTAAAATACGTTTTTCCGCCAAAACGTGTTTTCCTACAAAAACTACAAAATAAGTTTTCCTGCCAAAACTGCAAAACTCGTTTTCCCGCAAAAACGCAATTTCCCGCCAAAACTGAAAAACTAATTTTCCCGCAAAAACGCATTTTTCCGCCAAAACCGCATAAACCCATTTTCCCGCCAAAACTGCAAAAACGCATTTTCCCGCCAAAACCGCAAAAACCCCATTTTACCGCCAAAACCGCAAAACCCATTTTACCGCCAAAACCGCAAAACCCATTTTACCGCCAAAACCGCAAAAACGCATTTTCCCACCAAAACTGCAAAAACTCATTTTCCCGCCAAAACCGCAAAAACGCATTTTTCCGCCAAAACCGCAAAAATGCATTTTCCCGCAAAAACCACAAAAACCCATTTTCCCGCCAAAACCGCAAAAACGCATTTTCCCGCCAAAACCGCAAAAACGTATTTTCTCGCCAAAACCGCAAAAACCCATTTTCCCGCCAAAAACGCATTTTTCCGCCAAAACCGCAAAAACGCATTTTCCCGCCAAAACCGCAAAACATATTTTCCCGCCAAAACCGCTAAAATGCATTTTCCCGCCAAAACTGGGAAAACTCACTTTCCCGCAAAAATGCAATTTTCCGCTAAACCACAAAAACATTTTATCATTTTAATCAACTTGGTCTTAACTTAAAAATAATTTATTATAAAGATATTGGGTCGATGGGTCAACCATTAACCCATCTAACCTATTTAATTTAATGGGTCATGGATCAACCCAACCTATTTAATAAATGGGTTGGGTTGACCCATGACCCATTAACAGTAAACCCATTTGGGTTTTGGGTTGGGTTGACCCATTTGACCCATTTTGACACCCCTAAGTATACCCCAAAATAGAATCAAATGCAAACTAAACCAAAATATTATTGAAACTACGACCAACCTTTTACGACCAAAAAAAAAATTATATGCACTTTACGAATATAACTCTGTGAAGTCTTCTATGTGGTTAGTAAAGTCTTCTCTGAGCAGACTATCCAGAATTTTTCTATAAGAAGACTTCTTCGAAAGTGTTCACATGTATTATATTTTAAAAATAATTTATAAATTTTATAAAAACTGTTTTGATGGGAAAAAATTGAAATCATGTAATTATAAATATTTCTAAATGATGTAAAATTATATTTACTAAAATTGAATTTTTTTCAGCATAGATGAGTGAATGTAGATTGAGCCTTGATGGTCTTTGGTTTAAGGTTTGATACAATATGTTATAATATTAATGTATTTTAAGGTTAAAATTTGGAATCTTAACTGTTTGAAATTTTTTTTGACATATATCTTTTTAGTTTTGTGTATATTTAACACTTTATAAGTTGATTTTAGGATAATTTTCTCTAATATCTCTTTTTTATTTTGTCACAAAAATAGCCATCGAAGAAGAAAATGACCAAAATAGCATTTTTTATTTTGAAAATTTTAATATTTATTTTTTATTTTTTTTTTAAAATTTGAAACCATGTCCCTAAAACCCCACCCTTAACTCTAAACCCTAAGTCTAGACTAGTTAACCCTAGACCCTTTAATAAAAAATTTTTTGGTCATTTTCTTCATTGAGAGCTATTTTATGAAGATAAACTAAAAATGGCTATCATAGAAAATTTCTCTTGATTTTAAGTTTCATGAATTTGTTTTGCTATTTTAATTAGTTGTTTGATTATAGGGTTGTAAAGACTTCTCATGAAGTTTTCTAATATATAATGCACTTGAAGACTTCCTCGAACACTTCACAACAAAGTGTATCTTCTCATGCTTAAATTTTGTTAGAATTTAGGTTTCGGCATAATGATTAATTTAGAAATTTAGGTTTTTCACCTAAAGTGAAATCTTCTAGAAATCTTCAAGGAAGTCTTCCAAGGGAAGTATTCTCATTTATTAGATCTTAAAAATAATTTTTAAATTTTATAAAATATATTTTTATAGGAAAAAAATCCAAATCATATAATTACTGAAATTTGTAAATGCTATAAATTTTGATTTACTAAAATTGAATTGTTGTCAACATAGGTGAATGAATGTAGATTGAGTCATGATACTCTTTGGTTTAAGGATAGATAACATATGTTATAGTATTATTTGTATTTTTAGGGTTAGATTTTGGAATCTTAATTTAATAAAACAATTAAATTTGATTTATATGTGTTTAGTTTTTTGAATGTTAAATACTTTATAAATTGATTTTAAGTTTAATGAATTGTTTTTTTTCTATTTAGTTAGTTATTAGGATAAGAACTGTGCCATGTGCAAGGTGAAATATTTATTAAAGAACTTATATTTTCATATTGTAAAATGTGATGATTTCTGAATACATGTGTTCTTGTTGTCAAATATATTTGGTATTTATGTTTTTCTCAATATAAAATAACTAACTAACTATAAATATTTGGTACACATAGAAAAAGTATAGAAGCTAAAATAAAAAAATTAAAATTTTATATCATTTACACTCCTATTTGTAAATGAAAGTTAAAAAAATCGGTGGAAGCATTAACTTGGTGGAAAAGTTTCTTATTTATTAAAAATATGGTATAAAAATAATTAATTTAAACTTACCAAAAGAGTTTGATTCTAAAATTAATCACGAAAATTTGATTCAGATTTTAGGATTTTTATATCGATAATAATACCGACATTTTACGATTGATTCTCCTTCTCCTTAATTGAAATTAAAAAGAACATTTAAGCGACCCCAATTATAGATAATCCGAAATAAGTAGTTGTTTTCTAATTAAACATATTGTATTGACAAATTTAAGAATTATATATGATCACATTGTTCTTATATCTATACAATTTTTTATTGTTTATATAATCATATATATGTTGGACCGATAAATTTGGATATTTTCTTTTACTAACTTATCAGTAAATAAAATTTATATATTTTTAATTTTGATGTTACACTAATTTCATAATATCAGATTTTTTACTTTCTTTTTGACAACATAAGATGGAAAGTTAAAATATTAAAAAGACAATTACAAATTGGATTAAGCTTATAATTTGAAGTATAGTTTGGTTATGGACCAAATTAAGACAATATAAAAATTTTCACCTCAGTTTGATTATACTTGAGGCCTAAATATAGAATGATGATATTATTATTTGTTTGCAAACGATACTTTGTACATGATGAAAGTTAGGTTAACGTGATACATATCTTTAACTAATATGAAAGGTCATTATTAATATTTTCCTAGACTACGAAAAACAATTAGCCAGGTGCCAAAGCTTTTTTTAATCTTCAATATAAATTTCATAATTTAAGTTCTAAAGAATTGTGTTGCAAGAAAAAATATTTGATATATAAGTTCATTCGGTAATAACAAAAAAAAAACTTAATTTATGTATTATTTTTTATAAAAAAATTTGTAGGCTAGGAATGCCTGAGAACCGAACAATATTTTTTTTTAATTAACAAAACAATTTTGAATAGTTGCGTCTCTTCGCTATTTTTTTTATATCAAAGTGTCTCTTTTCCATTAATAAAAAAACACTTTAAAAAATCTTTCTTTTACGATGTATAGCCAAATCATGCAATACTTAATATATAGCAAACTTTGATTTAAATTGTTGTCCAAATAATACGAATTAAAAGTATATGTTACACTTTAAAAAAGTTATTATGTTGAATCACAATATAAATCAACTTTGAGCCATTTAAAGAAAGTTTCATTTAATGAGATCGTCGAGTATTAATTTAATGAAATCGCCGAGTATTAATTTTATCATATCATCTAATCTATTAAAACTGAAGTACATTTGGTATTTAACCCAAATTTATCCTAAATAATTACAAGTCTATGCCATTGCATTTAAAACAAATGATTAATCTAAATACAACAATTATCTTCCCTGTGGATTTTGTTATAATAAAACGTGATGGGAAATTGCCACAAATACCACATTCATAGTACCACTTTTCATGTTTACACTAACCACTTTTACCCTCACTTTTAATGAAGGGTAAAATACAATTATACCATTAGGGTTAACTAATATAGACTTAGGTTTTAGAGTTGAGGGGTGGGTTAGGGTTTTTGGAATGTGAAATTTATGATTTTAATAAATATATAAATAATTAAAAATATGTAAAAAAAAATTAAAAACAATTTCAAACATAATTTTCATTTTTCAAAAAGAAATTAAAAAAAATAAAATAAAAAAATTCGAAAAAAAATTCAAAAAAGTCTTTTATATAAAAGTTCGAATTTGAAAAAGTATAATTCGGAAACATAAAAAAAATTTACATTTTTTTTTATTTTTCTTATTTTTCTTATTTTTTTATTTTTTTTATGTTTTTTATTTTTTATTAAAATAATGATTTATTATATATATATAAATAACAAAGGCATAAGAGTCTTTTGCCACTTAGACCATCTCCAATGTATTTCTCTATTTTTACCTCTAAAATAAAGGAACTCTATAATAGAGGTGGGTTTTACTCCAATGTATTTCTCTAAAATAGAGATCTCTACATATAGAGCAAAATATAGATGAATGCTATTTCTTCCTCTATAAATAGAGGAGAAAATAGCAATCTCTATTTTAGAGGCAAAAATAGAGATGGGTTGGAGTGATTTTGTCTCTAAATGCTATTATAGAGGTAGAAATAGAGGTGGGTTGGAGATTCTCTAAAGTAAAGAAAGTATTTTTGAAAATGTCTCAATGGTGGTAAAAATGAAAGTGGTACCATGAAAGTGGTAAACATGTAATTTTCCCAAACGTGATCCACTCCAAATTTAACTTTCTTAATTATCTTCCCTACAATCAAGCATAATTAATTTGAAATCCAAACGTGATTCTCCTTAAATCCATAGATTACGATTTTAAAATTTTGCTATTTATTATTCTAAAAAAAAATTAATATTACATTTTTGTTGTCCAAAAATATGTACTCCATTTATAATATAATATATATATATATATATATGTAATTAATAATTTCAACATTTTAAATATGTGGTATTAGTACAATATAAAATTAATAATGAAACTAATAAAACAAAATAATTAATAGATGAATGTATTACTAATCATTTATTTGTGTTAAAAAATTCACTCAACACAGTAATAATCCAACAAAAATCTAATAACGTTTGCCACAGTTTATACAAACAGTAATTACCAATGGTTTATAATGATTTTACAAGTTAAAACAAACATCCGCACGGACGTGCATGTCAAGCTCTAGTATACATTTATGTTTGGATTAATATAAGTTTTACCAGCAATTAAATTTTGGACTTGATATTTTTCAATTGATTCTTATGCCGCCACATAAACCTGATTGCCATCATAATTAAGTGATATCTTTTTTTTAACGCTGATTTATTAAGACATTACATTTTATGAGAAAGATTACATAGACGATTCGACAACCGACAATACTACCTGCCTTATGAAGATCTACGCCTAACTGCATCATCTGAGCTGTTCTATGAAGATCCATCTCTGACCAGATCTACTTGCACTATGTTGAAGATTCCTTGCAAACTTTTCTTCTGTAGTCTGCATTAATAAATTGCTCTTTCTGGGACTTGAAACCTGGATTTCTTGTAATCTGCAAGAAATTGCATAGTTTGGAGTTCGAACCTCAAACCTAGGTGTAGAAGCCTTTTAACCTTAACCAATAGGCTACAGTGCTTCCACAAATTAAATGATATCTAAACAAGACTTTTTTTTTAATTAATACAAACTTAAGATTACAATTTTTTAAATGTTTGATTTTAATGTTTAGAAAACTTTCAAAGTTTTTTATTTTCAGCTGAAATTTTAGTAGAATTTAGGTTTCTGCATAATCATTAGTGTATAAATTTATTTTCGCCTATCAGAATGTTTGAATTTGAGTTCACCGTCTCCTCGTCTCGACTCTTCAAAATCTTATTCATCAAATGAGAGCTGATCCCGAACCTTCTTGAATTGGATGTTCGAATCTTGAACCAAAGCTCTCAATTGCATGTTCGTCTGGTGTTGAGCTATGGTATGGCTCTGGAGATATTCTAGACATTCTGCAACGTCAGTGGCTGATTCTGATGAAAACCACCAGCTGATTGCGATCCTTTTTGCATGTCGACTTTGTCTTCTCTTCTCGTATAAGCCCTCATGGCATATTAGTTTCAAGCCTCTTATTTGAAATATGAATTTTGAAGATAACTTGAAAAGAGTGTGTTTTGTTAGAGGATGAAATGTGATGTATATGGCCTTTGGTGTGTAAAGTGAGCAAATATTTGTGCAGGTCTCTCACATGGTTAACCCGATGAAGTTGAAAACACAAAAGTGACATTCAACGCTAACCTCAGCTCAGACATTTAACAAGCCATAAAACAAATGAGAAAAGTGTAAATCTTTGCCGCAGACTCTAAAATCAAAAAGGTAACAATGAATCCATGTTTTTCCTATGTAGACAAACAATGATAGTCCAATGAGATGGAGGATCATATACATACAAGCTCTTGTATAGTCTAATGAATAACAAAAGTATGCTTTACAGGATCAACGGTGCCAAACCGAGAACTAGTCCAATGAAAAAACCAGGCAGCTTCTTCTCGGCTTTGCCAAAAAAGAGTCCTTGAGCATAGTTTCCCACATTGAAGTTTCCTGTATATCAAAGTAGAGAACAAGTTGATGTCACTGGGTTGTGTAAGGATGAAAAGTTGAAAGGGTGCATCATTGTGAAAACCTCTAGTGAAAGAGTTGCTGCAGCCACCACGAAGAGTGTTCCTGATATCTCTCGGTGTAGCACGATTGTAGAACACAAAATCAGACATGACGTTGTTAATGCATTCAAGCACGAGTTCCGTCTCTGCGGCACAAGGGCCGTTGCAGAACCTGTCTGTTTCCTCTGGTGGAACCTTGAATTCACCTCCTTGGTTTAGTCTGAACGCCTCATTGCACCCTCTATAGAGCTGCAAATATGGAGACAACTAATAATTCTTGTCAAATAAAGTTGCCTCTTCTTTATGGTGGTCTTATCGATCATACTTACGAGGTTATTGTTGAAACAGAACGCTGCTCTCTGAACCAAAATCCCTGCGCCCCCAATGACACCGCCACCTTGCGCACAAACTGCATCAACAATCACAAAACAATGAAAATCTTAAAATAAACTTGATAAGTGAACAAAATGAATTTAAGACTAATATGATGCACCTGAATGTCTCTGAGTAAGAAAGAGCAACACTGCATAGCTTAACCAAAGTCTTATTGTATCCATGGCGAATATAGAGAGATTTTGATAGTTTGGGGCGGTCTTGTTTAGGTTGATTAGTGCACACAATATATAAAGTGAAAGTACATACAAAAAGGTTGGTGGTCTAACATGGGAATAATGCTTCAATAAAAACGCAAGCTGTTGACAAAAATGTGGACGGAGACACTGAACAAGTTTGGAAATGCAAGTCACCAAACTTATATTAAAAACAAGAAAACTACAAAAACCCCCAAAAAGGAGAAAGAGTGTTATGACATCATCATAGACGAATCTTTTATCTCAAGAAAAGACAGATGTTCATCATGGGTTTGGTTTGATTATATGAGAAAGACAAGGCATGATGGTGAAGGTGATGTCTTTTAGTTGATGTACTGAGAGAGCCATTTGAATCCCTCGCCGTAGCCCATTTTGCGGACAATGCTGCACATGAAGACTTCGAGGGGGCGAACACCAGCTGTCGTCACTTTGCCCTTACCGGTGGTGAAGTTGGTGAGACCCAAGTGATACCTAAGCTCGTCTTCGGAGGCTGCATAAGGGATATCAATCTTGTTTCCGAGAATCAGAAACGGGACAGTTGCAAGGGCTTCATCCGAGAGAAGAGCGTCTAGCTCTCTTTTTGACTCTGAAAATCTCTCCTTGTCATAAGCATCCACGAGGTAGACAACTGCATCAACCTTTAGACCGAACAAAAAAAGAGTTTATATTAGCATATAAAAAAAGAGGAGCAATCTGACGACAATACAATCTTTCAAAGCAACCTTGGCATAGTAATCTTTCCAAACTCTTCGAGCAATCTGATGGCCACCTAAATCAAAAGCCTTGAACTTGATTTTGCCAATGCTAAGTTCCTCAGAGGTTGGATGTTGTGTCGGCTGGTGCTGAACTAATCTCTGTCATTACCAAATCACATATCACCAAATCTCAGATTCAATCTTCCAGAAAAAAAAAGAAAAAAAGGAATGGAATAATAGAAAAGACAAACCTCGTCTTTGAGCATGTGAAGTAGCGTGGTTTTTCCAGCATTGTCGAGGCCGAGAAACAAGATCTTCGCCTCTTTCTGCCATAACCCTAACGATGCTAAGATTCCGTAGAACCAATCGAACAAAAACATTGTCTCCTTCTCCTTCCTCCTAGCTGATCTTCGCCTCTTTCGTATAGATTCCTCCTAAATATGACCCAAAAAAATAAGAAAATTCGGAAACAGATCTCTTGAGCCGGTGATCGAACTGGCATGATGACATGGCATGTTTTGAGTGGATGCCTATATATATATATATATATTTTTACATCAATCTGCTGTTCTATAACCAAATTTAATGTAGTCCGGAAACCGAACAACCGATGCAGTACATGTCCTTATAAAAAGATCTTGCTATCTTAACTACAGAATCAGACGATATATTAATATATACAATCGAGAAATCAATGACTCTTCAGTTTCATCAGCTCCTTTAACTCCGTGAAAAAGTTAGGCCATGCTCATGGTTCTTGAATCATTAATAGATCTTTGCAATTGATACTAAAAGTCTGACACGTCGATAGCTAGAGCATGCACTCCATCGTCCATGAGAGGACCTCGAGCTCCGAGAGAAGGAGTGAGATTCTTCGCCGCTGGTTTCGTGTTCCCAATAGCTGTGTTATTTCCATAGAATTCATCCATGTCCATTCATAACCACTGAAGAGTGCATCATGTATCCATGATCCATCTATCATACATCTCTCAGTATTTGCTACATGTTCAGGATTTTGTATAACTTCTAGCTCTTTTTGTTTGTCATTTGCGTCAAACCAAGCATGGTATTCTGGCTCAGCATGTCTGACAGTTTCCAATGGGTCTCTGTCTATCTCTCTAAATAATTAATTTTTTCTCGGTTTCCAAATGTACCACATAATCCAAGGGTATTAGTCTTATTCAATTCAGGGTCTTCTATATCGTTCTTTTGCCAAAAAAAAAATCTATGTTTGTATAGTGGCTTGCACTGGGGAACCTCTCTAGTGGAGTTGGTGTTGATGCATGTGCCTATGTCTGTAGAGCTGGAGACATTCAAAGATAGCATGGTTTATAGTTTTCGTCCTCTGCTCCACATCAAGGGCAATGGTTGTCGCATCGTGGATCACATATGACAATGTGTTAGGTTGCTTTTCACTGCTAATTGTCCAAAAATTGTTTGCCAAATAAAGTGTTTTAGCTTTGGTGAAGCTTATAGTTACCAAGCAAAAGCTTGGAGTTTAGTAATACTCGGCTTCACCTGAGAGTCGACCATCTCCCTGTTGAGAACGTTTCTGTCCACCAAGTATCATAACGTAACAGTGTACATGTCATTCTTAATATAGCTCCAACAATACCCATCCCGATGATATCCTTGGCTTATGGCCAAAGATTGAATAAATGGGATATCTTCGGGACTGACATAGTTTTCAAGCATCTCTGAGTCTCATCTTTTGGGGTTCCCTATCATTAAATCTCGTATTGATATCATTGGGTGGATCAACGGTGCTATTAGTCTAGCTGGTCTTGCTGGTATAGTTGGTTACCAAAGGTCTTCCCAAACTCTAATCTCATTCCTACAGTGTACCTTTTGTTTGATTCCCAACAATATTAATGGTTTTGATGCCATTATACTCGTCCATATGAGGGCCTACCTGCTTTGTTTAGTGCAAGGACGTACTATATCTGAAGTATTTTCCTCTTAAGACTCTAGCCACTAAGGAATCTGGGAATTGTACTAATCGCCATAATTGTTTGTCTAGTAAGGAAATATTGAATTCATGGATCATCTTGAATCCTATCCCTCCCTCTTCTCTTGATTTGCATAGTTTTCCCCATTTTACCCAATCTATTTCTATTTTAGGTAGATTTGAACTCCACTACATATGTGCAATGGCACTAGCTAAATTTTCACATGTCTTTAGCGATAGTTGCACAATCGATATTACGTAAGTAGGTAGAGCCAATAGGATAGACTTTGTCAGCACTTCCTTTTCTCCCTTTGTTAGCTATCGACATGTCCATCCATTAACCTGATTTTGCAACCTTTCCTTCAGGAAAACAAACAACTTCATTTTTGATCCACTAATGTCTTCAGGGATACCAAGATAAAGTCTCCATTTCCCCCTCATTTGTTATTCCCGTTGATGTTTTGACAGCCTTCTTCACATTTCCAAGTATCTTCTTTTACTAAAGAGTAAGGATGATTTCTCATAGTTAATGCATTGTCTAGAAGCTTTCCGATAAGTCTTAAGAACTATCATGATTTCATCACATTCACGAGGTTCCGCATTACATAAGAACAAGCTATCATCAGCGAAGAGAAGGTGTGATACCAGAGGGCTAGCGCGTGAAACGCGCATCCCCGTTATCTTACATTGATTCTCTGCGTGATTGAAAAGGCTAACAAGTGCTTCCGTACATAAGATAAATATGAACGGAGACAAAGGATCTCTTTGACGCAATCTCCTTTGTGGGGCTATGTTTCCTCTATATTGGCCGTTGAACATGACATGATAATTCACCGGCGTGTCGCACCGTATTATCCATTCAATCCATAAGGTTGAAAATCACATTTTAGTCATTACCGCACTGATAAAGTCCCATTGTAGCCGATCATAGGCTTTACTCTTGTATGTATTTATTGTAATCCTCATATTTCTCTAAAGTCAATCCATAAATTTAATTACGCGAAGAATTATATATTCAAAAATAAATACTGTACATAAACCGTAAAGAAAAACCTACATAATAAACAATTGGGATTTAGTTAAAGAAAACTAGTAAAACACTCGACGAGTAAGGAGTTAACTTAATATTTTTATTTAATTTAATAACTTAATTTTAAATAAAAACTAACATTAACATCTAAATTTATTAGTGTTCTGCTATATATTAAATAAGAAGTTATTTAAGTGATTCTTTTAGGTGTCAATCACACCGAGAGTTTAAGAATTTTTTTTTATAATTTGTGTTTTAGGGATTTTCAATTTTTATCTATTTTAATGAGTAAAAAGATCAGTTCAAGAACCAATTTGTATCAGTATCCAAACGATCCAAATAGATTGCATATAATCTTAAATAATTCATAACAATTATTACATGATTTATATAAAGTATATATAATTCTTCATAAATTCATTTTAGCAATCAAGTAATTATAAACTATATAAAATATTTTGAAAAATGATTTATAGAATTGATATAGTAGTTTTATATTCCTATATAATTGATATGTTATTCATGTTTTGTATTATTTTTTTGTATATGAATATGTTGAGAATAGAGATGATGTAAACTGAAAAGATTTTGTGTGATAATTTATTGTTGTAACTTTTAAACTTATTAAAGAAATAAAACTTTAGCTAGAAATTATTTAAAAATCGAAGATTTCAATATTATATATCTTCGAAACTTAAGTAATTTGAATCATGAATGTTATATATAACTAATTTTAGTGCAATTATAAATAAAAAATATTCAAAATAGTCATATTTTTCTTTTTCAAAGTCAATAAAATAATTAAATTGAATAAATATATAAAATATATTATTAGAAAATAATTTAACAAAAAAAATCATATTAATTTTTGTTTTAAAAAATATTTTCATTATTTATAATAAATATATTTTTACAAAACATTCAATTTTGCGAAATTGAGGGTATCCATCTCACTACAAGAAAACATATTTTTTACGAGGGCAATATTCGTTGTAAATTTGTCGTAGACGGGGTGTTACGACGAATTAACCTCGAAAGACGTTTCGTCGTAAAACGTCCGTCGTAACGGAGGTTTCGTCGTAAACGACTTGTTACGTTTACGACGAAATATATTCCTCGTAAAGCGCAGGGCATCGTTTCGTCGTAAACGAGACGTACGATTTCGTAGTAAACTACACGTAACGGTTTCGATGTAAAGCAGACGTAAATACTTTCGTTGTAAAGAACACGTAAACGTCTTGATGTAAAACCCTCGTAAATCTTTCGACGTTAATCACTCGTAAACATTTACGTGGAGTTTACATCGATTCTTATTAATATATAATAAATTTGAATATATTTTTTAACCTCAAATATAAATTTGAATTTATTTAAAATTCAGAATTTAAAATAATATTAATTTTAAAACAAAATATGAAAATGAAAAACATATTTTAAAAAAGCATTTAAAAGTCATACAATAATATTTAAATTCATAATACAAACCGAAATATAAAAAAAAACTACATATCATCGAAGTAGTCGGTGGGGTTGCTCGGCTGTTGACGGGTTGGATCGGACTCTTGGGGATCTCGTACTGGCAACCCAAGAGCGGCTCGTCTCTCACTCAACATTCTCTGCATAACCGGGTTTCCCACGGCCATCACGTCTAGCAAATCCTCAAGAGAGTCTAAACGAACCTGCTGGCTATCCATTCGAGCTTTCATCTGAGAAGTCTCTTCATCCCGTCTCGAAGTGTATGACGAAGTTGCCCTTGCAACTTCGTTAACAGAGCCTATACCGACTATCCGTCCCTTCTTTTTAGGAGCCACCTATAAAATTAAAACATATATTTAATATAGTTAATTATGTTAAAATATTAAAAATAATGTAAACAAAAATTTTAAGTTGTACCTCTTCGAAGATTCTGTCGGCATCTTCGGTGGACAATGTGACAGGTAATCCATCGGAAGACTCTTGGGTTAGTTGCGTCTCCCGTTCTTCAATCCGAGAAGCCACTGCTTGGAAGAGTTTCTCAGATGCAGGATCCACAAAAACTCCGTCGGATGTGGCGTGAGTCATCTTGAATAGGTTAGACAGAGATGGTAAGACTCCCGTCTTCTCGAACTACAAAAAAAAAAATTAAATTAAATATTAAAAATTAAATTAATTGAAAATTTTAAAATAAATATTTAAAACAAAACTTACAGCTTCTAGACGGATTCCTGCATGAGGTTTTTATCCGGTTCTGTGAAGCATGGGCAAATGACCATCTTTATCTTTCGTTCTTCGAGAAGCCGAGCACGAATTGGCCGTTTTGATCGAAGAGGGGTGCTCCCAATAGGCGATGAGGCCATCCCACACATCCTTCGTGAGCTCAGTGGGCTTTCCCTCATACCCGTAGATCTCCCACTTGTCCTTCCAATCGGAACTGTGTTGCAGAGGCGTATCTTTGCCTTTGCAACGAATTCCGCCTTCACCCTCTCGGTGATTCCCAAAGACCAATGCCACTTTTGCTGAAACACAAAAATTTTGAAGAAATTATAATTAATAATAAATATTTAAAAAATATATATATATTTAAAAGTGAAAATAAGTGTGGGCACTATATTTATCCTCTTCACATGACCACCATACTTCTTTCGTTTTACCACCAAACCGTCCAATTTCGCAGAAAATGTCAGGAACACCATCAATTGGATATGATGTCGGTACTCCACCATCATCATATCTTCTAGGAACTCTTTTTCTCGTACGAACAGTTAGCAAAGTAATATGATGTGAAGTTAGATGTTTCGGCTGTCAAACTCCCCGCAACTATTGAACCTTCTACCTTTGCAAGATTTCCTGCTTTCCCCTTCAAATGTTTCATCTGTCGCTCATATGGATACATTCATCCGTTGTGAATAGGTCCATGAAGCAATGCTTCATACGGTAGGTGGACAACTAGATGCTCCATGACGTCAAAAAATGAAGGAGGAAATATCTTCTCCAGGTTGCACAATATGATCGGAATGTTCTGATGAAGTTGTTCGATGACTTCTTCCTTGAACGTACGTGTGCTAAGATCTCTGAAAAATGCTCTGATGGTTGTATATTGCAGAAGTAATCAAATTAATAACATTTCATAACATATGTATATATATTATAAATTTATAATTACCTGCAAGTGCTTCATGGACATTTCTGGAAGGAGCTCGGCAAAAGCAAATGGAAGCAGTCGTTGCATAAACACATGACAATCATGACTCTTCAGTCCGGAGAACTTTTGACCTCGTTCAACACATCTTGACAGATTTGAAACATAACCATCAGGAAACTTAACTTCTGATGCAATCCAGTCAAACAAGGCTGTTTTGGCTTTTGATGACAACCGGAAGATGGGAACATGAACGTTTTCATTGCTCTTGATATGTAACTCACTTCTTGAGCAAATATCAGGTAAGTCCATCCTTGACTTTTTGTTATCTTTTGTCTTCCCAGGGAAGTTAAGTAATGTATTCATGATGTTCTCAAAAAGTTCTTCTCAATATGCATAACATCCAGATTGTGGCGTAAGAGAAAATCCTTCCAATAGGGTAGCTCCCAAAATATACTCTTCTTATACTAATTGTGAGAGACACCATATCCATCATGCATATTTCCATGAACATGCCAATTTCCTCCAACCTTAACTGTTTCCTGAGCTCCGTAATAATCAATGTCCGCTTGGATCTGCTGGCCGGTGAGATATGGAGGAGGACTGTCTCTGACAATTTTTTTGTGCCGAAACAATGTCTTATTTCTTCTGTACGGATGGGCAAGTGGAAGAAAGCGACGATGACAATCAAACCAACAACTCTTCCTACCATTCTTCAGTTGAAAAGCATCCGTCGATCCAAGACAATATGGACAAGATAATCTTCCATGTGTTGTCCAGCCAGACAACATCCCATAAGCAGGGAAATCACTTATCGTCCACAGCAGAACTGCTCGCATCGTAAAATTTTTTTTCAAGGAACAATCGTACGTCCTCACCCCTTCTGACCACGATTGCTTTAGCTCTTCTATCAACGGTTGAAGAAAAACATCAAGAGACCGTTTTGGATGCTTCGGCCCAGGGATTAATATGGTCAAAAATAAAAATTATTTTTCCATGCACATATCCGGCGGTAAATTGTACGGCGTAAGAATGACTGGTCACAAAGAATATTGTCTACTAGACATTCCAAATGGACTAAATCCATCGGTGCATAACCCAAGATAGACATTCCAAATATTTGTAGTAAAATCTGCGTGCACCTTATTGAAATGTTTCCACGCTCTTGCGTCTCATGGATGTGCAACCTCACCATATCTCTGGACATGTTCAGCATGCCACCTCATCGACGCAGCAGTCCTCTCAGATTGATATAATCTTTTCAATCTGTCTGTAATTGGTAGGTACCATCCTTTGGTACGGTACCCTATTCCTCCCACGGCTTTGCTGTTTGAATCGTGGTTTTTTGCAGAATCGACACTCTTCTAACTTGTCATCTTCCTTCCAGTAGATCATGCAGTTGTCGATGCAAACATCAATCATCTCCGAAGGTAATCCAAGACTATAAACTAATTTCTGAATCTCATAATAAGATTCAGCAGACACGTTGTCTTCTGGCAAATACTCTTTAAACAACTCCGCCCATGCATCCATGCAATTCTCAGGTAAATTATGATCCATTTTAATATTCATCATCCTAGTTGCTAAAGACAATTTAGAGAGACCTTCTCTACAACCAGTGTAGATTGATTGATTTGCAGCATCTAGCATTTCATAATACCTTTTTGCATCCAAATTAAGTTCTTCTACATTTCCAATTCCATCAGCTATTGTTGTAGTTGTTTCTAAAAATGCATCACTAATCATATCTTGAACCCTATCATGATCTACCATCTGCTGCTCTTGATGATAATTATATTCATTATGAACATGATTCGGTTCTTCATTATGATGAGCATCCTCAAAATTATTATTACTACTACTAGCTTCATTTCCCCCATAACCCTCTCCATGTTGATACCAAATGTAGTATTGTGGTGTAAATCCTCGGTTTACTAAATGATTCCATACAGTTTCACTACGTGCAAATTTTGAATTTTTGCATTTTCGACAGGGGCAGAACATCTTACCGCTTTCCTGCGTGATCGGTGTACAACCCGCCTGGTGTATGAATGCCCGTTCAGAAATGCGTTCGTCACCCTCTTGTCAGAATTTTTTTGTGCCGAAACAATGTCTTATTTCTTCTGTACGGATGGGCAAGTGGAAGAAAGCGACGATGACAATCAAACCAACAACTCTTCCTACCATTCTTCAGTTGAAAAGCATCCGTCGATCCAAGACAATATGGACAAGATAATCTTCCATGTGTTGTCCAGCCAGACAACATCCCATAAGCAGGGAAATCACTTATCGTCCACAGCAGAACTGCTCGCATCGTAAAATTTTTTTTCAAGGAACAATCGTACGTCCTCACCCCTTCTGACCACGATTGCTTTAGCTCTTCTATCAACGGTTGAAGAAAAACATCAAGAGACCGTTTTGGATGCTTCGGCCCAGGGATTAATATGGTCAAAAATAAAAATTATTTTTCCATGCACATATCCGGCGGTAAATTGTACGGCGTAAGAATGACTGGTCACAAAGAATATTGTCTACTAGACATTCCAAATGGACTAAATCCATCGGTGCATAACCCAAGATAGACATTCCAAATATTTGTAGTAAAATCTGCGTGCACCTTATTGAAATGTTTCCACGCTCTTGCGTCTCATGGATGTGCAACCTCACCATATCTCTGGACATGTTCAGCATGCCACCTCATCGACGCAGCAGTCCTCTCAGATTGATATAATCTTTTCAATCTGTCTGTAATTGGTAGGTACCATCCTTTGGTACGGTACCCTATTCCTCCCACGGCTTTGCTGTTTGAATCGTGGTTTTTTGCAGAATCGACACTCTTCTAACTTGTCATCTTCCTTCCAGTAGATCATGCAGTTGTCGATGCAAACATCAATCATCTCCGAAGGTAATCCAAGACTATAAACCAATTTCTGAATCTCATAATAAGATTCAGCAGACACGTTGTCTTCTGGCAAATACTCTTTAAACAACTCCGCCCATGCATCCATGCAATTCTCAGGTAAATTATGATCCATTTTAATATTCATCATCCTAGTTGCTAAAGACAATTTAGAGAGACCTTCTCTACAACCAGTGTAGATTGATTGATTTGCAGCATCTAGCATTTCATAATACCTTTTTGCATCCAAATTAAGTTCTTCTACATTTCCAATTCCATCAGCTATTGTTGTAGTTGTTTCTAAAAATGCATCACTAATCATATCTTGAACCCTATCATGATCTACCATCTGCTGCTCTTGATGATAATTATATTCATTATGAACATGATTCGGTTCTTCATTATGATGAGCATCCTCAAAATTATTATTACTACTACTAGCTTCATTTCCCCCATAACCCTCTCCATGTTGATACCAAATGTAGTATTGTGGTGTAAATCCTCGGTTTACTAAATGATTCCATACAGTTTCACTACGTGCAAATTTTGAATTTTTGCATTTTCGACAGGGGCAGAACATCTTACCGCTTTCCTGCGTGATCGGTGTACAACCCGCCTGGTGTATGAATGCCCGTTCAGAAATGCGTTCGTCACCCTCTTGTCAGAATCTTTGTGTAAATACATCCAACTCCATAACTCGTAAATACTACCGCCACCAGCCATTTTTTGAAAAAAAAATTTTGCTGATTTTTTTTTCCACTTGTGTGTTGTGAGGAAGAGAGTTGTGGGAAATAATATATATATAGAGAAATTTTCGAGTTGGGTAGTTGAAATATAACAACGATTTTACAAGGAATGTTTTACATAGATTTTACATGGTTTTAACATAATATTTACAATGACTTTACAACAAATTTAGGTAAGTTAAAGCACATTGAATACACGTTTTCACCTAAATATAACGGTAACATGATTCGTTGTAATGTCGATGTAACGTTTACGACTATTTTCGCTTTCCACGTACTTTCGTCGTAAAGTTCCATGGAGTTTACGACGAATTTTGGTCTCGTTGTAATTGCGTTGTAAACATCTTGCAAATTTACGAAGAAATATTTTCGTCATAAATTTTTGTTGTTACTGAAACGTTTTTTTGTAGTGTCTAGTTGTAATAATTTAATTAATATAGCAATCAAATATAAACCCCGTTTCAGAATTTATTTCACGGCTTAACATGCCCAGTTAGAATTGAGTCGACCATGGCTTCTGATATACACCCCTCGAGTGACAGTGCGTACTGCTTTCTACCAATATATTTTGAGTTTTTGATCTAAGCTCCCCTCACATCAGCAAATATTTTTCAAAATTGGTTTTTGAATGGAAAATAGCCTCAAGATTGGGCCTTACGATAATCAAACAAACACGCGACATGCCAGAAAATATCTTTAAAATAAAAAAAAAATATCAAACCCTCTCTCGAAGTTTCCATCTTTCTTCCACAAAGATATTTTGTTGTGCGTTCTATTCCCTTCCACATAAAAAAAAAAGCCATTACTTCTCAACTCTCCGATATTTTTCTCCAAGAGAAACGTAAATTTGCAGTTCCTTTGTCACTAGTTTTCGATGCTGTAGAATTGAAGAGTGAGAGAGAGAGAGATAGATCGTTGAAGACGCAGCGGTGATCGAAACAGAGGAGAGATCTGGAAATGGAAGGTGGAGGATCCAACGTTAGATCTAGCTACTACAACGTCCTCGGTATTCGCAAAGACGCCTCTGTTTCCGATGTCCGGGCTGCTTACCGTAAGCTCGCCATGGTACTTCCTCTACTGCTCCTTCGAATTTCGCAGATTTTTATTTTTGATGAGTCCTCATTTTATTTGACACTTTTTTTATATGAAGAAATGGCATCCGGATAGATACGCGAGGACTCCTGACGTCGCCGGAGAAGCCAAACGTCGATTTCAGCAAATCCAAGAAGCCTATTCTGGTCATTTCACATTATTCTCTCTCCCTCTAAATATCTTCTTAACGTCCGTTATTCTTGTCGTTATCTTTTCTTAACGTCCGCCTCACGTCACAGTTAAAACTTTTCCTCTTACAGTTCTGAATGACGAGAATAAGCGCTCGATGTATGACGCTGGACTATACGATCCCCATGAAGATGACGACGACGTTCGTATCTAAATTTATTTCGCATTTGCATAACATGATGTTGGATATTTATTTCTTAATTGGTCATTTTCGTTTTAGAATTTACCATTCTCACCTCATATTTTATTTTATAAACTGAATTTGGCCCCCTAAACGCTGTGATCAGGACTTCTGCGACTTCATGCAAGAGATGATCTCAATGATGAACAATGTCAAAGGCAAGGTATGTTGGATCCCTATGCTCTTCCCGGTTCATTATGACCAGTCGGTTCAACAATTCCACCCATAACCAGAATATTTAGTTATAGTACATTTATGATTCGGGATTTCTTAGGTTTCCAGGATCGGTTAGATTTGTTGATAAACTTGAGGTTAACCGATCATAAACCGGTTTGATAAATGAAAAATTTGTGTACTCGATTAGTAGGGATGGAGTAATGGGAAGCATTAACCATTCGCAAGCTGTATTTGTAAATTAAGGCATGGTTTCAGATATTTCCGGCTCAAATAAGAGATTAGTTTTAAACTAACTGGTTCGGATTTTGATAAATAGGGAGACAGCTTGGAGGACTTGCAACGGATGTTTACGGATATAGTTGGTGGAGATAGCGTGAGCTTTGCCTGTAACGACAATTCAAGGAACAGCAAAAGACCACGTGTTAATATCTCAAGGAGCAGTGCTGCGATGCGTTAGTATTGTTTTTCTCTTTTGTGTTTGTGTCGTGTCGTTTCGCCTTGAATTGTCTCATGCTAAGTCTCAAATTTTCTTAATTGTCATTTCGTGTTTTATTTTCTTGTGTCAACTCTGAAGGCTATAAAATAAAATATCTTTGAAGTGCAACTAGAACTACTTCAAAATTATTGGAAATTATTTGTCGGACGCGTGTTGCCGAAATTGCTTTTGCTTCCAAAAGTCCAAAAGTCCACAATCAACATTGTTTTCTCAAATTATGTGGTTAATCGAACTAAATAAATTCTTAATGTTCACGGCTGCTTAGGCGTAAGGACAAGCAATCATGAAGCACTAGGGTACGTCTTATGCAAGATAAGGTTATTTGTATATTTTATCAATAACTTTTTTAATATATTTAATCATTTTATTTATGCATATACAATATTTTTTGTTGTTATTATATAATTTATTTCTAATGGACCAGATTGATTTTTATTAAAAATTGTGAAACTAAAATATAATTAATATATAATGGGTTTATCGGATTAGAAATTAAGCAAATTATGACCCAAAAATCTTATTTTTTTTCACCGAACACATTCTTGAAAAAAGTAAACAGTACTGTTTCCACAGTTGAATTATTTTGACTTTTATCTTCCATGTGTTTTTGAAAGGTTTTAGATCAACTATCAAATTGATACATGTCATTTTAATGCTTTTAGTCGTTTTAAAAAATTCAAAATATAACATATAAGAAAAATATCTAACATATAAGAAAAATATAACATATAAGGTTTCCTCATTTTTGTAATTTAAAACTGTTTAAAAAAAATTAAAATATAACATATAAGGTTTCCTCATTTTTGTAATTTAAAGTCATTTAAAAAAATTTAAAATAAAACATATAAGAAAAAAATTATTTTTTTATTATATGGTTAATGTGATTGTTTAATTTTTTAATAATATAAAATTAAACAAAAATGAAGAAGGATGCAAAAATGATTATCAAATCTTTATTATTCATAGTCATTAATTGCCATAAATATGTTAATCATATTAGGTAATTCCGTAACTTTTATCTAAAAAAAGAATACAGATCTTCTTATATTTTGGGTTAATATAATGTTTCCTAATTGAATTTGGACCAACATTTTTGTTCAATTGATTCTTAAACTGCCACGTAAACTAAATTGACATCTTAATTGAATGACACCTACGCATGGTCTCTTTTTAATTAGTACAAAATTAAGGTTACAACTTTTTAAATTATCCTCACATAATATATAGAGGATTTTGAATACCTCTATCTCTATATTAACTTCACTTTAAAATAGAGTTTTAAATTGTTGGTGAAAATGATTTCTGTACCCGAAGAATGGCCCGATTTTGCAAGTTATCTGAAAAATATCAAGATCATGAAAAGAAGTTTCCACAGCTTAGAGCTCATCCATATACCAAGGACACATAATTCAAGGGCGGACAGTCTAGCACGCAGTGCAAGAAAGCAACCCTCGTTTGTTGTCCATATGGATGCAGAGCTACCAGTTTGGTTAGCATGGTCTATATAAGTCTGTTTGTTGCTGACAAAAAAAAGAGTTTAAAATAAAATTACTCTAATGATATTTTTTATTTTTATTTTATAATAAATTAAAAATATATTTACTTTATAAAAATTTTAAAAATAGAGTTAATTCATTTATGTTTTGTTTATCGTTCAATTTTCCATCTAAAATATATTTTCTATTTTAAAATAGAACTAGGTAGTAATCCGCGTTGTGCGCGGAATGAAATAATTTATTACATTATTTATTGTATGTTGGTATTACAGAATTTGTTGTATAGTTTTTTCTAGGATGATCATTCATATATCTGTTCGGATTCAGTTGATCTATTCACATTTTGGATTTTAGAGTTAGAAATTTAAATCGTATTCAGATATTTATAAACTTTAGTTTCGATTTGGTTCAAATCATTGCGGGTTCGGTTCAGATTCGAGTTCGGTTATTCATTTTATTATGTATTTTTTAAACAAAAATCCAAATATACTTGAATCCTCAATATCCAAAAATAAAATAATATAAAACATAAAAAATTTAATAATGTAAGACTAAATATTTAAATTTATATAAAAATTAGTTCAATTTAAATATTTGGATGGAGAACAAATATATATTTTCAATATTTTGAATATTTTCTGTTATTTTTAAATATTTACTTGTGACTATTGATAATTTTTAGCTATTTTCATATTTTTGAATATCTAATAAATTTAAATTTAAAATAATTAACATATATGATTGTGATTTAGATATTTTTGGTATCCAAAATATTTTAGTTTTAATCAGATTCGGATCTGGTAATTTGGATATTAAACTTTTCGATCCATCTCAGTACCTAATCAATTTTAGTTTGTATTTAGTATTACTTTCAAATCTACTTCGGTTCTGTTCTTCAGATCATATATTTTACCCAAACTTACTTTCTTCTAATAATATAAAGCAAAATAAAATAAATGTAAAGGAAATATTTTGGACTTATTTAACATACATAATTATTGGATCATATTTTAAAAATACCAATAAAAATGGTTGGGTGTCGTGCTAATATTGTTGGCATGTTTCAAAACTGAAGTAGTTTATAGCCAATAAAATGTATTTTCTTATAAAAACTTCTTGGTAAATATAATAAAAAATACGATACAATCGAGTGAAAAGTGTAAAGAGTTCGGTGGAAAACAATGTGAACTCTTCAGAAGGAACCTGAATTTTTTTTTAATCTATTTCATGAATTTTTTTTCTTTTAAAGCTTTTCTGACTTCTGATTTTTTTTCTAGCAATTTGATTATGTTCATAATTCTTGGTCTGACATAAAAAATCCGTAAAGAAAAGCAATATTTGGCTAAACTAGATCCGACTTTGTGTGTGGTATTTTTTATCTCAAATTTCTTAATTCATAACCAGTCATAATTATTTATTGTATTCGTGTACATAAACTTCAAACATGGCTAAGTTCGACAGCATATGAACTTTCAATTTCTAAAAAAAATTTCATTCTAGCATTTTAGTTGATGCGAATTTTAATGATGTTTTAATTTTTCTCTTTTTAAAATGGTATTATTCAGTAGTTGTACATAGAAAATTTAAGTTCACTAATACAAATGTTAAAAATGCAAAAACTAAAAATGAACTAATTAAGAAAATTAGTGTAAACACATTAAATTGTCTGCGGTGGAGTTAAAAAAAATTAGTGTGTGAACGCATTAATTTTTAAATGATTGTGAGGCCGACACATCATTATACTCAAATTGAAATCGACGTGAGGCTGACACGTGTTTGATGTAGTGTGAAAGCATTAAATGACAATGCTTCTTTTTTAATATATAAGAGATATTATCATTCTAAAATAGAATATTATTGAAATAAAATTCAAGTAGATTATAATGTTATTGTATTAAGAAAAATTTTTTATTGAAGAAGGTCTAAGTCCGCTAATAAAGCAAGTTGTGGAAACGCAAATTGCTAAAAAGTGAGGTGGCCATCGTGCGTTTGGAAAGAGGAGATTCGATCCCTGATATAGTCTTCAGGGCCGTCTCAAACTCTACGGAGACTCTGTTAAAAAAAAACAAGACCCTTTGTAATAATCCAAAATAATTTGTGTTTTTATGACAAAATATTGTTATAATATATAATAAATACACCAATCTAATTTAAGTGGAAGAAACATCTTTTTCTTTTATAATTGAAAACTTATGAAAAGCTTCTTTTCGGGACTATGAATTTTTCAGTTTCTTTTTTTTTTGATTCTTTTTGTATCCACAATCAAGAGTTATAATCTATAAAAAAAAACTAACAAAACAAAAGAATCTGGATAGTGATTAGACAAAAAAAACCGTGGACTCTTGATTTGATTAAACAAGAAGTTGGAGACTTCTTAGTTTTCTTCTCAATAGAAGCTTAGACTAGTGTTTCTTTTTTTTTGTGTTTACTATTTTTTTGTAAAAGTTGGTGAAAAATTATATATTACCCTCTTTATTTACAATCACTAATTAATAATAGTTTCCTAAATATAATCAAATTAGAATATTAACTTTCTAAATTTAAATTGAATAATAAATCAAACACCAACAACTATTTTTTACTTTCGAAAATATATGATTGATATAAATGTTAATTTCTTCCTGACTTATTGCTTTTGTGTTGGTTATGTAAACAAAATCAAATTTGTAATATATATATATATTGTTTAATAATATGAAAATTAAATTAAATATACTTATCTGATTTTTAATAAATATATGATTTTAAATTTATAGCTATTACTAAAAAAAATTATGGGCCCTCTAAAATTTTGGACCATATTCGACCACTCCAATTGCACGTGCTAAAAGACGGCCCTGGTAGTCTTTGTTGGGTGTATAATCCTACTAACCGGACCAATTCGATTTGAACCAGATTTAAATAACCAATCTAATGGCTGGACCATATCTTAATACAATGTAAATGGACTTAGGGATTGATTAGGTCTTCCATTGACATTTGCAAACCATGTGTTCTGTTTATGGATGATAACCATTGCTGGTGTTTGATACTATTTGAAAAGGGGTTCTATCGTCACTTCAATTTTTTTTCAAAATCAAAATCTTGTTTTTTTTAAATATATATATGTAACATCCTAATTTGTGGTATATGAAAATGCTTAAAAAAATTGATTTGATTACCGTATGTCATCAAAGTGCACCTACTTTTTTTGTCATACATCCGTTTAGAACCCTAGGGTTAAGTGTGCTTGGGTTGGAATAATAGAAGGATAGGTAACCTATCGGGAAATGATTCGTGATATCGTGTGAGTGAAGCTAAAGCACGAGGAAAGATCATGTGGTAATTGCAGGATCAGTAAACAATGATTTCGAGCCTTCGGAAAATTAATGCACCGTCCGTCGAATAGGATGGATCCCACAGGCCAAGTCTGTTTGTTTTGTGTATGAATGTGCTATCTCTTGACAAAGCTGTGAAAGAGAAGAAGTTTAAGTTCCATCCACGTTGTAAGTCTCTCTCTCTCACTCACCTTTGCTTCGCCGATGATCAAATGTTTTTTTGTAGAAGGAACTAAAGATTGAAGGAGCTCTGTCTGTGTTTGATGATTTCGCTAAGTGGTTCGGTTTGAATATCAGTATTGAGAAATCAACTATTTATATGGCTGGAGTTTCAGTGGAAGAAAGGGGCAGAATCTTGATGTACTTTTCATTTGTGGATGGTACACTTCCGATTCGTTATCTTGGTCTCCCTCTTATGATTCAAGTAATGAGAAAACATGACTACTTGCGTCTGGTGGAAAGAGTAAGAGGTAAGATTAACACCTGGATTTATAGGTTTCTTTCTTATGCTGGGCGGCTGCAATTGATTAAAGAAGTGTTGATGAGTATTGTAAATTTATGGGCAGTTGTGTTTAGGCTACCAAGTAAGTGTATGAAGGAGGTGGAACAGCTCTGTGCTTCTTTTCTCTGGTCAGGGCTGGTACTAAAGTCCATATGAGCTAAGGTTGCGTGGAAAGATATTTGTAAACTAAAAAATGAAGGTAGATTGGGGGTTAGAGCTCTCAAAGAAGTTAATATAGTATATGGTTTGAAACTCATTTGGAGGATGTTGTCGGGTGATTCACTTTGGGGAAAATGGATAAATCCAATGTTCTGAAGAAGAAGAGTTTTGGGAAGTAAACAAAAAAAAAATCAAGCTTGTTCTTGGATGTGGAGAAAGATATTGAAGCTGAGAGATGTTGCGAAGACTTTCTATAAAAAAGAGGTAGGGAATGGTCACCATATTTGTAACACCCCCGAACCGTCCTAAGCATAGGTCGACCCACCGGCCAACAATCAAACAAGAACATGACCGACGGACGACCCACACCAAGGGTTGGAGAAGAAAGGCCAACTGGCCAGCCAACAATCAAAGAAGAACATGACTGACCGTCCAACCCAACACCATGGTCCGGAAGCGCTACGTGACGGGCTAGGGATTATCCGGTCAGAGTCACAAACTTTACTCCACGACCTAGATCAGTTCATCCACTAACTCGTCCCGCTGCGTCAAGGCATAAGGCTTTGCAACCCGTACCTAGAGTTAGCGTTTTCCGTTAGATCAAGGCCTAAGGCTTTTCAACCCGTACCTCGACCTAACGTTGTGTTAGACCGGACTAGTCAAATATCAGAGTACTCATGAAGCGCATATAAAACAATTACTTTTATTGATTCAAGAAATATTCATACATTGAATAATTCAAGACTGGGCCCGGCCTAATGCCAAATCGAGTCAACATAACACAATTCACAATACCGTTTACAAAAGGCATGAAAATCTACACCGGCGGTCCTAACGTCCAGCACGAAGCTATCCGATCATCCTTACCTAAAGCGACCTGCAAAAAGGACAACAGAGTTGGATGAGTAATCTAGTATTACTCAGTGAGCTGGCGGCCTCTACCCACAACCTAGAATCTACCCAGACAACCCAAAATAACAACCAATCTAGCCCTAGCATGCAATAAAAGCAAAGGCTAAGAAAACCGTTACTAAGTTAGACTTGGCCTCCTGCCATGATCTAGCTTCAAGTAACGGGAACCTGCATTAAAACAAGTCAACAAGCAATCCCTAGTTAACCATATATACGCCTGAGTTCAATACTCATGTAGTGTTAGACACTTAGACTATACAAGTATCATTAATCGATCGACCAACAATCAAACAAGAACATGATCGGCCAACCAATGATACCGCATAGCTTTAATATCCACCACCCTTCACAAGCAATCACTCAAACACATACAGGCCAACGTCAGGCCTACAATAACGAAATATACATCAAGCCTAATCTGGTACCTAAACCAGACTTAGACTTAACGTCAGAACCTGCAAGCAAATCAATCAACCACAAACACAATCACAATAATAAGACTATGAGTAACTACGACTCGATCTAACTTGTAACACCGTATATCGGTGCTACACTAACTCGAGGGTTCCATAACCCTCTACGACACTCTAACACAACACTCTAACCTGGGCCCTGGTGACTTCGTGTTCCTCCTCTCTATCGGCAATATCCTATCTCCCTGCCACAAAGGCCAGAAGAAGGAACTTTCAACCGACCGCGGCCCACAGTCATTCGGGTTACCGCGCGACAGCCCACAGTCCTTCGGGTCACTGCCACATTACACCGTCGTGTAATACTCAGCCATAGTACATGACACCGTTCGTCTGAGTCTTCCCGATCCAGCGAATAAGGGGTTTCCTTGAACCCGCTGGGTACGAGGCCGAGGAAACACTAATCACCCCTACACAAGCCTAGTATGGGCGGGTCACGCACATACTGTCGGCACACTCACAACAAAACAAACTCAATCTAGAACATAACCTAAAGCCAAAGTTCCAGATCCTAACTAGACACTCGACTCTACAACACAAACCAATAGTACCAGTAGTCCGGCCTATATGGCCTAAGACCCTTACCACTAACTACTAAACAATAATATCAATACTAAACAACACAATCAAACCGTTACCCAGATAGTCCAGCCTCCCGCTGAGAAACTATCTTTAAAGATAATGGGAACCTGCACTCAACAATATTAACACGCAATAATAGAAAACATGATGCATCCTAGCCCTAGTCCTAGTCAGGTTATTAACTCAGTCTTAATTCCATTCATCTCAGCTTAGCCCTTGCTAAACTGAGTCCGGTTCCATAAATAAAATAACCCTAAGGACTCTACCATTCAATAGCGTGATCATTCTAATCTATATGCAACTCGATCTACCCTAAATTCCAAGTGGAATTCACACAAACCAACTCACAGTGTTCTAGGCGAGAAGCGCTGGTCGATCGGAGAGGACTTGGCCAAAACCCAATGGACGCCTTGACTGGACTGGACCGGACTGATCTTGTCTTGGACAGAACCTCGGCTTCACCATGTAGAAACTGACTGGCCTCGACAGACTGATCTGGACAGAACCTCCTTTAGCTCCTGGACAGTTCTTCGGACTTCCCGGCAGAGTATCAAGCAGAACTTCGACTGATCTGAACCCGTGGAACACAACTAACTCCCGACAGCATCTCCAGTTGACCATCACAGAATATGACTGGCTTGGACGGATTGATTTGGACAGAGCTTCCGCGTCACAATCGTAGAGAATCATCGATTGGACGGAGCTGGCCTTCTCGGTGAGAATCGATCGAACTCTAGATCGAACACTTTCTTTCTCTCTCTCTCTCTCTAGCCACGTTGACTTCCCATCTGAAGTGATCTTCCCTTGATTGATCTTCAGTTGGACAGAACCTTCCCTAGGCGCTGACTCGAAATCAATAGAGAACTGATCTCGAAAACTCTCGATATAGCTCGGAATCACTTGCTTTCTTTTTCTACCTTACTCTCATGTTTTTAACTTGGTTTGTACAGGTCTGGATGTGAAGAAATGAGCTGGGGTCGTGGGGTATTTATAGGAGACACCAGCCAATCAGCTTCAGGTTGGTGGCAGCCCGTGTGTCGCTCCGCATGGCTCCGGACGCATGCACGGCGGCACCTCGTGTTCCACATGGCTGGCTGCATGTCCAGGACACATGCAGGACGCCACCACTCCTCCCAGATGTCAGGCTGCATGGCTGGAGCTCATGCAAGGCGCCACACATCCTCACACATGTCGATCAGCATGCTTCGGCTGCATGCGTCGCGACATCTCTTGCTTGGCCGTTCCACCTCGTGCTCCACATGGCTGGCTGCATGTCCAGGACACATGCAGGACGCCACCACTCCTCCCAGATGTCAGGCTGCATGACTGGAGCTCATGCAAGGCGCCACACATCCTCACACATGTCGATCAGCATGCTTCGGTTGCATGCGTCGCGACATCTTCTAACTATGGTCGAGCAACTTATTCGACTCATAGTTCACTCAGGATCACTTCTTCGCCCACTTCGTACTTCAAAACTTCTCGATCGATCCTTATCGCCCGCGACTTGACCACCACAAAGATACTCGACCATTTCTTTTTTTCTTTTTTTTTTCTAACGGGTTTCTACATTCTCCCCCCCCCTTATTAGAATTCGTCCTCGAATTCTTAGTTGCGAAATTGCTCGTCTTCACAACATTCTCCAAGCGTCTCCATAACCTCTTTACTCTCTCCACAACTGTTCCTTGAGTGTCCTCCTCAAGGTCTCCACAATCGTCTTCATATCTCTTGACTGAGTCGTCCTCTTTCTCTTATTCTGCCATAACACTGATTGCCCATAATACTAACTTGTCCAGATTCCTGAAATCCTTTCTCGATCTTCGTCTTCCCAACTACTGATGAAGTCCTTCCCCAATGAAGTCTTGTTTCCTCCCATCTGTCCAGTCCATACCACAGCCCAGTTCTCTGAATCTGTCTCTCCTCTTTCGCTTCGGGTTTGGATTTGGCCTTGAACTCCCTCCACTTTAAGGTTTTCATCCCTTAAAATTCCGATCAACGAACACACTTACTCGCTGCAACTTAAAAGAACACCTCACATGCAAGTTAGTAGACAATTAATCAAATAATCTACTAACCCAGCAAATACTAACAATTCAACCCAACCGCAATTCTAACCAGAAACCTAACAGTTCTACCCAAGCAACCTAACAGTTCTAGATTCCACTATCTCAATCCTTATTCCAAAAACCACAAATCCTATCGATGGACGTGACCGTTTTCCCTAATGCCTTTTGTGACTCAATTTGACTCGATAAATATTTAAAACCGATTAAATCATGAGTTCCGGAAGCATGGACAAAACCATGCTCTGATACCACCTCTGTAACACCCCCGAACCGTCCTAAGCATAGGTCGACCCACCGGCCAACAATCAAACAAGAACATGACCGACGGACGACCCACACCAAGGGTTGGAGATGAAAGGCCACCCGGCCAGCCAACAATCAAACAAGAACATGACTGACCGTCCAACCCAACACCATGGTCCGGAAGCGCTACGTGACGGGCTAGGGACAATCCAGTCAGAGTCACAAACTTTACTCCACGACCTAGACCAGTTCATCCACTAACTCGTCCCGCTGCGTCAAGGCATAAGGCTTTGCAACCCGTACCTAGAGTTAGCGTTTTCAGTTAGATCAAGGCCTAAGGCTTTTCAACCCGTACCTCGACCTAACGTTGTGTTAGACCGGACTAGTCAAATATCAGAGTACTCATGAAGCGCATATAAAACAATTACTTTTATTGATTCAAGAAATATTCATACATTGAATAATTCAAGACTAGGCCCGGCCTAATGCCAAATCGAGTCAACATAACACAATTCACAATACCGTTTACAAAAGGCATGAAAATCTACACTGGCGGTCCTAACGTCCAGCACGAAGCTATCCGATCATCCTTACCTAACGCGACCTGTAAAAAGGACAACAGAGTTGGATGAGTAATCTAGTATTACTCAGTGAGCTGGCGGCCTCTACCCGCAACCTAGACTCTACCCAGACAACCCAAAATAACAATCAATCTAGCCCTAGCATGCAATAAAAGCTAAGGCTAAGCAAACCGTTACTAAGTTAGACTTGGCCTCCTGCCATGATCTAGCTTCAAGTAACGGGAACCTGCATTAAAACAAGTCAACAAGCAATCCCTAGTTAACCATATATACGCCTGAGTTCAATACTCATGTAGTGTTAGACACTTAGACTATACAAGTATCATTAATCGATCGACCAACAATCAAACAAGAACATGATCGGCCAACCAATGATACCGCATAGCTTTAATATCCACCACCCTTCACAAGCAATCACTCAAACACATACAGGCCAACGTCAGGCCTACACTAACGAAATATACATCAAGCCTAATTCGGTACCTAAACCAGACTTAGACTTAACGTCAGAACCTGCAAGCAAATCAATCAACCACAAACACAATCACAATAATAAGACTATGAGTAACTACGACTCGATCTAACTTGTAACACCATATATCGGTGCTACACTAACTCGAGGGTTCCATAACCCTCTACGACACTCTAACACAACACTCTAACCTGGGCCCTGTTGACTTCGTGTTCCTCCTCTCTATCGCCAATATCTTATCTCCCTACCACAAAGGCCAGAAGAAGGAACTTTCAACCGACCGCGGCCCACAGTCATTCGGGTCACCGCGCGACAGCCCACAGTTCTTCGGGTCACTGCCACATTACACCGTCGTGTAATACTCAGCCATAGTACATGACCTCGTTCGTCTGAGTCTTCCCGATCCAGCGAATAAGGGGTTTCCTTGAACCCGCTGGGTACGAGGCCGAGGAAACACTAATCACCCCTACACAAGCCTAGTATGGGCGGGTCACGCACATACTGTCGGCACACTCACAACAAAACAAACTCAATCTAGAACATAACCTAAAGCCAAAGTTCCAGATCCTAACTAGACACTCTACTCTACAACACAAACCAATAGTACCAGTAGTCCGGCCTATATGGCCTAAGACCCTTACTACTAACTACTAAACAATAATATCAATACTAAACAACACAATCAAACCGTTACCCAGATAGTCCAGCCTCCCGCTGAGAAACTATCTTTAAAGATAACGGGAATCTGCACTCAACAATATCAACACGCAATAATAGAAAACATGATGCATCCTAGCCCTAGTCCTAGTCAGGTTATTAACTCAGTCTTAATTTCATTCATCTCAGCTTAGCCCTTGCTAAACTGAGTCCGGTTCCATAAATAAAATAACTCTAAGGACTCTACCATTCAATAGCGTAATCATTCTAATCTATATGCAACTCGATCTACCCTAAATTCCAAGTGGAATTCACACAAACCAACTCACAGTGTTCTAGGCGAGAAGCGCTGGTCGGTCGGAGAGGACTTGGCCAAAACCCAATGGACACCTTGACTGGACTGGACCGGACTGATCTTGTCTTGGACAGAACCTCGGCTTCACCATGTAGAAACTGACTGGCCTCGACAGACTGATCTGGACAGAACCTCCTTTAGCTCCTGGACAGTTCTTCGGACTTCCCGGCGGAGTATCAAGCAGAACTTCGACTGATCTGAACCCGTGGAACACAACTAACTTTGGACAGCATCTACAGTTGAACATCACAGAATATGACTTGCTTGGACAGATTGATTTGGACAGAGTTTCCGCGTCACAATCGTAGAGAATCATCGATTGGACGGAGCTGGCCTTCTCGGTGAGAATCGATCGAACTCTAGACCGAACACTTTCTTTCTTTCTCTCTCTCTCTCTCTCTCTCTAGCCACGTTTACTTCCCATCTGAAGTGATCTTCCCTTGATTGATCTTCAGTTGGACAGAACCTTCCCTAGGCGCTGACTCGAAATCAATAGAGAACTGATCTCGAAAACTCTCGAAAACTCTCGATATAGCTCGGAATCACTTGCTTTCTTTTTCTACCTTTCTCTCATGTTTTTAACTTGGTTTGGACAGGTCTGGATGTGAAGAAATGAGCTGGGGTCGTGGGGTATATATAGGAGACACCAGCCAATCAGCTTCAGGTTGGTGGCAGCCCGTGTATCGCTCCGCATGGCTCCGGACGCATTGCACGGCGGCACCTCGTGCTCCACATGGCTGGCTGCATGTCCAGGACACATGCAGGACACCACCACTCCTGCCAGATGTCAGGCTGCATGACTGGAGCTCATGCAAGGTGCCACACATCCTCACACATGTCGATCAGCATGCTTCGGTTGCATGCGTTGCGACATCTCGTGCTTGGCCGATCCACCTCGTGCTCCACATGGCTGGCTGCATGTCCAGGACACATGCAGGACGCCACCACTCCTCCCAGATGTCAGGCTGCATGACTGGAGCTCATGCAAGGCACCACACATCCTCACACATGTCGATCAGCATGCTTCGGTTGCATGCGTCGCGACATCTTCTAACTATTGTCGAGCAACTTATTCGACTCATAGTTCACTCAGGATCACTTTTTCGCCCACTTCGTACTTCAAAACTTCTCTTTCGATCCTTATCGCCCGCGACTTGACCACCACAAAGATACTCGACCATTTCTTTTTTTTTTTCTAACGGGTTTCTACAATATTTCCTTTTGGTATGATAATTGGTGTGATAAGGGAGTGCTTTTTGATCTATTGGGAAAAAGTGATATTATTGATATGGGTATAAGAAAAGAAGCTACAATGGAGGAAGTAGTTCTGAGTATTAGGAAAAGAAGAAAGCATCAAACTGAGGTTCTAAATGATATAGAAGCTGAGCTGGTTACAATTAAAGGGAAGATGAGAAATAATGTCGAAGATGCAAATAAATGGAGAAGGAATTCGGGTTTCAAACCTACATTCTCGACTCGTGAGACTTGGATGTTACTAAGAGAAACCTATGCTCAATGCTTTTGGGCTCGAGGTATTTAGTTCTCTATGGCTACGCCAACGTTTGCATTTATGACCTGGTTAGCAATGCTGGATAGACTATCTACTATGGATAGAGTCTCTATATGGAGCCAGCGAGCAGACACTACCTGTGTGCTTTGCAAAAATGCTACGAAGTCTAGGAATCATTTATTTTTTGAATAATCCTATTATTCATAGATATGGAAACATCTCACTATTGGCATTCTGCGAAGTTATTACACCAACGTCTGGTCTACTATTGTGCCACTGATATCAGAAGGTACTATGGAAAAGAAGAGCTCATTCCGTATAAGATATGTTTTCCAGGCTTTAGTTCATGCAATATGGAAAGAATGGAACAAGATTAAGCATGGGGAGCAGCATCTACCCATGCCTATCTTGAAGAAGCTCATTGATAATGGGATCAGAAACAAGCTTAGCTTGTTGAGAACGAAGATGGGGAAGTGTATGGAAGGTGCTCTCCAATTTTGGTTTGAAACAAGAGTGTAAATAATTTCTTTTTGTCTCTAAAGTAGAAAAGAAGAAGTGAAGTAGTATAAGGAGTAGTTTCATTTGAAAATTTCTACACTTTATGTAAAAAAGCTTTTTTGATAAATAAATTTAACATTCACTAAAGAAAAAGATAAAATAGGATATAAAGAATCTCGAAGAGTTACTCAGAAGATCCGACCAAATAGTCAGACCAATCTGTTTTAAACAAATGAAGTATTTGTTCAAAAAAAAAAAAAACAAGAGAAGTATAAACAATGCACACGATAACTGTCAGAATAAAAGCAAAGCTATACTGAATCCGATTTTAATTGGAACTTTATTTTGTCAAACCAGACCGAAGAAAAAGAAAAAGACATGAAGAAACAGCTTCGGTTTGTTTGGAAGTTGAAACACAACAAAAATCGATCTTATGATAGAAACACTATTTGACATCAAAAGACAAAAAAAAAACATATTTTTCCTTCTTCTGAAAGATTGGAATGTGTTAAGAGGAAAGAAAAAAAAAAAAGAGAAAGAGTTCTCTCTCTCAAGAGAGGAGAGAGACTCCCGCAAAGTATCCTTCTATACATTAAAAGAGAAGTCACTTTAGTAATTTTTGATGACATGTCATTAATATAGAGCTTCTCAGAAAAATTGTTATAATTCTATTGGTCGATTTTTTTGAATTTTATTTTTCATTTATTTTAATCAATCGCTTATGTAGACAAGCCCAAAACTATTGTCGAATTCGTTAAGTCCATATATAGCTAGGGGATAATAATTATCGATTTAGTTTAGTCTTGGACAAGATTTAGAACTAAGACAAATATTAAAAACTTTCATTATTATTCAAACAGTAAACTTGCGCATGTTGATATCATATTAATTACATTTGCTTAGAAAATATTTTAATGTTTCTAATTAGTAGGGGTGGGCGTTCGGGTATCCGTTCGGGTTCGGGTCGGATATTTTGGATTTTCGAGTATTTCGGTATAGAGGTGTAGAACCCGTTCGGGTATTTCTGTACTTCGGGTCGGGTTCGGGTATTTTTAGTTCGGATTCGGTTATTTCAGATCGGGTTCGGATATTTAGATTTTGAAAAAAAAATTAAAATTTTCATTTCTCAAGTTTCTTATATTTAAAATTATAACTTTCAGTTAACTAATTTTTTATTTTTAATAGATTGAATGGTTAATAGATTTGGACATAAAAATTTAAAACTAAAAAGGCATTAATTTAGTTATTTTTTAAAACAAATTTGGATGTAACTTTTTGTTAATTTTTTAAATAAAAAACTTGACATGCATTTTCGGATCAGGTTCGAGTGCCACTTCGGATATCGGGTAAAGTGCCCACCCCTACTAATTAGGTTGTTTGTTTTTAATAACTTACCTTTCTAATATGGATTACTTGCGCAAGTTGAAATCATAAAATATGCAAATAACTTATTGACACAATTTGTTTTTAATAACTTACCTTTCTAATATGGATTACTTGCGTAAGTTGAAATCATTAAATATGCAAATCACTTATTCACAATATGGATTACTTGCACAAGTTGAAATCATTAAATATTATCGATTTAGTTAACTCTTGGGCAAGATTTAGAATTAAGACAAATATTAAAAAACTTTCCTTATTATTCAAACGTTAAACTTGCGCATGTTGATATCATATTTATTACATTGCTTACAAAATATTTTAATGTTTCTAATTAGGTTGTTTTTTTTAATAACTTACATTTCTAATATAGATTACTTGCGCAAGTTAAAATCATATCATATGCAAATCATTTTTTGACAATACACATTTAATATCTTTCTTTAAACGATTTCATTATTTATTGTGCAAAATATTGTGCGTCATTAATATGAGAAATAAATCGACTGTATATATATAGGAGACACCCAAGGTCCTAAAATACAAACATTTTCTTTTCATTCTTTAAAGTATTATTCACAAATCTCTCCTCTCATACTATTAAGGTATTACGACGATGCTGCTTGTGTGCTAAGAAAAATGTGTTTAGACGCAAAGGCTCCTCATCTTTTATCGACTCTGCCATCCACTTTGCCTTGGAAGTTCAATAAACATGTACAGTGTAATAAAGGACTAACCCGCCAAGGCAATGGGAACTCAGAAGAGCTACGTTGTGTCATTGCTGTTATTCGACAGTATGTTTTCTTAACATATAAATCACCTTTATCTCCTCTATACTTCTATCTATTAAAATTTTGTTATTACATGACAGTGGCGATCAAACTCTAAAACAGAAGGTGAAACTAAATGTTACAGAGGAGAAACTGTTAAACCTGATGCTGAAGTACAATGGTGGAAAGCCAAGAGCTGAGGTGCGAGAGGTGCGAGAGGCTCCAGCTTTTCTGTCATCCATCTTTTATCAGTGCCTTGATTCATTTTGTATATATTTTTTCTTTTTTAGACAAAACTAAAAAGTGCAGTCCAGTTGCAAGACCTATTAGATGCAACAAGAATGTTAGTTCCCTGTACAAGGTAGAACCATGAACTCAACTCTTTGTGTCTTGTCTACAAAAAGCATGTCTGATCTATCATTTCCATGTGTTGAATACTGGTAACGACAATATGGTCTTCCTTTTTTTATATGTAAATCAGGTCGTGAGAGTGATAGTGATCCAGAAGACCTTGAACATGCTGAGAAGCTTCGCCAAGTTAAAGCAGTTATTGAAGAGGTTCTTTAGTACTTTCTCTTTTTTTGTTGAATATAGTCCGGAGAAAGTATTACATAGTATCATTTAGTAATACTATCTTATATCATTTTTTTGTTGAATATACTATCTTATAAGTAAGCTAGCATTATGCATTTTTTTTTAATTCATGAGGTCATTTTCAAAACAGTCAAAAAACCTAGAAAATTAATAATCGAACCAGCTACCTTTTTTTATTAGACCGGATATTAGTTCCACCTATAATCGTGGTCAACTTACCAACATGGTGCATATATGTCAAATTGACAAATCTACGTTTAAGTAACCCAACCTGTAAGGGATTTAGATTTTTTTTTGTGAATCTCGTGGACTGATCTATCGCAGATTGGGGTTCATAGGTAAAGTTTCAAGAAATTGTTATAATTTGATTGGTCGATTGTTTTTAATTTTTATTTATTTAATTTAGAACTAAAAATTTAAGATAAGTCTAAAATCATTTAACATCACTTGCCATATAATCTAACGAATATTACAAATAACAATTTATGGAAACTAATTCTCGAAATTATAGAAAGACTAATAATGTTTTATTTATTACTTTTAATATTTATAAACTATAAAATACAATGAACGAAATTTATATAAGATAATTATAATAGTTTTATACTCTACTTGATGAATTAAGTTCGAATATAATTATATAATAATTATTTTAAATATTACATAATCCAAAAAAGTTTATTAATATTATTTTTAAATTATTTATCGTTGTTTAAAGAATAAATTTATCATAATTTTAAAATAATTAATAAAATGCTTACAAATAACAAGGCAAAGTTGCACTTTCAAGAGTTAAGTCGAGATCTGGATTAAAAATCCTAATAACTAGTAAAGAAGGGAAGCCGCAGACAAAAAAATTGAATGTTATCTAGAAACAAGTTTTTCTGAATATTTCGTAGTCACGGTACGTAATTTTAATCTACTTTTTTTTTCAAATACAAATTTTAAAATAAATAAACTGTTGCAATTATTTATTTTTTGTATTTGCTAGATGGGTTGTGATGAGTTAGGAGACCGATGACGGTATGTCAATTTAATATTATTTCATGTTCAATAAAATTTAGAAATTTATAAATCTATCAAATAATGTTAACCCGTCAAATTGCTTACAAAATTTATTTAATTTTTTGCAAGTTTCTAATTGAATTTGCTTTCTTTATCGAGAAATGTACTTCATAATTTATATTATTTATGGATAATATTTTGATTTTTATTATATTTTCTTTTAATATGTCTACATAAATGTTTGTTTATTATTTATGGAAAAATAATATTATTCACCTAAAATAAAGAATTACAAAACATATACAATACAATTCTAATTAATGATAATATAAAATCTGTTACTTCTAAAACTATACACTATTTATTCTATTTTTTGAATGAAAGTATCTTCGTAAACACACAAAATATTTTGTGACGTTGCAATTATACATACACACAATATCTGTCTCTTCATACTGACGTTACTGTGTTCCCTCTCGTGAAGTACGGGCCGAGAGAGAATACAGGGTGCGGGCCGGTCATGTTCTTATGCCCGCACAGGGTGCGGACCGGTCACCTAGTTTTTCTTAATAGAAAAAATATTTGAAGTATTAAATAAAATATATTGAATATGCAAAAACGAAATTGTTAGATTATTATTTTTTTAGAGTAAATTAGCTTAAAATCCAAAAAGAACGATGAAATTAGCAAACTATCTATGATAGGACTAGTTTTGTGTCTATCAACGAAAACACTCAATTGCTGCAGTGTTCTTGCCCGAAAAAAAAAATTCCAGTACTCATGCCCGAAAAATTATTTAAATAAAACTTATTAAATCCAAAAAATAGGTAAAGACGATGAAACCAAAAGAGACCTGAATAATTACAACCCAACCAAGGGCATCTCGCGGACCATCCATACCGATCCATAAAATTCAGATATATTTTTCCATAACTTCCGAAAAATTAGTAATAGTTGGTGTAACTGTAAACATTTGGTTTACGGTGCAACTTAATAAAACTTCAACTAAGTCACACTTTTAGTAAATGTAGAACTTAGTAAAAATTCAACTAATTTTGATTGTATCTTTTACATTGGCAATATGTTCTATTGGGATACAGTGTTTTTACTGATATATTTATTTAAGTTCAAATAAATAGAGATAATTTTATAAAGAAAGAGCAGAGACATTACATTATGAAATGTATTTTAAATAAACTTTGTAAAAATAGACAAAAATTATATGTCATAACTCATAAACATACAACTAATTTTCAATTGGCCAGTCACGAGCAGTCAATGAATTTCATTGCAGAAGTCACAAGCTGCACATTGCCAGAAATAACAATCGCATTTTCATCGTATTCTTGATCCATCTATAGAGACTACAAACACTGGTTCTATTATTGCGGAGCACCAACAATCTATTCTTCCCAATAGAAACATAAACATCTCAGGTTTATCATAACCCCAATGGCCAGAGAGTGCCCAACTAGTGATCATGTGATACATTGGATCAACATATTCACGAGTAAAAGCAGGATAGTTGTGAACCAATCCTCTATGATCAATGCTAAAAGCTAAGTTCATCATACATCTACATATTTGGCCAACATGCATCCTCTCTTACCAGCAAGATGAATTTTTTATCTTCCTTCATCAAGTAAATGGAGGATGAAGTATTCATACATACCTCGCAAGTAGATGGCCTCTGGATTACCCAGTTGGTAGCACCTAAGCCTGAATGTTATAACAGCATTGACCTCATCTATCCAGTCATTCAAGAAAATGAGATCGACAGATTTGTAAAAGTGATCTTCTTTGCAAATTGTGTTAAACCCGGGGAAACCAACTCTTGCACTACCAAAGCCCCATATACTGGTTGTTGCTACCTTGGAGAGAATCTTGTGAAGCATGGAAGGAGGGAGAGAAGCCAAGTTGAAGTTCCCCGGAGAGTTTCGTTTCTCAAGTAAATGGAGAGATATTAGTTTTATCAAGTAAATGGAGATATTCATTTTATTTATTTGGAGAAGGTGATAATGATCCTCTGGCCCAGCTACAAAAAGTAGACGCTTCGAGAAGATACGAGTTCAGAAGACACGACTTCACACCGCAACAGTTGCATGCCTTGGATTTGAAACTTTGTATAACTTTAATTGATAAATATATAACTTTGTATAAGTAAGTGAAATAACTGATTTAGATTGTATAAAATCATGAAAGTAAGCAAAATTATAACGACTTAGATAGTCTAAATATAAGAAACTATGTAAAATTTTAAGAAATTTAGATATTATATTGTTATATTTTGCTAGAAATGCTAGCAACAAGCATATCGGAGATAATATATGAAAATGAAAATATTTAGTAATTTTAATTCCTGTTATTAAATGATTTATTACCCCAACTACAAGTTTTAACTCTTCCATTTAAGATTGATTTGATAGACGGCTCCAGAAGACACCATACGAGTTTTTTTGCACGAATCTCACGGCAACGGTCTCATGCCTTGGATTTGAAACTGTGTATAATTTTAAATGATAAAAATATAAAACTAATTTATATTGTCTAAATATATGAAACTAAGCAATAACGATTTAGAAAGTCTAAATATGTGAAACAATGTAAAATTTTAAGAAATTTAGATATTTTATTGTTATATTTTGCAAGAAATTTAGATAAGAAATGATATTATCAGAGATAATATTCTAAAATCCTCATTTGACGTGACACAAATTTATCATTACACTTGCATTTAGGGGTATCCTGCATTTAGACGCCACAACACTAAACTGTCTACAATCATCATTACATTTGCATTTAAACTCCACCACAGTAAATTGAAACGTCTCCTTCACTCCGGATAGGACATTTCTCTGCAGAATTCACCAAACAAATTTCGTCATCTCTCAACAAACAATATGGCACACTACAATTGGCTTTCTGAAGTTTCTTATAACGAGGAGATCACGTCTTGGCGTTTCAGAGTCAAAATACACAGGATCTACCCTTTCTATTCCTATGTTACCGGCAGCAGACCACACTGGATTTATATCCTAGCAGATGAAGATGTAAGTGTTAAATCATCATCTCTCAAGTTTCTAATATCATGCAACAATGAAGAACAAAAACTTGATCCTTGAAGTTTATTTATGCAGGGAACCAAGATGGAGATGACCACTTCTGAAGGATATGAAGATAGGTTTAGAGGACTAGAGAAGCAAGAGGGAAAATGGGTGAAAATCTTTCGGGTAGAAGTTCACCGTGCCTATCCAGGTTTCCATACAACAAACTCTTGGTTCACACTAAATGCTATGCGCCATACGTAAGTCCACATCATCGATCCTCTGAACAATCGGCTTTACATGGACTTCAAGAACATCCATGAAATACCTCACATAAGCCACATGGACCGAAATTAACCCATAGGTATGAATGCTAACTACTAAAATTTAAATATATTTCAGATATTAAGATGTAAGTAACAGAAGCGAAAATACTTATCTGATAGATATAATGGGAGTAGTCTTCAACACGGAACAGAAGCTCATTTCGATGACCCTTCAAGGCCAAAGATGGTATTTTACATAAGAGACAACATGTAAGTAGAATGCTTAACATTTGATCAAAGCAAATGTGTCTTAAAACTGTTTTTTTTTTAACTTTTGTAATTATCCAGTTGCGTAAAACTAAGAATAACTTGAAGTTAACATGAAGTTCGTGTTCGTATAAGCAGGTCAAATTTTGTGTTAGTTTCACTTTCTCAATTGTCCAACATCGTAAATATTAGAGAAATTTTTTCAAATGCCCAAACTTCGTAGTAGTCCAACTTCGCATAACTTAGGAGAAACTAACGAAAAACTTAGAGAAAACATAAAGTTTAACTTTGTCACTGGCTTTAGGAATTACTTGTACATCAAAATTCCTAGAACTACAACGACACTGATGATAATAACACAACCTCTTGATATCATTATGTTAGGCAATATTTTGGGACCTTCACCCCTTATTGTTGCTTTGAGCAATTGAAATTCTTCTTCTAGGATTCAAACTTGGTTGTCTAACTGTTGAATCTCATCAGTGAAAGCTTCATCAACCCATTTGAAGACGTGATCATCGTTCTCAAGCTACAATATTTTGTTCAAAAAATTTAAACGTACAGCTTAAGAGAACAAGGCTTAAGAGAACAAGCCTTCGATAACTAAAACTAAACTGACGTACCCTCCTTTTATACGCAAAGAGACACTGATGATACCGGCGATATGGATTTGGACCGGATTTGGAGATGAGCTCAATGATTCTCTCCCCACACCAACACCTACAAGGTATTCCCGGAGTTCTTACTCGTCTCCGACCTCCGGTACTACCCCCAGTCGTGGAATTGGAAGATGAAGCGGGCGTTATTGGGTTCGACATTGTTTCTTTTTCGGGGTTGTGAGAGAGAGAGAGAGAGAGAGAGAGAGAGAGAGAGAGAGAGAGAGAGAGAGAGAGAGAGAGAGAGAGAGAGAGAGAGAGAGAGAGAGAGAGAGAGAGAGAGAGAGAGAGAGAGAGAGAGAGAGAGAGAGAGAGAGAGAGAGAGAGAAATGGGGAAGAGAGAGAAAGTGAAAGATAAAGAATGGGGAAAACCGAAAAATAATGGTTTAAATACTTAAGCCAATTGGGAAGGGAGGAAGATTGAAATTAGAAATTCGAAAAGCCGGTGGGGGAAAAAAATTTAGCCTAGTATTTTTGTGATTGAAGTTTCACCAAATTTGCAGTTTTACATAAAACATCAAAGTTATACTTTATAATTTTTCCATTTATCTTAGTTTTACTCTACTTGAATGCTTAATTTTATGGTTATACCAATTATGTTCTGTATCCTAGATTCATTTCTCGTATGATCATGTAAACATAAACTCGATTTAATGTCCTAGTAAGTTTTCAAATGAGACAAGGTGAATATTAACGAAAAAGCTATAGGAAGACAATGTAATTCCGACTATATGATTACTAATAAGCAACAAAATGAAATTTTTTTTTCTGATTAAATCATAATTAACACAAAATAACTAATAAATATACCATCTTAGTACTTTCGTGACTTATTAACAAGTTTTAAATTTACAATCCTATTACCAATTTTACCTATCGTACTTATTCAAGTAAAGAAAAAAGTTTCACTTAGTTGCGCAAACACAAAATACAAATCTCACCTTTAAACGTTCCCATACAATAAAAACATTCAAACTGAAAGTGAAAGGTTTACAACCTACTCTCTTGTGTTTCTTGTGGGGATGTTCATTGTGTTCTTTCTGTTCCATACCAGTGCCCACATTCTCTTCTTCTCCATATCCACTCTCACGCTCACCATAATTCCTACTAAATGAGCTTTCTTTCTTAACTCCTGATAGTTGCTCAGTGATTTGAACTATTTTTAATTCTTCGATCTTTTTTTCTTTTTTATCCACCGATGTTAGATAAACAAACACATCTTCATCATCCAAAATATTTGATTGCCTCTTAGGTTCCACTACCAATGGAAAGTAACCCAAATTCAGCCTCTTCGTAAGCATATATATTCTCATCTTTCTGCATATCCTCTCATTCAACAACGAATAAGTGATCTACTCTAATGATGATGTCTAAAGGATATAGCATACAAACGAGCATCGATTCAAATCCATTCATAATCATCTTCAGACTTAGAATAATGTCCATCATAATCAAAGTGTATGTTTGTAGAAGAAAGACACATCTACAATACAAAAAAAAATTAAACCAAACCATTAAGTTATATCTGGTTATACAGTTATAGCATTTAAGTTATACTAACTTATATCTTGTTATACAGTTTTGTCAGTAACCAACTTTGCCTTACTTTTCCCAACTTTCCCAAGTTTTCCCAGTTCTAGTTGTTTTCTCTTCTTCAATTCGTTTCAATAGTTATCTCGGAGTTATCGATTTTGATTCCTGACGTTCTATCTCTTCTTATGATTATAAAATTATTGATTATCCAATTCCCTAATAGGCATACCATTCACACTTTTCGATCCTCGATTAATCCAGTTCAAACTACGAATCTTGTAAATTAGAATCTCTATAAATCGATCGTCTATGGTGAATTTTAAACATTTGGTTTAACGACGATTTAAGATATATACCATGTAAAACGGAATCAATAGCTCAATGATTCAGCATCCAAGCGACGAAGCCGAGTTAACTCAATGCGATGATAGCGAGGAAGAAGAGAACGCCCGAAGAACCCAAAAAAACCCGCGGGTGAGATGAGAGAGAGACAATAAAATATTCGATTACTCCTGATTTAAAAATGGAATAATGATTTTTGATTGGTCATCTCGTCATTCAATCGGTCAGGTAGAGAAAACACTTTCGACATTAACCATTAATATGGAGAGTATATCAGAATAAATAAGAGTATGACAAAGTAAATAATAGAATGACAAAATCAATTTTGCCTTAGCATCTGAGCGTTTCAACCAATTCATGGTATTGACTTAATTAGAATTTAGAAAAAAAAATAGTGTATTGAGGATGCAATTTCACTTTTTTTACCTCTTTTCAACTCGTCTCTGTCTTCCCCTATTTCTCTCCGCCAAAACCCTTAATACTTCTCTCTAGTTGTACGAGGAACAGCGATAGTAACTTCAAAGCTTCATTGTAATAACCCGGGAGGAGGATTCCAGGTAATCGATCAACGTATTTGTCTATCACTCTGATTTGGTTGTTTATGCACACCAATTGTTCGATGAAGAAAAAAATGTGCAACTCCAATAAATCGATGAGAGATTATTTGTGAAATTGTTCTCTGTGAGCTAATTCAAGTTCAAACACTCATATAACAGTTAGATCGATGGCAAATTCTCAAATTGAATCTGGCGCTCCCATCACTCTACAAGAGTTGTACCCTTCTTCCCCGTTTTTCATGGAAGCTCGTTCACTCAGAGTTACAGGATTGTAAGCTTTTTTATGACTTGGATTGTACCAATGCAATGCTGTGTTATTGTATAGTATTATTAAATAAAGACGATGTTTTGTCGTTTTTTCTTTTGCAGGCTGAAAGGATATTCAGTTGAAACAGCTATAGGTGTTATTGAAGATGGAGAGAAGAGTCTCAAAATCAACACTCAACACTTACGAGATGTTAGTTTCCGGGTTGGCTCTGTTTACCAGTTCATCGGAGAGCTTCACATTGAGCCCAATAATGAGGTTAGTTTTCATGTGGATTCTTTTTAACTTTGTTAGTGTCTGCATTACACCATGTGTTCCCGGTTTGGCAAATACTGAAATTATGAACATTGTTAAAGAACTTTGCTTTCCTAAAAATGTTTTGGCCTTTCATGAATGCAAACTGAGAGTTGCTCACTAAGTTTTGTTATCTTGTATTTGGCTCTCAAGTTGTAATTTCACCGTCTCAGTTGAGAATTTAAGTTTTTTTTTTTTTTTTGAGCAAAGAGAATTTAAGTAATTATACTATGAAAGTCCTGATATTTATGTTAGAGGTAGGGACTGGTACACATCATCTTTATAGATTGAACATCATATTCATGTTAGAGGTAGACACTAGTACACTTCTCCATTCAAATTGAACATCATGGGAATTGTAAATATTGTTAGTTTATGTTAGAGGTAGACACTGGTACACATTTCAGGCTGTACTTTTTGTATCAGACTGATAATATCTCCATTGTAAGATTATTGTCTTGGTAGCTTAACAGAGCTAAAAATTAAGATGTATACCATTTCGTTAGCCTATCTTGCAGGCTCGAACCGGAAGAAATGTGGATGGAATCGATATTAACCTCTACCGTAAAACAATTGAACTCCTAAGGCGGTTTCTTGAAATAGAAGAAGACAACAGAAATATGGTCGAATGAGGCTATCTATCAGATCAGATGCCATCCAACTAATATAACTCACCTGCATTTTTATATTTTGTTCCTTTGTTACCTCTTTGCTCACCTGTAGATGCATCCTAGCATTGGTGAATTTGTTTTAGTCTTCTTTATATGCGAGCAATGTTCTGAAACGAATGTGTTTGAAATTCTGAATTCTCCGCTTTGGCAAGTCAGTTGAACCGATATGGTTTTGACAGTGAATTAGGATCTTTTCAAATTTCAGTCATCGTTTTTGTTTAATTAAAATCTAAATCCAAATAATCTATTGATATTTAATCCTTTTTTTTAATGACAAAAATCTTCTTTTTTTCCATATTGAATCATTTGAAAACAAATTTCAACTAGATTTTGATAGGGCGTTTTTAAAGGATAAGATATTTTACATTACAAAAATCCAATAAAAACATATCAAATGAATTGTTAGGAAAGTTAGAATAGGAAAGTCTGCCTCACTTAAACCTGTTCCATTTAGAAATTACTCTATTTAAATTTTGCCTATTTTTGTGGTTTTGCCATGATTTATAAATGCATGTTACAAAAAGAAAAAAAAAAATCTGCCTCATTCAAAGCCGTCTCATATAAGTGCATCCTACGTCCCGTTTAGAAACCATCTCATATTTTATAGATACGTTTGTATATTATACTTTGAAACTATAATATAAAATGTCTTGCACAGATCATTCTCATGAAAACTTTATTATATAAAACTATTTTACAATACAAAGATAATCAAATATTCCATGATCAAAAAAAAGAAAAAATATTCCATGATCATATATTTTCATTATTTTAACGAAAAAAATCATGATCCTATAATGTAGATGACAAAAAATGTAATATAACACATTATAATAGTCTTAGCTATAGTTAAGAAATTAGTATAGTTAAATATGAAAACCAAAAGATCATCTGATTTATCATTAAGAATTCTCGTGCAAATCTCCAAAAATTAGTAGATTTATACATAAGATATTAGATATGTTTCACATATGTTTTGTGAAACTAATATTCGAAAGTATTTAGTATAAAATAAAATAATATAGAACGATATTCTAAAAGTTGTTAGGTTTTATTAATTAATACTTTCAAAATTTTAAAGTTTGATTGAAAATTAAGATTAACTAGGTGAAATGCTTCACCTTGTGCAGACTTATATATATATATATACAATTTTTTTATTTTAATATAAATTTCTGTATTTAAATTGAAATTATCTAATTAGATACAAATATTAAATTAATTTATTTTTACTGAATATTTTCTTAGTTTTTCTTTAACAGAATTTTGATTGCTTTTTGTGTGACTTTATTTTTCTCACTATCTATGTATAATTCTTTTTTTTTTGAAGTATAATTTTAGGTTTGATTGTATCAATGGATTGATTTTAGTGATAATGTTTGTGTAATTTCGATTGACTTGGCTCTTGTTCACTAGTTTTAAATTTATTTTATTTTATTTTACTTTCTTTTAATATAAAAGTTATTTTGTTTAGGTAGTGTTTTTAAGAATATTTAGATATTATATCTTTCAAACAATTTCAAAATTTATTATCCCGTAATTCTTCAGTTCACCTTCGTAGTAAATACGTTCGAACAATAAAATATGTGGTGCTCTAGGAAGAAATAGTTTTACACAGCGTAAATAAATAGTAGTTTGGCATTTAAAAATCTTTTATTTATTTTTACACTAAACCACAAAAAAGTCTCACAGTAATCATAGATCATAATATCCAATCCAAGCATTCTTCGTGTTAAAAATATTTCTTTGAAAGAAATTATTATTTTTGCTGAAAACTTATGTAATGTATTGTTAATATCCATTAATTTATTCTATTTAATATAATGACAAATATATATATAATGACAAATATATATAGATATATTACGATAATTATTAAAAATTATTTATTAAAATTAATGACTTAGCTAATGACTCATACTAAGTTAATATCCATTATATTAATATAAGTACTTATATATTAAGATAATTACTAAAATTATTTTTTTAAATTAATGATATAGAACATCAATCAATACTATTAAAACAAAAGTACAAAGTTGAAATAACCTTAAAACTTACAACTTATTTTTAAAGAATTGCCATTAAAATATTTAATAAATCTAGCTTTAAATATTCTTTATCTTTTTATTTTATTTTAGTAATGGATTTTCCTAAATTGATTAAGATCAATTTCCTAGAACATTAAAACTAAATAGGATTTGGTTACAATAATTCAGTTAACATAATTTATCATTCATCTTATACGAAATCTAACTTCCCTCACTTTCCATTTGCTAAAAAACATTTTTTATGAAAAATAGTATCATGATGTATAGCAGTTAAGAAAAATCTGCAAGCGAGAGGGATTCAAGGGGATATATGTTGTGTCATATGCGGAATTTCAGAGGAATCGATAAACCAAGTGTTTTTTGAATGCCCTCTTGCTCTCCAGGTTTGGACGCTCTCAAAGATACCATCAAATCCAGCTATTTTTCCAACTACTTCTCTCTTCACAAATATAGATCATCATTTTTGGAGAATTCTCCCACATATGGATGATTACCAGTTTGCATGGATACTGTGGTACATTTGGAAATAAAGCAATAATAAAGTTTTCAGTAATCTAAATATTGATCCTAGGGAAACGCTTAAATTAGCGGTAACAAAATCCACCCTTTGGACTAAGGCACATGTGTTGAACATACAAAGGACAGCACAGCATGTCGGGGTTACAAACCTACCGTCAATTCCAGCGCGAATGGTGTTTTACAGATGGTTCTTGGAAGGAATGAACTTTTTCAGGACAAGGTTGATATAGTACTCTAGAGCGTTTTGATGGTTTGATGGGGAAAAAAAATGTTAGGGCTAGTCTCTCCCCTCTTCATACGGAGATGGAAGCGTTACTTTGGGCAATAGAGTGCATGGAACTTGCATCAGTTTCAAGTCACGTTTGCAACAGATTGTTCTCAATTGGTGAAGATGGTTTCAGAACTAGAAGAATTGCCAACTTTTGTAAATTATTTGGAAGATATCAAGACCCTGAAAAGAAGCTTCCTCGGCTCAAAGATCATTCATGTACCACGAACGCAGAATTCAGAGGCGGATATACAACCGTCTTTCGTCGTTCACATGGATACGAAGCCGCCGATTTGGTTTATAGAGTCTATATGAATCTGTTTAAGTTGATGACAAAAAGAAAGATTATATTTTGGTCGTACCTTTATTTTCACTAACAGTTAAAACAATAAATACATGATATTTTTTTGGAAATGTCGTTGGTTTGTTTTAAATATTATATTTATGTCATTATCATTTATTTATGAGAAAAAGATTAGGATAGCACCAAACCAAGTTTTTGTTCCCAAAGTAGCACTCAAGGCTTAATGTCACAAAAATAGGTTTCATTAAAGAGGTAAATATACACTTATACCTTTTGGGTTAATTAATCCAAACATTAGGGTTTAGAGTTAAGGGGTGGGATTTTGGAATTAGGGTTTAAAATTTTATAAAAAATAAATACTAAAATAAAAAATAAAAATTTTAAAAACAGTTTCAAAAAGTATTTTAAATTATAAAAAGAAAATTTGGAAAAAATAAAAAAAATTCAAAAAAAAAAAGATTTCAAAAAAAAAATTATAAAAATTTCGAATCTGAAAACATATAATCTGAAACTATAAAAAAAAATTTCTTTTTTTCGTTTTTTTATTTTTATTTTATTTATTTTTATTTATTTTTGTTTGTTTATTTAATTTTAAACTAAGGGTATTAGGGATATTTTACCCTTTAATGAATGTCATTTTTGTGACTTTCTCCTTCTAGTGCTATTTTTGAGACATAAACTTCAAAAGGTGCTATTATTGACAATTTTCCTTTATTTATTGATATAAAAATTATTAAATGTATTTTTAGTTTAGAAATAACATTGAAATATATGTATCTCATTAATAGCACGTAAATGTGCAATATTCAAAGCATATTATTCAATTTATGCTGCTTATATATGCAACATAATTTATTGACCGGTTGAGCACTTTTCGATCATGTTATTAAACTGTAAAATATTAGAATTTACGTTTTATAATCATAAAATTCTTGGCCTTCTTATGTGTATTTACACTAAATTTTATACAATTATAATTTTTTTAGATTTTATCAGATATTAATTAATCAATGTTAATTAAATCCAAATTTGTAAAAACATATCAGTTGGTAGAACCTCTGATAGAATGTTACATGAAGAACATATGTCAATCCAAATTATATATGGCTATGGCCTATGGGGTTTATCAGTTGGACCACGGATCCGGATCAGATAAAAATACTCATTATATCTTAATTTGTCTATAAACCACATTAGATTTTGACCAGCGCACCCGTACGGGTATATTTTTTTAAAAAATATGATGTTATTTGTTTTTTATGTCACTATTTAGAGTTGGAAAAAAAACTCGAACTCGAAGAACCGAACCGATCCCAATCCCAATAAGTAGTACCAAATCCGAACCGAAATTGATTAAATTCCAAATTATTTAAAATTTTGGTATTTGTAGAACTGAAACCTAATTCGATCCGAACATAAGTATTTTGGGTATCCAAAATAGATTTATATACTTATATATATTAATTATTTTTAGATTTAATATATATAAAACATCCAGAATATATATGATACTTTTAAGTTCATTTAAATACTTGAAAATATATAGAAATAATAAAACGTAAATATCTAAAATAGTTAAAATATACTCAAAACTCCAAAAATACTTCAATAATTATTAATTCTCTATCCAAGTATTTAAACCAAACCAATTTATATGTTAAGTTAGGTACTCTGATATATGTTATTCAAATTCATATGTAATATATTATAGTTTTTATAGATTTTTTAAAAATTAAAGCATATAATAAATTTTCAATTTTTAAAAATAATTTAAATTGGTTATCTAAATCCAAACCGAATGCTCAAAGATCTGAACCGAACACGAAATTCCAAACAGACCCGTAAACGAACCCGAATGCCAACCCCTAATCACTATTATATATCTTATATGTATCATCATAGGTTACAAAAATATGTGTTATCATATAATTAATCATATTTTATACGTACCATCAAATAAATAATCTTAAAATTAATAATATTTTATACGTACAATCATATAAATAATCACATATATTATATTTTTAAATTTCAATGTGAAATAAAAAAACATAATTTAAGTTGGTGTTTGAAATTGGGCTTTGTATTGTATTTTTCTTATATATTGAAAACATTTTTATAATGGTTATTGGAATATATGTTAGTAAAAATCAAATTTTGAATATATGTATATTTTTGAATGAATTTTTGATATAAATGAATTTTAAATTATTATTTCGATTTGGATATGTATATCAAGTAACATAAGCCCATTACTTTATAATATAATGTAATGGATTTCCAATTTTTTTAATAGCATAAACCCATTATTTTTTTTTCATAACTTACTGTTATCCATGTTTCCAAACAAAACTATTTTTTTTTAATTGTTATCTTTGTTACCAAACAAAATGTTAAAGTATTTCTACTTTAATAAGATAGACTAGATTTTGACCCGCGCTTTCAAAGCGCGGGTTTGTATTCTTTGACAATTTTATTATTAAGCGCGGGTTTGTTTTATTGGACATATTTAGCATTATAACAAATGTATATCAAATGTCTTAGTGTTTTTTGTTAGCATTTGTTTTTATGTTTTACATTACTTTTTCATCTATACCAAATGTTAGTATTGTGAAATAATTATTTTTTTTGAAAAATACAGGAAGATATTAACTTTACAATTTTTTTTAGTAAAATTAATGTGTACATTGGGTTATAAAATTATTAAAATATTTAAATGAATTGTAATATTATTTAAATAATGACCGGGTGTATTGATATCATCTATTACATTCCTATCTAGTTTATGTTTATGTTTATTAATTGTATATGTAAAATTTTTAATTATAAATATGAAATTCTTATATAACTTCAAAAACAATGTTTAGTATATAATGTAAAGCCCATATGAAACAAACTTGTTTGATGGAAAATTAAGATATAAACCATTGCAAACACATAATGGTTTATCATGACCCAATAATTTTGTAGCCCAACACTCATCGGCCGTATATCCATAATTTTTTTGACCGTTCCTGTTTCTAAAAAAAAAAACAAAAATTAAGAAGAAAAGGTGATCGAGAACGGTCTCTTTACCGACAGAGGATAAGATGGAAAAAAACGTTTTTCGATGGTGAGAATCAAAGCTGAACGACTCTGATGGTGAGAATTTGGCGTCTCTCGATTGTGATAATCAAAGTTGTACGACTCCGTTGGTTCGATTAATCGTTTTTCGATCGGTCCAATTCAAAGCTGTAATCATAATCTCGATTTGTTAAGGTATTCTCTCCTTAGCTCATCCGCAAATTATTTTTATTCTATATGTAATACAAATTGCCTAATCGAGTTTCTGTTGACAAATCCTAACATGCAGATGAAGAGATCTTAAATCGCATGAGAAGAGTCTGTTATATTTATAAAAGAGAACCAACGAACACCATCGTTTTTCACCATTGAGACTTGTCGAACAGATAACCAGGATTATAAGGTGAGCGTAAAAAAGAAGATTCTGTTATAGTTTTTCAAAAATTGGTGACTTGATGAGTATATATGAGATATAAGGACTGTGGTGGGAAATTTAAAGAAAGCTTCAAGTCTTTGTTTTAATGTTAAAAGTGGCTGGTAGTTCCTGATTATATTTTACTTGTCTTACTAATGTAGATCCTGTTTTTGCAGGTTTTTCAGTAGCATCGTTATGGCCATTATTCAGTTGAAAGACATTGACAGAGACATCAGGAAGGCGTTGTTATTTGCAGGTCTTATAAAGACATCAGAAAGTGTTAGTTGCTCAAAGTATTAAGTTGTCTTATAAATTGTTTCATGTATGTGCAGGTCTAGATTAGTCATCGTTAGAGCCATTTTCGAGTTGAAAGACATGGGACAGAGACATAAGGACGACATTCATAATGACATGTACCCAACCTTTCTGCAATGATATAATACGTAAGTTACTATTAAACTTTTTATAGAATTTTAGAAGCTAGGAATGAAACTGACTATCGGTAGTTAGGATTGAAACCGGAGTTTGATTGATTGATTTGGTGTTATTATCTGTAAATATGATAATTATATTGCTTTCTGCAGCGTAGAACTTTTCTTAAAGTTCAATTTCCGTGTTAGAAATAATAGAGAAAAATATTCTTAACAACAAAAATAATATGTTTGTTTCTGAGGCTTCACATCATCACCAAAAACTCACAACGTTCTGTTATGAATCTTAAAACGTTTATTAAACGTAAAACATAAAACCAAATTCTTCATATAAAGCAAAACATCTGCAAGTTTCTAAAAACAGAACTGAAAACATAGATCATAGATTATCGAAAACCTCTCTAAAGACAACATTCTTTGTTTGGCGTTGAGGCTTGCCTTCGCTGTCAGCAATCAGCATCTTCAAGCCTTTCTTAGAAGTCACTCTAGAAACAGCCACGTATAGTTGACCGTGTGAAAAAACCGGTCTTGGTAGAAATATACCAACTTCAGACAATGTTTGTCCTTGACTTTTATTGATAGTAATAGCGAAAGCCACACCAATAGGCAGTTGTCTCCTCCTCATTTTGAATGGCAATTTTTTGTCTGAAGGAGTTATTGAAAGCCTGGGAATCAACACAGTTCGACCAACCTTTTCCCCTGTAATAACCTTTGCCATTATCATGAAGTCATACAGCTCTGTAATCTGGAGCCGAGTTCCATTCATCAATCCCCCAACAGGATCTATATTCCTTAGCAACATGACTGGACAACCAACTTTCAGTCGCAGCTATGATTTGGCAGTCCTGACGCTTTAATTCTGTTAAAAAAATCTGGAGTGAGAGCCTGGTCTTTCTTTGAAAATCTATCAGAAGCGTCGATTGAATCAGAGCTTAAGTAAATTTTTTCCTCACCTGCATAATATAGGAGAGACACCAAAATCACTTAATAACTGCTTACTTGAGTTGATGTTATCATTTCGTAGATGCTCTTAGTGGGAAAGAGTAACCACTTATCACGCTGTCCTCGCTTTCCTGACTGAGCAACTTGTTTGTTGTTGTCCTCATTACTTTGGAATGAGGTTAGAGTTTTGTCATCGTCATTGATCCTGATTATAATACAAAGATTAAGTTTAGAAGTATGTGTGTGATAACGAAGTTACAGAAGCGGGTCTTACAATTCTTTAAATGCTTCAGCTTCAGGTATTGACGGGTTGATCATCATTTGAGAAGCATCAAAAGCGTTAGAGATTTGCAGTTCCCCTATTAGATAATTAAAAAATACACAACATGTAAGTGAAGTTCCGCGATTTGATTAGTGCATTAATAGTATAACATTGTACTGGCGTGAATTATGTACCCCTAAATCTCCCAAGCTTAGCAAACCTGAGCAGCATAGTAACCATACCAACTTCTTGGTTGATTGCAGAATGGAGTATCTCGGCTAAGTTGCCCCATATGCAGCATGGTAAACGCGAATCACTATGAAAGGTTATCAAAACGGTTAGTTATATTATCTTACTCGTATGCAATACATTTTTGTTTGGAGTAAATGACAGCTAACTTACTTGATGTCACTTAGGGTGAATTCAAGTTTTTTTCGTTGCTTTCCCCCGGTACACTGAATATTTTCGACACCACCACAATCCAAAACTTGACCGAGCACATCTGTAAAAAAACTGTAAACGTTAGTATAGATTGTTACAAATAGATAGTGGCAAAACAGAAAACATTTATATGTTTACCAATTAAAAAATTCTCATCAAGTGTTCCAGACAAAACAGTTTGAAAGTCTGACAAATTCAGATACAGCTCATCATTAACGTGATTAGATCGCGAAACGGCCGTATTTTGATTGAAAACAATTTTCCAGGTATGATCTGTGGTTCGATAAGTTCCACCAGCAGGAGTAATCTGGAAATTCCGGATGTAGCGCCATGCTCCAACCGTAAGGATCCTTCCCTTACTTTCAATGTAAGTCTGTTTACATGTTGCATGAATTTTTTGCCCCTAAAACAAAAACCATATGAAATTGAAATATTAGTAGTCAATCCCAAAATGTTAAATAAGACAAAATCGACTGATAAATACAGTAAGGAACGCTTACAGTCTCATCAGCCAAGACGAATTCCATTGTCTCTACGGATTGAATGTATTGTTTCCAAGCGTGTAGCACCTTTACATGCTTGGATTTTCATCGAAGGTGAAATATTTTTAGTAGCCATAGATTTATTTTTTTGTTTGTTGGAAGGTTGCGCTTTGAACAGGAAACTGGTGAAGGATATTTATAGTATTGATTGGAATTTAAGCTAGGTGTTAGGTTTGATTGTAAACTTGGGGAGAAAGTTGAGGGATGTCGATTTGGAAAATCAAATCTTCATATATTTAGAGAGATTTTCGGTTATATTTTATGAGTGTTCCTCAAGATTGGGAATATTCTCTTTATTTGATTTGATTTTGAAAATCTTATAGTACTAAATGGGTTGTAAATTCGAAAATATTCCTTAAATTTTCAAAAACTATATTATAGAAGTGGTGGGCTTAAATTTCTGATAGTATAGAATAGGTGGGCTTTACATTTTCGTAAAAGGCTTTTAAATAATTCAAAAGTTTCTGGACTGGAATGTTTTGCAATTAATAAGAAAATTCAGGGGCATAATCCTGAAGAGGATTCTGCTTTAATAGTATAGATATGCACTCTCAGTAGAAGGGGTTAAACAATTTGTAAAAATAGAATACTTTTTGTACTATTTAGATGCAGATGCACTGTTAGTCTTTAGCATTCGGTTTTGGTTTGACTATTTTGGGTTTTGGTGTTTTGGTTCACGAAATTTAGGAATAGTTGGTTTGGTTTTAGTTGGGTTGTTTTTTATTTGTTTGGTTCATTAGCATAGTTGAGAAACACTTAATATGCAAAACAAAATGGGTCCAATTCAATTATTGTTCGATTCTGGGTTTCGAGATATTACGAATTTATAGATAAAATTATTGGATAATTTGGGATTATCAATTTAAATATCATGTAATTTCGGTTGTTCGGATAAAAAATATTCTATAATTCAAATAATTTTAATAAATTAAATACAAAACATTTGGGTAATTCGGTTTATATATAGTATTTTAAAAATATTTGGCTATTTATAAAATAAATGTAATTAATATTAGTATATATATACTTTGTATTTTAAAAATTCAGTTACCTATTTGGTTCTCCGCTACTAATGAAATTCAGTTTATTTTTTATTTTCAGGATTTTCAGTTTGGTAGAGCTTAATTTGTGGTTCCGGATAAATGTGATCAAATCTATACAATATATTAGATAGAAATTTATTTAAAATAATTTTTTTTATTTCAAAACAAATCTGCGCTTTCCTAGCGCCGATCAAAATCTAGTTGTTTATTAAAACTAATGTATGATCCTAAAATCGTGAAGAAATTGACAAATCAAAAATCATTTAAAAGTTAATATCCATTAATTAATCATTTCGTAATAAATGATTCTTTTTATTAAAACTAATGATTCAGCTTAAAATTATGGCTTTTTAAAAACTAATGATTCAGCTTAAATTAATGTGTTATTTTTTTTCGTTGAAAGGCCATTCTATTACTCAAACTTGAGGTGGTATGGGTAACCAAACCGGAATAGAACAACCAATAAAAAGTAACTCCATATGGAAGGATCTAGCAGTCTTAGCTAAAAGATCTGAAATCTGATTACGCGCCCGTGGAACATGAATAAATTTGAAGTCCAGAAAGCATATTTTTAACGTTTCTATCCTCTCTAATTCCGTCGCAAAGCTTAGCCAAGCCTGAGAGTCTTTTATCATTGCTATCAGCTCCTTGCTGTCTGTCCCGAAGCTCTGGCAAGTTGAGTGTTGAAGCATATTCTCCATCGCCCATCGCAGTGCTTCTACTTCCGAATGCAAGGCTGAGTCGCGTAGAGTGAAATTTCTTGTCCCCATAAGTTGCATGTTGCCAGCACTGTCCATCCATATCCATCCGCATCGACTAAAGTGAACATAAGATGTCCAAGATCCATCTAACAAGCAAATATTACCCAAGCCAAGCTTAAATTTTAATTTCCCGCTTAAATTTCTCTCTTATACTTTGGATAATGGGCCTATGATCTAAACTAGTTTTGATTTTTTTGAACAGTCACAATTTTGTTATATATTGAAAATTTTAGAATTTTGGTAGTTAATTTGGAAGACTATATATGTAAATTTGGGAGTTTGTAAATTATTATAATAAAAGTTATGTAAAAGTTATAAATAGATATTGAAAACATAAATAAGCTTTTGGGATAATTAAACTTGAAAAATGATATGTAAAAAATTCTGAAGAAGCTATATGTCTTTATCATACTCAGTGCCGTGCTTAGCTTTCTTGGGGCCTAAGGCAAAATTCAATGTAAAAAAATTATTAAATGTAAAATTTATTATAAAAATAATTTTAATGGATAAAATACTTAATAATAAAAAATATAATATATATTTTTATAAATTTATTTATATAGCATTAAAATTGGTGATAGAAACATATTAAAAATAAGAAATTAATTATATAGCAGAAAGGAAAAATATGTCCATATATATTCATTTTATGATAATCAAAATGTATTAAGAGTAAGTGTGAAATTGTACAATAAAACAAAAATAGCTAAATAAAATGAAGCTAGATGAGATGTACATTTAGAATCTAAAATCCCATAGAAGAAAACAATTTTTGTTATAAATATGTAATAGTCGAATATAATGGCTAAATCAAAACAAATGTAAAAATTGGGGGCCTCTAAACTTGTGTTAGAACTGGGGACCTAAGGCAACCGCCTTTTTCGTAAGCTAGAAAGCACGGCTCTGATCATACTTTAAGTTTTGTGAAAACATTAAAAAGTTAAACAACAATGGCTAATAGTTTATAACTTTTTGTAAAGAAAAATTCAAAAGAAAGCGTCTTTAGAAACTTATCTTTAATATAAAAGTGATTGTACTAGTCTTTTAATTCGCGTTCAACAGAAACTCAAACACACACAAAAAGTACTAAGTTAAGAACAACAAGAAAGAGAGAAAATTGAGAACTGGTAGAAACTATGAAAAATACGTCACATAAGTTTTCTTACTTGGTTAGATTTCTTACCACCAGATTCAGAACTAAGTATTAGATATCCAGTGTGTCCACTATGTATGGTTGACGAGTTTGCGTAAATAGGAGGTCAACTAGTAATATGAAAATAAGGTCAAATACATGCCCGTGTGTTTCTCGTAGACGATGATAATGATTCCAGTCAATAAATAAAGCTCAAACAGGATAGTTGAATGTGAAAGGACTCAATTTTGTGTTCAACACGACAACAACCAAATGTTGACCCAACCAAACTAATGACGCCCTAGTGTCTCTTAGCCATTACGTCTTTAACTATATTTAAAGGGAATTTACTCCTTCAGAATCTGAAAAATTGATGTTTTATGATTTGCACATATATTAATAAAAACTAGGTAATAATCCGCGTTTTGCGCGGAATGTGATTATTAATTTCGTTATTTTTAATAAAAAAATATTAAATTTGTTTAATCTGGATATTGGTTCGGTTTTAAGGTTTTTTTTTGGTTTTTAATCTTCTAAAATATAACTATTATTTTAAATTAATATTCATTTTAGTTTATTCGGTTAAAAACTTAAAATGTTTGATTTTTTGTTTTTCTTGGTAAAAACCAAAAATTAATCTTATTTGTTTATTTTCATGTTATGAATTTTAGATAGTCGTCATGTCGAACCAATAGTTTTATATTATAGTTTCTAAACAGATAATAGTTTAAGAAAAAGAAAAAAAAATTATTAAGACAAATCATTACACTAGAATTTGGTTGGTAGTGAAAAAAGCATTAAAAAATAATAATTCAACTTTCAAAAAAATTAGATACTTCAGTTGTGGTGAATACTTAGTTACAAGGTGCTCATATCAAGGTGCACATGTATGTGTATGTAAAAAGTATATAAAAATAGTCGACAAATATATAAAGATATTGTTAATTAATATTAAATGGCATTTTTGTTCAAAATAATACATGAAAGATAAAACTAATATTAATTTTTTTTAAAAAGCCTTGACATTAGTCATTTTTTTCATATAAAGAAAATAAAATTGTATCCGTAAATAGGTGGGCACAAATCGAATATCTGAGTATTTGGAAGCATTTGTTTCGATTTGTTCTTTAGCCACCTAGATATTCAGTGACTCGGATATCCGAAATGTTTTAGAATTTTAAAGAATATCCTATTTGATCCGTAAATTAAATAAAATTTTAAAAATAATTGAAAATTTAATAGTAACATTTTAATACAAAAATAAAACAGTATTTAACTTTTTAAATTCTATTACCTAATATAGTAAATTTAATTCATATAAATATTATAAAACTGATATAAAGTATAATATATATAACGTATATATATATATATATATATATTTATATATATATATATATATATATATAATTCTTTACATATATGCATATAACAGATCGGATTATATATATGTTCTTAAAAATATTGGTATTTGTGATTTGCTTCTCTTTTGGATATTGTATTTTAGTATTTGATTTGTTTCGTAGAGTTACGTATATCCAGATTTTTTTGTTCAAATCAAAACGGATAACGAATCAAATAAAAATTTATGTATAGTTTTTTTTAACTTTATCTGTAAACAATAAAAATAATATATATATTTTGGCTTTTGATTCGTTATCTATTTTTTTTTCGAACCGAGAAAATCCAAAATTTTGTTGGAGCCATGTGTGTGAGTTTTATATTAAAAAAACATACTGGTCCAAAAATAATTAAAAATATATATGCATAAAATATATTATAGTTTATGTATGTGAACCATATATGTGAGTTTTATATTAAAAAACCATACTGGTCCATACCTAATATAATAAATTTAATTCATAAATATATTGTAAAACTGATATAAAGTATAATATATATATAACGTATATATATATATATATATATATATATAATTCTTTACATATATGTATATATATGCATATAACAGATCATATTAGATATATGTTCCTAAAAATATTGGTATTTGTGATTCCACCTTGTTTTTATTTATTTTTGCCATTACATTGCAAAATCTTAAAATCATTTATATGATATTTACCGTTTAGCAAAATAAATGATAGATAAATAATCATGTAGTATCTATATATAAAAAGTAGGATATACTCTATATTTATTAAACCACATAATCAAATGATTCATTAAAACTAATATATTTTACAATTTAAAAAATTTATGAAAACTCATACATCATTTATCATCTCACTATTTGAATCAGATATATTAGTAAATATTACTGTATATCTCATTGTATTGTTTTCAAGGAAAAAAATTATTTATTAAAAAAAACTCGGTAATAAATATCATCATCTTATATGAATAATTAGAAAATATTAAATTTTACTTTTCAGTTTTAATAAACCAGAGAAATTGAGCATGATTTTTTTTTTTGACATCAACAATACTGACTATGCGAACCAAACTGGTAGCTTTGCATCCAAGTGAACAACAAAAGATGATTATTTTCTGGCACTCCGTGCTAGACTATTCGCCTTTAGATTCTCCATTCGGGGTACATGAATAATCTCTGAGCTGAGGAAACTTATCTTCAACATCTTTATATCTTCCAGATAACTTTCGAACACTGGCCATTGCTCTAGTTCCGAAACTATCTTCACCAATTGAGAACAATACGTAGCAAACGTGATCTGAAATTGACGTAAATTCCTCATACACTCCATTGCACAAATTAACGCTTCCATCTCCGAATGGAGGGGTGAAAGACTTGCCCGAATATTCCTTGCTCCCATCAAGCCCTCAAAACCTTCGAAAATACTATACCAACCTTGTCCTGAATAGGGCTCCTTATCTTTCCACGAACCATCTATGAAACACCAGCATCCTAATTTCATCGGATGATGCGTAACCTCAGCTTGTTGTGATGCCTGTTGAAAGTTCATCACCTAGGCCTCAGCCCAAAGTGTTGATTCAGTTTCCGCAATATTATGTGTGTCTCTTGGGTCGATATCCAAATTGCTAAAAACCTTGTTATTCCTTCCTTTCCAATTAATACATTTATTTATACTCCTAAATTTATATTAAGTATAAAGTTTATATTTAATAGGAATAAATTTTATGAGAAAATGTCATTTAGTCCAACTTGTAAATTAATATCTTAAACATTTTATAATATGCATAATTTATTTCAACCAAATTAAATAATATATTAAATAAACTTAAACCAATTATATTCAATAATAAGATATACTAAATTGTTAATATATTATATAATTCAAATTAGTTATTCGAATAATATTGTTTTTGGTGTTTAAATATAATAACATATGCAAAATTAAAACAAAATTTCTATTTTTACATAATAATGATTCATATTAAATTTTGAATTTTCTACATAACTTAAAATAAATTTGTTATAATTAATCTATTCCTAGAATATAAGGCAAAGATATAAAAGAAATAATTCATATTTTTCGTATTGTACGCACGACTAAAAGTTTAAGAAATTTCATTCAAATTACTATTGGAAGCAAAGTAGAAAGATATTTGAAAACAAATTAAAATAATTATATTTTCATAAAAAATTAAAGGTAAAAACAAAAAATATGATTTGTCAAAATATTCAAAAAAAATACTATTTAAAACAAATGAAAACTTTATTTAAATGATATAATCAAGAGATCTTAAATTACTGTATCCAAATAAATAAGGAAATTTTTAAGAAGTAAATTCAAGAAACCTCAACCATAATTTTAATATTGATTTGAAAATAGAAGTATATATTTGCACAATCCAAACAAGAGAAGCGATATAAGAAAACCAATAAAAACACTTAAAGAGCATAAGTGAAATTAGATTATTTCCAGAAAAACCAACATATTAAAAAAACTACACCGACACCATTAAAATATAAGTGAACTCCCGGGCTCTGGTCCTGGCAATCTCTCAGTAACAGAAAGGTCATAACATTACCAAAAAAGCTTCCTCTCGGAAGCACTGATGTCGTCAATTTATGCGTGGAACATGCGTGGGTTCAATCAGCCACACAAAAAAAGGCGGTCAAGTATTGGGTTCAGGCTGCTAAATTATCTATTGGTTGTTTGTTGGAAACTAGAGTTCAAGAAGATAAGTTTCAAAAAGTTTTTGATGCCGCTTTTCCTGGCTGGAACTGCATTCATAATTACTCTCATCACAGGCTTGGAAGAATTTGGGTATGTTGGTCAGAAGAGGTGGAAGTATGTCCGGTTCTGACTAGTTCACAAATGATCACGGTATGGTGGAGATACAAATCGATGGGTGATACCTTTTTATGTTCGTTTATCTACGCATCAAACTGTCCCATTGAGAGAAGGGAGTTATGGAGAGAAATGGAGTTCATATCAGAGTCGGTTGCTGGGACTACTAACCCATGGATTATACAAGGTGATTTCAACGCCGCCTTAACGAAACAGGAGCACTCACGTTTCACGGATACTAGGTCTGATCGAAGTTCCATTAGAGACTTCCAAAATGTGGTTCTCTCGTGTGATATGGTGGATCTTGCTCAAGTTGGCCCTTGTTACACCTGGTCAAATAGCCAAGATGATAACCCCATCAGCAAGAAACTGGACCGTGTCATGGTTAACAGCTTCTGGTTACAAGCTTTTCCACAATCTTATGCCACTTTTGAATCGGGTGGTGTCTCAGATCATCTCCGCATACATGTTCTGCTTAGGGAGGCACCTCAGGGTAATATGAAGCCTTTCAAGTTCTTTACTCACACTACTTCTCACCCTCGGTTTCTTGAAGTTGTGGACCGTATTTGGAATCAGACAGCTCCTCTTTACCACTCTCGGTCTGCTCTTCAGCTTTTCTAGGAGAAGCATAAGTCGTTAAAGTTCGAGCTGCGAGCCCTAAACAGAGACATGTATGGCGACCTCCCAGGAAGGGTAAAGCAGGCATACGCAGACCTCTTTGAGAAGCAAACTGCAGCTATGCAAGATCCGCAGGTGGCTACATTTGAAGCGGCTTCAGATGCTTGGGAGCATTGGCACCATATCTCTGGTCTTGAAGAGCAATTCTTTTACCAAAAATCTAAGGTCCAGTGGCTTGGACTAGGCGATCGCAACTCCAGATTTTTCCACAAGGTTACTCAAAGCAGGGACGTGCGAAACACTATAAGACGCATAGTTACTGCAGATGGTCGTATCCTCACTTCTCTCCCCGATATCAAGAGTGAGCAGTCACACATTTTGAGACCTTTCTGAATGGGTCCCATGAGACTGATAGGGCGCCTTCTCAAGATTTACTCCGCGACCTAGTAACTTACAGATGCTCCAGCGAAGATGCGGTGACACTTATGAAACCGATCCTGGAGGCTGAGATCAATGAAACCATCTTCTCCATGCCTGCGAATAAAGCACCAGGGCCAGACGGGTACCCGGTGGAATTTTATAAACCTGCTTGGTGTGTGATTGGGAAGGATGTTGTCGCAGCTGTTCAATCTTTTTTCATTTTTGGCTTCATGCCTCACAGCATCAACGCCACCTTGTTATCTCTTGTCCCTAAAAGTCCGGATGCAGAGAAGCTAAGTGACTATAGACCGATCGCCTGCTGCAATCTTATCTACAAGGTGATATCAAAAATAATCACAAGAAGATTGAAGGCAACTCTTCCTCAGGCTATTGAGTTGAACCAGTGCGCTTTTGTTGAGGGACACCTGCTTCTGGAAAATGTGCTCTTGGCTACAGAACTGGTCAAAGATTATCACAAGCCATCAATATCCTCCCGGTCTGCCATCAAACTGGACATATCCAAAGCTTTTGACACCATCAGCTGGTCTTTCATCGAGGAAACTCTGCGTGCTATGAACTACCCTGACTTGTTCGTCACCTGGATCATACGGTGCATCACCACAGCAGCCTTCTCAGTCTCGGTGAACGGTGAATTGGAGGGTTTCTTCACGAGCTCTCGGGGAGTTCGACAGGGCTGCTCCATCTCTCCATATATCTATGTCATTGTCAGCAATGTCTTCTCCAAACTACTTAACAAAGCAGTCGGTGATGGAACAATTGGATATTATCAAAAGTGTAGGGAGGTTAATTTATATCACTTAAGCTTTGCTGATGATATAGTAATCTTTACTGATGGTACTCCGGAATCTCTTAGAGGAACGCTCCGAGTATTTGAGGATTTTGCCTCTTTGTCGGGGCTGCGAATCAATGTAGCAAAATCGACTGTGTTTGCAGCTGGTCGGGGAAAGCAGGCTCTTGAAAGCGAAGCTGTTGTAGCGGGACTTTCGGTCTCTGCTCTACCTATCAAATATCTCGGACTCCCACTCACCACAAAGATCATGACAAGGAATGATTACGAGCCGCTAATTGTGAAGGTCAGGAACCGTTTTATTTGCTGGACAAGCAAGGCCTTGTCCTATCCTGGTAGACTCCAACTCATAAAGTCTGTTATCACTAGCATTGCCAATTTTTGGAGCTCTGCCTTCTGCCTGCCGCAAGCTTGTATTGACGAAATTGAGAGCATGTGTTCTGCGTTCTTGTGGAGTGGCTCCCCAAACAACACTGCATGTGCAAAGATTTGTTGAGAGGATGTTTGTGTTCCATTCGACGAAGGAGGTCTGGGTATCAGACGCCTCAAGGAAGTTGGTACTATGTTTGTTTTGAAGCTCATTTGGAGACTCTTCTCTCAACCTTCATCGTTATGGGTTGTCTCGGTGAAATGTTACTTACTTAAGCAGGAGACGTTTTGGGATGTCAAAGAAAATGTGGCTGGTTCTTGGGTCTGGAGGAAACTCTTGCAGCATCGCTCATTAGCTCAACAATTTGTTTGCATGGATGTTAATGATGGTCGAACAGTAAGGTTCTGGTCGGATTTATGGCAACCCCGTGGTCGACTGATTGATATCACCGGGGAGATAGGTACCCAGAAGCTTGGTATTAGAAGAGATGCGACCATATCTGATGTTCTAGTTAATGGAGACTGGCGGTTCAGGAGATGTCGTGACCCTCAGATACAGTCGCTGATACTTGACATTAACGGTTTCCGTCTCTCGCTGGGGAATGATACCGCTGATGGAGTCCTCTGGAAGACAGGAGAAGATACATATAGTGATCGGTTTGTCTCGACAGCTACTTGGGACCTAGTGAGGGCACAGAAGGATATAGTAAACAGGAGGAGTTTGATTTGGTTCTCGCAAGGTATTCCCAGATTTGCTTTCATTTCTTGCGATCAGAAACAGATTAGCAACCGGGCATCGCACAACACGTTGGGGCCACCCTCAAGGCTGTCTTTACTGTGGGGAGCCAGACGAGACCAGAGACCATCTTTTTTTCGCCTGCCCTTATACCTTTACTCTTTGGCTGCGGGTTGCTGGGAATCTGTTTGGTAGGGAACCTGATCCCGACTGGGAAACCACTCTGTCGTGGCTACTATCAGGATCCTACGACAGGCTCACTTTTATCCTTCTAAGGCTGGCACTGCAGGTTACAATCTACTATATATGGCGTGAACGAAATGAGAGGAGTCATAAAAACACCTCCAAACCAGTAGATCACCTAGCAAGATTGATTGACAAAACTATCAGAAACAGGATTTCGTCTCTTGGCTACACCCGGAGCCCTCAACTACGTGGCTTGATGTGCAAGTGGTTCGAGACTCGATCCCCAGGCTGAGTGCATTTTGATTGGGGCTCCCAATTAGTGATGTTGCATTTTTACCACCATTCTTTAAACCATAACCAACTAGGATTGTATATATATATTTTTTGCCTTGATCAATAAATTTGAAATTTTATCAAAAATATATATATATATATATATATATATATATATAAAGAAAAAGATATAGCTTCATTCAAAGTTTCAAACCAACCTAAAATAGTATTGTGAAATTTAGTAACTGTAACAAAACATAAACTGAATTTTTATACAACAAATAAGTTTGACGAAAATAAATGATGAAAAATAAAATAAAAACCACTAAATAACGATTCGTAGATTATATAAATCAAACTCTTCGAACTATAGCTTTTTCTCAAAACAAAAAATTCTTCGAAGTAAAAACAAATGTTAAATAAAAAAATTCATTAATTACCAACGTATATAGAGTGTGATCGGGAAAGCTGGCGCAAATGGGAAGAAATAAAAGTAGCGTAACTGAGCAAAATAAGAAATAAGAGAAAAAAATGTATTTTGGAGTAAAATTTTTACTCTAGAGAGAAGGAAAGAAATACTTTTGTGAGCAGCGTGATGATTTTCAACTTGATTGGACAAATATTAGCGTAACTAGGTGGAAACTAATATTACTCTACAAAAGTTACTCTGAAAATTCTTTTCAGTCAGAGCCATAATTAGAGAACATATTGGTTATTGATGGTCGTGTGTACAAGCCTAATTAAAGTGTATAGGTTATGCGTACAATTATAATGACTTCTATTGAATAAGGAAATTATATTATTTTCGTAGGTTTGTAATTCATGCACAATTTTCATAGAAAAAAAATTCCATAGGATAAAGTCAGTGTTTTTAAACCGGACCGGAAGCTGAACCGGATAATTTTTGGGTCACGGTTTAATATAGTTTAACAAGGTTAAACCTGATTCAATATTCTGGCTAATATATTTTTAATGTATAGATTCAAAAGTAATGTTAGTAAATATGATACATAATTAAAATATAAATGAATTTAAAACATAAAACATTATAAATATACACTAGTTTTATGTTTATATGGATGGTTTATAGATTTTTTTAAATAGTTTTAATGGTTTTTAGCAGTTTAATAACTCTAAAATCTAATCCGACTACATTACCGATTCATGGTCGAACTAATTATTAAATTCAACCCGGCTATATAACCGGTTCATGGTATGGTCGAACATGGTTCAACCATCGGATCGGTCCGATTTTAAAAAATAAATAGTCAAGGAGTTATACATCACTTATTTGGCCACCAACCCTTTTAATAAATTCCAACGGAAACCTGATTTTATATGTCAACGTTTGTTAATTTACTATAGAAAATCTGGCAAAAAGGAACAAAATAATTATGTTCTTGTCCCCTTGGAATTAAAACCAAAAACATTGTTCATGTAGTATAAAAAATAATGAAAATCTGATTTAGTCCTTCTTAATTAACTTTAAAATACAATTAACATTTTATTATAAAGAAAAATAATAAAATTAATTAATGTTTTATTATTTATTTAATAAGTAAAAAAAGAGCGTAAAAAGTGGAAAAAAAAACAGAACCCTATTATCTCCGACTCTTAGTTTCTTTCTCCATTGAAGAGGCAATTTTGGTGGAGCTGTCAACCCCTTTTTTCTCCTGCCCGTCTTAGTTCGTCGGAGAACTTTACAATCACTTGGTAATCTTCCCCGGTTAAGATCGGAATTGTTCAAGCTCGCGAGAAGCTTCTGGTTAATTAGTTTCATGTTGTTCTTTGTTTGCTCTTACTTCATCTTGATTCCTAAAACTTGGAGGTTAGGGTTTCGAAATTCCCTTTGTCAGTTTTTGTCTATAATTTGTTTATTTGCATTGACTAGGAAGATATTAAATTGTTAAAAACAAATCGATTCATGTTTATGGCTTTTATTGTAGTTTCCGGTTGAGTTGATTCTGAGTTTTATGTACTATTTAAAATGTCTAATAGTTTGATTGTAAGATTGAGTTATATTTTATTTGGAATTTGATGGATTGTTAGATTGATTGTTAGGGTTATCTAATATTCTTTGTTTGGAATGTTCTTAATGTTAGATTTGAATTGACAACCTGAATATAGATCTTAGAATAATGGTAGATGTGAAAGCATTATTGATTGCATGAACTAATTTTAGATGAGCTAAAAATCTATTTGCGAAGAGATTTGGTTTAGGAATTTAGTGAATTTATCGAACTTGTTCTTAATGCTTGTATGAACTGATTGAATCTGCGAAGATATTTGAGATTCTATGATCCAAACATAGATTATCTCTACAACCAAAGTTGATTGATTTGGATATTGTGATTTTAGTTGAAGAACTGCTCTTCACTAACCTTTAACAATGATTTGATCTGCAATTCTGATTTACCTATGCGTTAGCATGAGTTTAGCACCCTTCTAAATTGTTTACAAACACTTTTTATTTATTGTTTTTTACTTGCATTCTATTTACTTGTTTAGATTAATTCATGGTGTAATTCTCCATAGATATGATCTCTAAATGCTAGATTGCACTTCTGAAATTACAGAGTTATTCATTAGAGTTTATTTGAGCATATCAATAATTTTAATAATTGAAAATAAGAATGGTTTAAGTGAAAATTTTGTGTGTTTTTGGTTTTGCTATGTAAATTATAGGTTTGTTTATAAGTTTTCCTAAATTTCAAAAAGGTTAGAATGTTAAAATTTTGCACGTGGCAAAGAATAAATTATTCAGACAACAGTGATAAAATTTTACTCTCTGACCTCAATGATTAGTTTGAATATGTTCAAGTTGACCAACAAAAACAAGACAAAAACGTTTCCAACTTGTAAGTTTCACGGAAATGGTCCACTTTCTTTTTTGTCAACTAACGACAATTTCCTTATGGTTGAAAAAAGAATGAAAAATTAGAAGGAAAAAAAACAAGGGAAAACTGTTTTTTTAGAGCAAAAAAATGGTAACTATGTCCCTTTAGACTAATCTATATTTTGTATCATATTTTCCTATAACACCCTTTAATATTTTTGAAAATAAATTTAATAAATAGTTTTACAAACAAAATTTTTTTGGAAAAATAGTAACTTTTGATAAAATACCTATATGAACTTAGTGATATTTTTTCCAGTTATAAAAAAGTTAAAATTATAAATTTCATATTATGTTCTAAATAAAGTAGAAATGACATTCTACGAAGTAGAAAACGAAATCCACTTTTTTCATTGAATCTACAATGTTTAGAATACGTGATCTACGTAAATAGGAGTATTCTAAAAATATTTAGAATACACATTCCGCGCTTAACCTATCGTTCTAAAATCTTTAGAAATCAAAATCTACACATTAATATAAATCTAAAACACGTAGAAACCGACTTCTACAGATTTACTATAAATCTAAAACATGTAGAAATCAAAATCTAAACATTATTATAATTCTAAAAAACTGTAGAAACCGGTTTCTACATATTAGTTGTATTCTACGGATAAGAAATCAGTTCCTAAAAATATGGAAACAAAATATTTGGGAATATTCACTTTTATATTTTGAAAAAAAAAATCGATTTTTTTTTTTAAAATAAAAAAAAACGAAAAAGGAACAAAAAAACAAAAAAAAAACGAAAAAGGAATAAAAAATTACAATTTTAAGGGCATTACTGCCATTTTGAAAAAAATTAGTCTAATGGGACATAAAGTAGTATAGATTAGTATAAAGGGACATAGTTACCATTTTTTTGCTCTAAAAAAACAATTTTCCCAAAAAACAATTTCTAGTTAACTACATGACAGGAAAAAAGTAATCAAGGGTTAATTTGGTGAATGAATATATATTTGGGAAATATTAGATTTGTAGTAAGAGGGTAGAGAGAGACAGGAAGAGAAAATAGGAGAAAAGGATTGATATGGTTGGTGAAATATAGTTTTTTTTTGGTTATTGGATCAAATTTCCCAAAAAGTAACTATGCTACAATGTCATTTCCTCTCCCTTTTTTTTTGTGGTTCAGTTCTTTCTCTTTCAATCTTATATACTTAGAATCTTATAGAAATTAATTCAAATATTAATTTAAGTGAAAGTATATTTTTATGTATGTTACTTGCTTTTAATTTAAGTAGCTTATTAATCCGTCGGATGATGGACTGAGAGTGGAGTGGGCATTACATAATTAGTGACTGGCTGATGCTTTTTAATACAAACGAAGCATTTGTCGTCATATATTACGAAAATGGGCAATATCATATAAAGGTTAACGTCAATGAAATGGTTATATATGATGTTGGACTCCATATCCCTAGTCGAATGAGTTTAATTTTTTCATTTTTGTTAAGAGTTCTCAATTTCTGTTCGGTGGTCTATATTTTTCATGTACTTTTAACCTACAAAATACAGGACGACACAGGAATTTGATCTCATAACTTATAAGTTTCTACGTGTTCAATAAATATAAATAGTACTTAAACATTTTACCAAAAAATAAGTAAGTACTACTAATTTTTTTTTGGTACTAAATATTATTAAAGGAACCAAGACTGGTTTCATATGTATAACTCAAAACTTCCTACCAAAAAAAATATGTATAACTCAAAACTCTCTTGCTCGAAAAAGAAGTGGTGCTACTAATGTTTTTTTTTTTAACACAATGGTGCTATATTACCCATATATCTCGAAACTTTTAATTTTAAAATATAAAGAAAATAGTGTTACAAAGCTAATAACGGACCCTAGTGTAATTTTCTCCCCCGCGTAAACTTTCTCTTTTGGAATATGAATATTTATCTTTGGCCAACAACCAAACGTGTTAAGTTTGACTTATCTTTGTTGCCGGTGGGGCTCACGCTTTAAGTTTTAACCTTGCAAAGAAACAATATGTAATTCAATAATATATCAAAAAACCCTATGAAATTGACCATTGGTCCAAAACCGTCTGCGGATGATTACAAGCATCACTATATATACTTCATCACCTCCACTGCCAAGTATATCACATTACCACACAGTTACATAACTCAAAGCAAATCCCATAATTACAAACATAGTTCTCTTTCAAACATCTTCTTTTCAGGTTTATAATTTTTCTACAAATAAGAAAAAGATGTTACCAGAAGCATGCATAGCCAACATCATTTCCTTTACATCTCCGGCAGACATATTCTCATCCTCGGCAGTATCTTTGGTTTTCCGGTTAGCCGGAGACTCTGATTTCGTATGGGAAACGTTTTTGCCCTCAGACTACAAAAGTCTCATCTCTCGATCTACTGATCATCAACGGAGTTTTTCATCCAAAAAGGAGATTTATAGATGTTTATGTGACTCTCTTCTCATCGATAATGCTCGAAAGGTTCGATCTTAATGAACTACTTGTTATTTACAAAATAAAATAAGTTGTACGTGATTTTAGGGGACTAATGATTTCTTTGGATGCACCTTCAGCTCTTCAAGATCAATAAATTGTCTGGAAAAATTTCTTATATTTTATCTGCAAGAGATATTTCTATACAATCGAACGACCAAGCATCCTACTGGTCCTGGAGCAAGGTTTCAGATTCTAGGTCAACTTTTCAAACTTCAAATAAGTATTTATGCTTTGTGTAAATTTTAAAATTTATTGTATCTAAAACATGATTTATTTAAATAATTACAGATTTTTGGAATCTGCTGAACTTATAACAACGGATCGTTTAGAAGTCAATGGTAGAATTCAAACCGGAGTTTTATCACCAAACACAAGATATGGAGCATATCTCATAGTGAAAGTGTCTAAACACGCTTACGGACTAGACCTAGTTCCAGCAGAGATTTGTATGAAGTCTAGTAATGGTCGAACTGTTAAAAATAAAGCTTATCTATGTTGCTTGGATGAGAAGAAACAACAAATGAAGCGGCTGCTTTATGGAAACCGTGAAGAGCGTATGGCGATGACTGTGGGGATGGTTGGTGCGGATCACGAGAAAATCAGGGAGCCCAAAGGTAGAGACGATGGATGGATGGAGATAGAGCTAGGAGAGTTTGAGACACGAGAAGGAGAGGATGATGAGGTCAATATGAGTCTCACAGAGGTGAAAGGATATCAACTTAAAGGTGGCATTGTGATTGATGGTATTGAAGTGAGGCCTAAATCTCTGAATTAGGATCGTGATTCAGTAGCGGAACTTAATCATGTACGAGAGACGAATAAAAAATAAAGGGAAGTAGAGAGTCTGTTGAGAAATTGATTTATTTATTCATTATTATGCATGTAAGGCTAATATACTTTCTTGAGTTGAGTCTCAAAAGTGATAAATTTTTTTTTTGGTAAAAAAAGTGTGATAAATTTTCTTTAAAGTTTTTATAAATATATCTTTGATTTTCTCAATAGGTTTGATAAAGTGAACCAACACCTATATATTATAGTTTTAGTATTTTCTCCGCTACGCGCCGATAGTTTGTTTGAAATCTTTGTTGAATAATGGATAACAGTACGTAAACACAGATGTAATAATAGACAAAATTTTTGTGAGATAATGTTTAAAAAATATTATAATGCGTTAAGACGATTACAAATAATTTGGAATAGTAAAATCAAGAGAAGCATTGAACTAATAATTACCACAAAGACATTTTGGGTTCACAGTAGTCACTAAAAGGACGATGGGAGTGTCAGCACTTGCTGTAAATTTATTGTAGAACACTGTTGTTGGTCCCAAATATTCAATTTTGATGATAAGCCCCCTGAAAATACTAACTCATAATGGTTTAAGTGAGATACTTAATTATCCAATATAGGAAAGAACTTTATTAAAATATAAATGTAAATAGCTTACTCTTTAGTTTGTAAGTGAATCATAATACGTCGTCTGTTTGCTATTTCAGCCCTATTAAGGACCAGACGGTGAATTAGTGAATGTCCATTCAGTAGCTTTATGTGGCCAACAATATCTACACCATTGGTAGGATTAAATTAGCAGTTGAATAACGTATTGAAATGACCAAATAACAACGGAGATAAGCAAGTAAGATACATACCGTTTAAGAGCTTACCAGTAACTAAGGTCTCCCTGAGTCCAACGTTGACTTCAAAATCTTCATGTACGTGGAACCTAAACCGGTCTGCATCGATAGGTAGGCACATGTGGTCAAGATTGGAGAGGAGAGTTGTGTGTGATATTGTTAAACGAAGAGCACCAACTTGATAAACCTTTTTGTTTTTTTTTTTTGTAGCGAAGAAATTCATGAGGTGACCTTTAATTAACGTAGTGTTTGTATTCTTTTTTTATGAAATATTTATCAGTGGGTTCACCGGAGTGAAAGTTGATTTTCAACGTCACTCTTTGTGATTATCTTTATGATATTTGACTATGTCGTGAAGGCTACATCGACACGTTTAAGTTTCATCGCGAATTCACTGTCAGCTTCTTCTGAAATATTGTTCTGTTTTTCTTTTTTGGTGTAAATGTTAAGATGAAATATTATTCTGTTTATTATACATTGTTGTAGTTTATGCTTTTTATCAAAAAGATGGATACATTTTCTGTAACTTTTGTAATCAAGCAATTTGAAGATTAATAAAAGTAAGTTATGTACCCAAAAACATGTTCTTTGTTTTCAATAATACCACATTTTGAAAAGGGAAATTTGAATTTATTTTTGTAGTTTTTATATGCATCACCTTTTTGATTCATCTATTTCTTCTTATGAAACAAAAGATTATGGGTGATGTAGTTGACAGTTTTTATTTAATATTTACACAGTACTATAAATAAAGCTTAACATGTAGTTTAATGATAAAATAAAAGATTAAAAAGTTATTTGTGTTTAAATAAATGGCTGACTTTTTTGACTATTTGATTTTTTATATATTTTAATATATGTTATTTTTATCTATCTTCTAATTACACAAGTAATAATCAACTATTCATCTTCTTGATTTTAATCAATTCAATCAGAAAGTTTCTAATAATGGATTAATGCATTTTATGATAACAAAATAGTTTGAGATCGTTTCTAAGCTTGTAGAAGTTTAGGACAACACACTTCATCAAGAAACTCTTTCTTGGGAACACAACGATATATTTCAAATTTCTCAGATGGTGGGATTAATATTCTTTTTCGGTTATTATCATGTAGAAAAGAATTTTGAGATATGACCTAAATAAGAGTGGAGAAATACATGGCGAGGAACAAACAAATTAGCAAACCATAGAAAATTAAAAATTGCTTATAAGACGCTTAACATATGAAAGCGTGTGACATATTTTGTGTTAGTGGAGATCTAGGAATCCCAAAAAAGGCCAAAGGTTGAAAACTCACATAGCAATAGCAGCAATCATGTGAGTCTGCAGAGTCTTCAATTGTCTTTATGTGGTTGGCTATATGCTCTATAACCTCAAGAATATATTACACTGCAGAGCAGTTTCAAATTTTTAATATCAGAATAAGACAGTTTACACTACTGACACACTTTATCTTAACAAACCCTTTTCTATCTCAACTAAATACTTCTAACTAAGTCCATTTATAACCGACGTTCCCACTATCTCTCCTAACTAAACCATAGTAAAAGCGGGAACAGTTGTCCACCACACATCTCAACTCTCCTATCAACGGTGCCGATCGTAAAGCGAGTGACAAGACATATATCTACCAAAATCTTTCCACACCGTTGGATCTACTTTTTACCATATGCACAAACGGTTCTGATTTTTTGGGTTTGATAAAGTCAATTTAACCTCCTCTATCTTTAGCTTTGGCACGGTTTGTTCTTCTGCAAATCAGATTACTGCTTCTAAGTTTGAGGTTTGTTTGCTAAACTAATGAACTCCTAGGATGCGTCTCTGGATGGATTTGGATAGTTCCTTGCATAAACGAATCAAAGACTCAAGTTTATCAAGGTAAGTGAATCGATTGGTGACACAAGAGGCTGCGGAAAGGCTCCTTGATACTCCTAGGCTATAGATCGGATATGACACACTAAACTAAGGCCCTTAACACTGGATATTACACACCAGCAGACTGGATATTACACACCAGACACTTCAACAACTCGCAAAGCAAGAGAGAAGACACCAAAAAGGTTTTAAACAAAAGATAACTTAGATTAGAATGAGGGTTTGTGATACACTTAAATAGAGAGATCCTTGTACATGCACAAAGTCTCGAAAACATAAGAAAACATAAAGGAAAAGGCTCCACACGGTTTCAAAGTAATAACATAACACTTAGAGTAAAACATAATATAAGATAGATGATGAAGTCGGTCCAAGATGCCTTAGGCCGAGTTGCATCCAAGATACATCAACTAGGAATGTGTAAGTGAACTTGATACCTCATTAAAAACCTTGATTAGAAAACCCAGTGGGACAAAACTAATCAAGAAAAAAAGAGTATACCAAGCCACTTGCCTAGATGATGATCAGCTTGATGGTAAGATCACATGAATGGTGATGAGTGTGTCTTGGTGGCTCAAGCTTCTACCAAGACAGTCTTCTTGCTCCTTAGAGATCTTCAGTATGTTTCCAACAGCTTCCTTGAGTCTCCTTGTCATTGCACGAGTTATAGGACCTGTGGGAATGGCTAGGACAGCTTCTTCTTCAACTAGTGTATCTTCAGTCTTTCCTTCTTCATCTTTATCAACTAGCTGGTCCATGATCATATCATCCCCTCCCACTTGAAAAGGATTTGTCCTCAAATCTGGCTCATCTGCAATAAAAGGGATCAAGTCAGTAACATTGAAGCTATTACTCACATCATACTTACCTCGCAAATCCAGCTTGTAGGCATTGTTGCTGATCTTCCTTATGACTTCAAAAGGTCCATCAATCCGCGGCATTAGCTTGGACTTCCTTTCATTGGGAAACCTCTCTTTTCTTAGGTGAATCCAGACCTGATCACCCTCTTCAAAGACCATCTCACGCCTTCCTTTGTTAGCATGCTTAACATACTGTTTGGTTTTCGCCTCAATGTTGAGCCTAGCCTGTTCGTGGAGTTGCTTCACCATCTCTGCCTTCTTTTTGCCATCAAAGCTGACCCTTTCACACTCAGGTAAAGGGATTAAATCCAAAGGAGAGTTGGGATTGAACCCATAAACAATTTCAAAAAGAGAAAACTTAGAAGTAGAATGCACAGCATGATTGTATGCAAATTCACAATGAGGCAAATAGTCTTCCCATGATTTCAAGTTTTTCTTTATGAATGCACGCAAGAGTGTTCCAAGAGTCCTATTAACTACTTCAGTTTGTCCATCAGTTTGTGGATGACAAGTAGTAGAAAACAAGAGTTTAGTACCTAGCTTAGACCAAAGAGTCTTCCAAAAATAACTAAGAAACTTAGTATCTCTATCAGAAACAATAGTCTTAGGCATGCCATGTATGCGCACAATCTCTTTAAGGAACAAGTTAGCAATATGCAATGCATCATCAGTTTTGTGACAAGCTATGAAATGTGCCATCTTTGAGAACCTATCCACAACCACAAAGATAGAATCCTTTCCAGTCCTAGTTCTAGGCAATCCAACAATGAAATCCATAGATATGTCATTCCAAGGATGATAAGGTATAGGGAGAGGAGTATACAAACCGTGACTGAACCTTAGACTTGGCTTGCTTGCAAGTTGCACATCTCTCACATAGTTTCTCCACATCTCTTTTCATCCGAGGCCAAAAGAAGTGATCCTGCAAAGTTTTAAGAGTCTTTGCAATACCAAAGTGACCCATGAGACTTCCTCCATGAGATTCCCTAACAAACAAGTCTCTCAAAGAACAGTTAGGCACACACAATCGATTATCATAGAAAAGAAAATCATCATGTCTAAAGTAGTGTCCTACAGCAAATTTCTCACAAGAGTTGTAAGCCTCTCTAAAATCAGGATCATTCTCATACATTCTTTTAATCTGCTCAAATCCTAATAGCTTAGCATCAAGAGTGTTCAAGAGAACATACCTTCTGGATAGTGCATCAGCAACTATGTTTTCCTTACCTTGTTTATACTTGATGACATAAGGAAATGTCTCAATGAACTCAACCCACCTTGCGTGTCTCTTGCTGAGCTTGTTCTGTCCTTTGAGATATTTGAGAGACTCATGATCTGTGTGTATGACGAATTCCTTAGGCCAGAGATAGTGCTGCCAAGTCTGCAAGGCTCTCACCAAGGCATACAGCTCTTTATCATAAGTTGCATAGTTGAGGGTAGCTCCTCCAAGCTTCTCACTGAAGTATGCAATGGGTCTCTTCTCCTGCATCAATACAGCACCAATACCAATTCCTGAGGCATCACATTCTATTTCAAAAGTTTTATGAAAGTCAGGAAGTATAAGAAGAGGGGCATGAGTAAGCTTCTCTTTTAGGCATTGGAAAGCAAGTTCTTGTGCTTCTCCCCACTTGAATCCGACTTCTTTCTTGATTACTTCAGTCAAGGGAGATGCAATGGTGCTGAAGTCTTTCACAAAGCGCCTATAGAAGCCAGCAAGTCCATGGAAGCTCCTTACTTCACTCACTGTCTTAGGAATTGGCCATTCTTGTATAGCCCTTACTTTCTCCGGATCAACTTTAACCCCATCTGCACCCACAATAAAACCTAAAAAGACCAAGTTATATGTGCAGAATGTACATTTCTTAAGATTAGCATAAAGTTTTTCTTTCCTCAACACATCAAGAACAGTCTTAAGATGATCTATATGCTCTTCTAGACTCTGACTGTAGATTAGGATATCATCAAAGTAGACTACCACAAACAAACCTATAAAGGACCTAAGCACATGGTTCATCAATCTCATGAAAGTACTAGGTGCATTAGTCAATCCAAAGGGCATAACTAACCACTCATATAACCCATGCTTAGTCTTAAAGGCAGTTTTCCACTCATCTCCTTCTTTCATCCTAATCTGATGATATCCACTCTTTAAATCTATCTTAGAAAAGATGCATGAACCATGTAATTCATCAAGCATATCTTCTAATCTAGGAATAGGATGTCGATACTTCACTGTTATATTGTTGATTGCTCTACAATCAACACACATGCGCCAGCTTCCATCTTTCTTGGGCACAAGCAGTACTGGAACAGCACAAGGACTCATGCTCTCTCGGATTTGCCCTTTCTCCATCAGTTCCTCCACTTGCCTTTGTAGTTCTTTGGTCTCAACCGGATTGGTTCTGTATGCTGGCCTGTTGGGAAGTGTAGAACCAGGCACAAAGTCAATTTGGTGTTCAATCCCTCGCACTGGTGGTAGTCCTTTGGGACTATCTTCTGGAAAAACATCTTGATATTCCTGTAAAAGAGACACAAGTTCACTCGGATACTCCGGTGCAATATCAGTAGTAGTCAAGAGTGATTCCTTATAGATAAACAAAAGAATAGGAAGGTTAGAGCAGAGAGATCTTTTAACATCACCAGACTTGGCATAGAAGTTTAGTTGCTTTGTTGATTCAGCGGGAAGATCAATCTCTTTCTTCTTTTGTAGTTGGAGCTGATCAACCTGAACTTCCTTAGGATTCATAGGCACAAGAACTGTCTTTCTCCCTTTAAACTCAAAGGTGTGCTTGTTGGCATACCCATCATGTATCACACGTCTATCTGATTGCCACGGCCTTCCAAGGAGAATGTGTCCAGCTTCCATAGGCAACACGTCACAAAGAATCTCATCTTCATATTTACCAATGGCTAAGGGAACCATAACCTGAGTAGAGACTCTCATCTCGCCCTCTTCATTGAGCCATTGGAGCCTATATGGTTTAGGATGCTTCTGGACCCTCAAACCCAACTTTTTAACCATAGTCTCACTCGCAACGTTGACACAACTGCCTCCATCCACAATAAGACTACAGACCTTTCCTTGCACTAGACATCTAGTATAGAAGAGATTCTCTCTTTGCTCCATCTCTTCGGTCTTGCTTTGAAGACTCAAGGTTCTTCTAGCAACTAGCAACCTTCCAGCGACCGGGTTGGCAACATACTCCTCTTCTGAACTGTGATCTTCTTCGGCCTCTGTCTCCTCATCAGCAGATTCATATTCTCCATTGTCATGAAGGATCATCACACGTTTGTTGGTGCACTCATTAGTGTAGTGTCCTCTTCCTTGGCACTTAAAACACTTAACATCTCTTGATCTTGTAGTAGAAGCTTCAGCTTTCCCTTTATCCTTGCTGAAAGAACTATTAGGTTTGTCCTCGTCCTTTTGATATGGCTTGCTCTCTTTCTGGTGGCTTGGTTTATCTTCCTTAGCACCTTGATACCTAGTTCCATAGTTGCCCCGAGAGTGACCTTTTCTCTTTACTTGTTGTTCCACTAGAATGGCTTTGTGTAGCATCTCCTCCATCTCCAAGTAGTGCTGCATCTCCACACTGTCTTGTATCTCACGGTTGAGTCCTCCAAGAAACCGTGCCATAGTAGCTTCTCTATCCTCAGATATGCAAGCTCTTAACATCAACAACTCCATCTCCTTATAGTATTCTTCGACTGTCCGTGAGCCTTGCGTGAGTTTTCTTAGCCTCTGATGGAGATCCCGGTGGTAATGGCTAGGCACAAATCTCTTGCGCATAAGAGCCTTCATTTCTGCCCAAGTTTCAACAGGAAATTCCCCATTGCGCCTTCTATTGGTGGCTAGTTGATCCCACCAACTCAAAGCATAATCATAGAACTCAGTAACAGCAATTTGAATCTTCTTAGCTTCTGAATAACACCGACAATTGAAGACTAGATCAATCTTCTTCTCCCATTCTAGATAAGCATCAGGATCGGCTTTGCCATGGAAAGGAGGTATCTTGATCTTAACTCCAGCAAGCTCATCTCTTTGATACCTACGCCCTTCATGGTCACGTCTAGATCTTCTACTGCTGTGTCTAGAGGAAGAGCTATGCCTAGAAGCCGAGCTGTGTCGTGCCCTATCTCTTTCATAAAAGTTATCAGTTTCTTGTGAACCAGCATGCTCTTGTCGTTCACGCCCATTTCTCCTTGGTGCTTGCTGATGATCAGACGTTTGGTCTTGTCTACCAGGGGCTCTCTGATCGTATCTCTCATCCAGCAACTTTACCAAGTCTTCCATTACTTGTTTGGTGATAGCTTCTTGCAAGAGTTTGTTTCTTCTCATATACGTTGCATCATCTTCCTCAGTTCCCATTGTTTCCTGTTACACACGAAAAACTGAAACAAGTAAGTAGTTCCACGGGCAATTTGATTTATGATTCGAGAATCAAATAAAGAAACAATCGGAAACAAACAAGAGCAACAAACAAATCTCAAGCAACGCGGCAAATCAATACCGTGATCAACAAGTAAGGAATTCAAATCGATTATATTGAAACAATCAACTCAGATTTATCAGAAAAGGATTCGAGATTCAACAGGTGACGATTTGAGATTAAACAAATCCTGATCTACGATTCTAGTAACAGATCGAATCACACAAACACAAGGAACTTTCGGATCAAGCAAACTAGTAACGTAATCGACAAGAATGTGAAAGGTTTTGTTCAAAACTTGATCAGAATTTTCAGATCTATCAATATTGAACCACGAAATAATAGATCTATCAATCCTATCAATGATAATAATCAGATCGAGTGAGAAACAACACGCAAAACCCAAATGATCAATGATATAAAACGATGAACACAGATCTTATGAAAACGCAAAAGAGAAATCGAAACTCCCCTTCCAGAGTGCTCTGATACCACTTAATGAACTCCTAGGATGCGTCTCTGGATGGATTTGGATAGTTCCTTGCATAAACGAATCAAAGACTCAAGTTTATCAAGGTAAGTGAATCGATTGGTGACACAAGAGGCTGCGGAAAGGCTCCTTGATACTCCTAGGCTATAGATCGGATATGACACACCAAACTAAGGCCCTTAACACTGGATATTACACACCAGCAGACTGGATATTACACACCAGACACTTCAACAACTCGCAAAGCAAGAGAGAAGACACCAAAAAGGTTTTAAACAAAAGATAACTTAGATTAGAATGAGGGTTTGTGATACACTTAAATAGAGAGATCCTTGTACATGCACAAGGTCTCGAAAACATAAGAAAACATAAAGGAAAAGGCTCCACACGGTTTCAAAGTAATAACATAACACTTAGAGTAAAACATAATATAAGATAGATGATGAAGTCGGTCCAAGATGCCTTAGGCCGAGTTGCATCCAAGATACATCAACTAGGAATGTGTAAGTGAACTTGATACCTCATTAAAAACCTTGATTAGAAAACCTAGTGGGACAAAACTAATCAAGGGAAAAAGAGTATACCAAGCCACTTGCCTAGATGATGATCAGCTTGATGGTAAGATCACATGAATGGTTATGAGTGTGTCTTGGTGGCTCAAGCTTCTACCAAGACAGTCTTCTTGCTCCTTAGAGATCTTCAGTATGTTTCCAACAGCTTCCTTGAGTCTCCTTGTCATTGCACGAGTTATAGGACCTGTGGGAATGGCTAGGACAGCTTCTTCTTCAACTAGTGTATCTTCAGTCTCTCCTTCTTCATCTTTATCAACTAGCTGGTCCATGATCATATCATAAACCAAGCTTAAACAAAGTTTTTCTAAAATCTAGCGCACATACTAATTTTTTTTCTAGCAGATTCGTAATGGCTGAGCATTGCATGGTCATCCCGGGGGCATGGGCCTCCGTCGGCTCTCTCTGGGAATTCGTAATCGATAAGAAGAATATGTCATGGATCGTACCTGTGCGGAGCAGCATGTCGTTGCGGGAACTACAAAATAATATGGCAAAGGAGTTCTTCACTTTCACGTGACCCAATTGAGTTATTGGCCACCTAACACAAAAGAGCTTGCACTGGACTAACGACACCACCGGCTATACTGACAAACGACGGAGGCGTTTCCTTCTTTTTCAGCACTTTTCAACGAACAGCAGCATGAATTTGTTCATTACTTTTGATACTTTCGTTTACACCACATATCTTGTACACATTAACATGTACACAAGCCATCTATTGTTTTGTACACATGTACACTAACAGTCCAACTACATGTACACTATCATCTCAACATCCAGGCTATGACTATTGTTAGCGTGTACACGGCTGGTCGCCATAACCCAATCATGCACCACAACCCAGTCATGTACACCACAACATGTACACCCTTATATAATGTAAACATTTTATACGTTGTACATGATATAACAGTGTACATGTCGTGGTGTACATGACTGAGTTATGGAGACCAGCCTGAATGCTGAGATGGCAGTGTACATGTACATAATGTTCTCGTGTACATGTGTACAAAATATGAGATGGCTTTGTGTACATTTAGTGTACATGTTAATATTTAATAAGTTATACATGATTTAAAGGGGTACATTAGACATTTCGTATACGTGTCTCGTGCACACCTTGTACTCATCTACACCACATGTAACAACTATAAAATGTACATTCAAACCATGCGTATACTGGTATGATGTACATACGACAACAAAAACAGGTTGTGCCCATACGACAATATATAATGTACATTATATTGTCATAATGCATTGTACATGTGTTCACTTACCACTCAGGCACACTTCCACACCCACAACCACAATATGTACAATATACATCCATGTTTAAAAATCCACATGTACACTCACCACTAGACGTGTTCTGCAAACATGTATTACCCCTTTCATGAACTCGTGTACATGGAAATGTGTGTACACAGAAACAACAACCGTTGTGTATTTGAAATTACATTGCCGCTCACCTTCCGCGTACATGTGCACACGTACGTTGTGTCTGGGAAATGATGACCATTTTGTACACCATCTAGTTACCCACCTTATACATATGTACAATAAAAACACAGATCACTTTAACAGACTTTGTTAGCATTCAGGCTATGCATATTCTTATCATGTACACTGCTGGTCGCCATAACCCAGTCATGTACACCACAACACGTACACCCTTATATCATGTAAACATTTTATACGTTGTACATGATGTAAGGGTGTACATGTTGTGGTGTACATGACTGGGTTATGGCGACCAGCCTGAATGCTGAGATGACAGTGTACATATCGTGCACGTGTACATGTGTATAAAATATGAGATAGCTTTGTGTACATTTAGTGTACATGTTGATGTGTACACATAATGTAAATATTAAAATACGTTGGACATAATTAAAGGGAGTACATCAGATATTTCGTATACGTTTATCGTACACACAATTCACTCATGTACACCACATATTAGTACACATAAAAATTTCACTACGGATACTCAAGATATCTCTTTTTTGTTCATCCAAGCTATGTCTATACTCGTATCAACTATAAAATGTACATTCAAACCATGCATATACTGGTATGATGTACATACGACAACAAAAACAGGTTGTGCCCATACGACAATATATAACGTACACTATATTGTCATAATGCATTGTACATGTGTTCACTAACCACGCAGGCACACTTCCACACCCAAAAACGGGCCACATCTCGTATTTTTTTGTAGTAACCAATTGCCTCGTCATCATGCTGTGTACGACCTTCCCATTGTAGAGTCTACAGACAGGTATCTCCCCCCCCCCCTCCCCCCCTTGGGTTAATACCATAATCCCAGTAATAAAAAAAGTACAAGCAACTGGACGGCGAATGCAGTATAAAGGAGACAGTGAAGAAGACGACCAAGGTTTTGTAACAATTGTTAGATCAACAGAAGAAGACCCGACAGAAAAAGCAACAGCTTTAATCGATTGGAAGCATCAGGGAGTTGAATTTTTGCCCGAGGAAGATGCGGTTTTGGTCTTGCTATTGTCGGTATCAATTCTAAGAAGCGTGACTCAGAAAAGAAGAGAAGACGTTGGTAAATTGCTGGTACGGAAAAGGATAACCGAAGCAACTGGTGAACGGGATTGGGGATCGGTTATCGTCGATGCTTCATCATCAAATGAATCTTCTTCTTCTAGTCCATATTTAGAGCCGTGGTATCGAAACTCTGGTAAGGTTATGGCGATGGAGGAGAAAGCACAAGTGGCAAGATATCCATATCCAGTAATGAGCTATTCTAATGTTGATGGTGGTGATAGTTTGTACAAACATGTAATATTCGGGTGACTTTAAAGAAAATTGCATGTTTTTATTTAGTCAGACGGATTGGTATAACCAAAACTTATACGATGCTTTTCCTAACTCTATCCCATTTGTCCATCTTGTTTTTACTTCAAAAAGAAAAAAAAATTAGACTGGAGATTGTCAAGAACCTTAGAAGTTGTTAAAGGGTTTCTTATTTTGATTCCTCGTCAAGGCAATGCTTTATATACAAAGATATATTTTACACAAACTATGTTAACCTACTGACGTTAATGATATACATCGACAAGGCCCAGGAATGTCTCCCGGAATGTTGACCCGTGAGATTGTGGTGTGTACTCTTTGAAGTATATTGAATGTCTGGCTCTTGGATGTACTTTTCATGGCTTAAGTGATACGATCATACCGGCACAAAGAATGAAGTTGGCAGCCAAGATCTATGAAGAGGTGGCAGAGGTTGATGCGGAAGGATGATTTACTGGCTGCTGTCAGATGGATTATGATAATTTAAATGTTGTAGAACGTGTAACTTGGATGATTTATTTCAGTACTTCTCGTATTATGTATAACTTGGATTATTTTATTTTAGTACTTGTAGTAGTAGTATGATTTACTGGTTGCGTTGATCGATTATAATTCGTTAGATATAGCAGCTTGATTATTTAAAAGATACACAAAGGCTAGATAATGTTGATAAAGCTTTACATAATATTGTTTCAAACTAAAACGTTTTCTTGATAATGATCGATCACAAAACGTATTATGGCGATCAGAAACTAATGATCAAAGCGTAAAAGTAAATAAAAAGTAATGTACCACCAAAGACCAAAGTGCAAAAGTAATGCAACACCAAAGAGTATACCACTGAATGTAGTACTAACCTAAATGAAATCTAATGACCAAAGCCTGAAACTAGATTGCAAAAACGTAGTCGTATTCTCTTAGCTTAAACCATGGTTCCAAATTGGTTTAAATTAATTTAAACTAAAAATAACAATAAACCAAATTTCAAAATTAATTAAAAACAAATTCAATCAATCTAAATCGGCATTTATTTGAATTTAGCCAGAAATTCTAATTGTGTTCCACTCTAGTAATTAAAATTTATTTAAAAAGTCTTCAGCCAAAGACAATAATTTCAAAAATCTGCCACCAAATGAATACAAAAGTCGATTGCAAATTTAAATCGGGTAAACATATCTATCATAAAAATTTATGTCTATTATCGATAAACATATATGTCTCAACACTCTGACTACTTCGGAAAAAACTGATGACTTCAACAAATCGGTTACTACATATGACATACTTAAATAGATAAATCTATTGACAATCTTAAATCGGCAACACAAATCTGTCATCTTAAAAACATCTGTCATAATAGAATAGTATGCCACCAAATACATGGCATATATAAAATTTACAACAGTTTAATTTAACATATTTATATTCTAATAGATTTGTTTTTCGTTAAATAAATCTGCAATTTTTCTAATAATTTTATATGGTACTTTGGTAATATTACTTTTTGATCATAATTATAGTCAAAGGTATTTTCGACCATAAAATATTTTTGGTAATTTTAAAAATTTAAGAGTTATTATAGTAATTTTTAAATTAATTTAAGTCATCCTAGTAAACTTCCCTAAACATAATAGAGAACTTACGACAAAGAAGACGAAAAATAAACATACCTGGAACGACTTTATTTTGTATACTAATAAAAAAATAGATGATAAATTTAGTTTGCTTCTGTTTTTTTCTTCAAACGGCTATTTTATTAATTAACTTTGAAGTGGTTTGGGGAACCAGACCAGTACATAACAATCACTGTAATACAATTCCTTATGAAATGATCTGATTTTCAACTTTGTAAACTCCGTGAATTTAGTTTGCCTAATGGACACTTACTAACAAGCTTAATTAGTTAGTTTACCATTAGGAGGTTTGCTTAGTTAAGAAAAACTACCATAGTAGAAAAAAATGCTCTATGATGTAACAACTAACAATAAACTATAAAAGTGTTTTTAGTATAATGTTCTCTTATATAAAACAAAGTATGACTAATGGTAATACCTAGAAAGCATAACTCACCAACTTTTATATTTAACTATAATATTGTTTTTATGTATGGTTGTCATCTGCATTTGGTGGTGTGTGCCTCGACATGATTCGTTTTAATTTTATATAAAATATAACAAAAACAATGGAAAAATATAATCGTTTCTCTTTTTCTTTTGTGCAACATTGTTTCTCATTTCTTTTGCTTTAATTAAATAAAAAAAACACTAATAATTGTTGGTCAGTCCCTCTTGGACTCTACTTTCACGTCTCTTTCTCTCTATACGCCATTCTCTTGCTCTTCATTCGACAAAAAACCTCCAATCCAATGTCTTGTCTTTGGAGTCGATCTTACTCTCTCTGATATATCTCTCTCTCCCCCTCTCTTGAAGCTTATGTCGTTAGGACGATCGGAGTTCGCTGACGGTGTGGCGGCACGGAGCCTAAGCGAGATTTCAGAGCTTGACGCCGTAAGAATCGGAACTGATATTGTATCGGCGGCGAGACGTCTCATCGTGCTCTTAAGATCCATAGGAGACTGTCAATGGCTTCATCACCCACCAGTCATTTCCGAAGCTATCAGACGGTAAAATACACCCTTTCCTTCTCTCCTGATATTTTTGATCTGACGGTCAAGATTCATTTCTTTATTCTTACTATTTATAGTATCTCTCAAGAAAACAAGTTTTGCTTCCGACCAGAATATACCCTGGTCCCCAGAAGTAGTGTTGAGATTGGTATTAACTGTTGTTGTTGTGTTGTTCTTGAAGGTACGATGAGCTGTGGATGCCGTTGATTTCTGATCTAACGGTTGGTTCGAAGCCTCCGATAATTCTACCTCCTCTTGATGTTGAATGGGTTTGGTTTTGTCATTCCTTGAATCCAGTAACCTCTCTTTCCTTTTTTTTTTACCATTCCAAAACCGAAGTTTCTATATTAAGAAACTTTTTTTTTTTGTTCCATCTTTCTCAGGTAAGGTACAGAGACTACTGTCAAAAGAGATTCTCAAAACTTATAGGAAAACCCGCGATTTACGATGAAGAGAACGAGGATTATGCGGTTTCACAGTGCGAAAGAATCTGGATTAGGAGATACCCAGATGAGAGTTTTGAAAACAGAGTTGAAGCCGACTCTCCTGAGATTGCTTCATCAGCTAATGAAGATATCAAAACTGAAGTAGAGAAACAGAGGTTTCTCTGGGAGAAGTTTTCAGCACCTTACATGTCTGAAACCGTTTACTTGATCGCTGCTAGGTTACGGTACAAAGGGTTCTTGCTGATTCTACACAAGTTCAAGGACGAGATTTCTCGTCTTGCTCCAGCTTCAGATATACTACTCATGTGGCTCACTCACCAGGTCCGTTTTGTATTCCCAGTTTCTTGGTTTCAAATCGTTCTGTTTTTGGTAAGTTGTAATGGAATGGTGAATTTACAGAGTTACCCGACGATATATACAGAAGATGTTGGTGAAATGTCGGAAGAGATGATGAGGAAAGTGGTTCGAAATGGAGAGGCAGTTGAGAAGAGTGAAGTGGAAACAACAAAGAAACTTTGGAATAGATATTTTAATCAACCATATGAAAAAGCAGGCGGCGAATTGACTGTAGTAGCGAACGAGTCTCCTCGAAGAAACAACACAATGTTTTATTGGCCTGTTTCTGATATAGATGTTAACACCGCGTATAAGTCCATCCGACCAAGATTTGTCCTAGAAGTAAGTTAATGGGGCGTACCTCCTAAGTAAGAGATTCTGTAATACAAAATTATTCTTTTTTTTTTTTTGCAGTTATGTATATTTATAAGGCTGAAGCCAAAGGCAGAGCAGAATGAGTCGAGTTTTCTTCGTCTGAGAGTTGCTAGATGTCATCGGAAGCTTCAACTTGATAAGAAACTAACTGATCTTTCCCGCGATGGTTCGTGGCAAAAGGGGTGGCATATATACTGCGAGTTTGGAACACAAGGAGTAGTTTTGGAATCTCATTGTGACCGTAGTCGTCGTGGGGTTTGCTTGAGAAAGAGAAAACCGGAAGAGATGATAGCGTTTCTGTGGAATGATCTGCTAAGAGCGCATTCTCTAGCGTCGGGTAGGTTTCTAGGGAAGCAAGTGAGTGTGTTCGCTTCGGTTACTCCTCCGGTTCAAGCGCCGTATTTGCTGAGATTTGTACCGGATAGAGTTACGGATGATTCAGGTGCTATGATATCTGATTCAACTCAAAGAACAAACAACTTCAGGCCTCAAGAAGGAAGATGGCTTACTCGAACCGTTCTTGATCATGCTGGGCGTGAATGTTTTGTCATCCGTATCCGGTAATAAACTATGGTTGTTCTGCTCTTTTTGTTTCTAATTAATAATAATGTTTTGGTTTAGAGTCGGGAAGGGAGTGTTTAAACGCGGAGGTGAAGTTCCATCCCCGGTGAAATCAGAGGAGAGGATAACAGAGATACGAGTAGGTTCCTGGTCGTATGTCGAGGGTTCTATCGGGAAAGCTCCAGGTACGTTCGGTAACATGTCATAGAAAGGAGAAGCTCTGTGTGAAACAATCGCAGCCCTATTGGTTATTGTGTGTTTATTGGTCTAGTACAGTGAAGGTGGTAGGAACCGTGACGCCTAAAGAACCGGTTGAGGATTGGGATGCCGCCTGGGAGTTTTCATCTGGAGACGAATTGTTTATCCGGTGGGACTCGTCAGGGTCTATATCAGAACTCGGTTTACGTTCAAGTAAACCTGGTTCGCTGGTATGAATTTCAAGATTCTTTTTTTTTTTCGCTGTTTTAAAACTGGTTATGACATATATATGGTGGTGGGTTTTTTTTACAGGTTAGGCTACTAACTGGACGGCGAATGCAGTATAAAGGAGACAGTGAAGAAGACGACCAAGGTTTTGTAACAATTGTTAGATCAACAGAAGAAGACCCGACAGAAAAAGCAACAGCTTTAATCGATTGGAAGCATCAGGCAGTTGAATTTTTGCCCGAGGAAGATGCGGTTTTGGTCTTGCTATTGTCGGTATCAATTCTAAGAAGCGTGACTCAGAAAAGAAGAGAAGACGTTGGTAAATTGCTGGTACGGAAAAGGATAACCGAAGCAACTGGTGAACGGGATTGGGGATCGGTTATCGTCGATGCTTCATCATCAAATGTATCTTCTTCTCCTAGTCCATATTTAGAGCCGTGGTATCGAAACTCTGGTAAGGTTATGGCGATGGAGGAGAAAGCACAAGTGGCAAGATATCCATATCCAGTAATGAGCTATTCTAATGTTGATGGTGGTGATAGTTTGTACAAACATGTAATATTCGGGTGACTTTAAAGAAAATTGCATGTTTTTATTTAGTCAGACGGATTGGTATAACCAAAACTTATACGATGCTTTTCCTAACTCTATCCCATTTGTCCATCTTGTTTTTACTTCAAAAAGAAAAAAATAATTAGACGGGAGATTGTCAAGAACCTTAGAAGTTGTAAAAGGGTTTCTTATTTTGATTCCTCGTCAAGGCAATGCCTTATATACAAAGATATATTTTACACAAATTATATTAACCTAATGACGTTAATGATATACATCGACAAGGTCCATAGGGCCCTCAATATCCCCTCTCAAGGTGGAGTGTGTAGATTAAACACACCTAACTTGAACTGAAAAACTTCAAACTTTCTGCGTCCAAGAGCTTTCGTCAATATATCAGCCAATTATGTCTTTGTCGAAACATGTTTAGTAGCAATAATCCCACGAAGTATCTCGTCACGGATAAAGTGACAATCCATACCAACATGCTTTGTTTGTTTGTGGCCAACCGGGTTCTTTGCAAGATTTATGGCTGAAAGACTGTCAGAGTGCAGAGTGATTGGTCCGTTGATCTTAATGCCCAAGCTCGGAAGAAGTTCGCGAAGCCAAAGTAACTCGCTCACTGTGTCAGCCATTGCGTGGTATTCAGCCTCCGCAGATGACATCGAAACGACATCTTGCTTCTGCGTTTTCCATGAGATTGGAGAATCACCTAGTTGAATAAACCATCCTGTCAATGAACGGCGTGAGAGAGGACATCCTCCCCAATCTGAATCACACCAAGCAGAGACTGTGAGCTCTGTACTTGCTTTGAGAAGGATCCCTTGTCCTGGACTGTTCTTGAGATATCAAACTACTCTGAGAACTGCATCCCAATGAGGAGCTTTCGGATTGTTCATGAACTGAGATAACACATGAATAACGTAGCTTAGTTCTGCTCTTGTTGTGGCAAGATAGATTAACCTACCCACTAAGCGACGATAGCGGAACTGATCAGTCATTGGTTCCCCCTCATCACGTACAAGTTTGTGATTTTGCTCGAGAGGAAACGAAACCGGCTTGGATCCCATAAGACATGTTTCAGCAATGATATCCAGAGAATATTTTCTCTTATAGAGTGATACCACTCAAATTATCCTAAGGAGTGTTACTCTCATCAAAAGAGATTCAGATGTAGTACTTAGGGATTGAATCCACAAGGAGCTAGGGAACAATTAAATCTAGTGTTTATTAATTCTAAGAGTTGTAAATGCTTAAATGAAATAGCAATAGTAACAAGCGAAGTAAATAGTAAATGTAACTTGGTTGGAAATGATATTAGACGCAGGGCCACTATTCAGGTGTTGGAGATTATAATATCTATAGATACCTATTTGTTGCATGCATGATATGTTAGAGCTCAACCGCTTAACTCAGTGATCAGTTGTCGCATGTTTCACTGGTTAACAAACTAAATCTCGTGTCTCAACGGTTAGTATGTTGACAACGAAAGAGTGTCGATCGATGGTCCTATAGGGACGTCGACCGATACACCTTTACCTACGTCGACCGATAGTCAGTTGAGGACATCGATCGACGGGTTCTAGCCAGGCCTATGCGCGAGTATGATATGCCCTATTAAGATACTAAATTGGCGGTTAGCCCCCTTTAGCAGTCCTAATATGATAGATAGATGTCAGGATGAGATAACAAGGGTGCTTGAGTATGCAATCCTATGATCATGTTCTAGTTAGCAAGGCTAAAACAAGCAATGAATACAAATCTATCACGAATATCACAACAAGGCAGATCTATAGTTTGGGGCTAATCCCACAAACCTATCTGAACCTTGGATCTAATAAATGAACTACTCAGACATAGAAAAGCAATTCATGACAATGAAGAAATGAGAATTCATAGTATAGATGAAAAGAAATGAAAACAAGGAGTTCCAATCACAAGTGATCTTCTCTCCAAAACTCTCTCTCTCTCTCAAAGTAAAACTGTAACAAAAAGCTCTTCCTGCCGTCAAAACACTTAGGCAGTATATAATCAACTAGGTTAAAAACTCGTCAGGGCATTTTCGTAATTTAGCTTGGACTTGGGCTTCAAGTCTGCTGGATCCAAAATGTCGCATGTCCAATGTCTCGACATCGATCGATAGTACTTGTGTACATCGATCGATATTTTAATCTTCATTTGTCGAGGCATCTCATGGTGTCGATCGACAGTACTGGATGTGCATCGATTGATTGTTCTTCCTCTCGTCGACCTCTACATGGTCAGCTCGGATGAAATGTCTTTTAAGCTCCAAAATGCTCCAAAGTCATAGCTTTACTCCGAAATGCACCTGAACCTGAAAACATACCTAGAAGAGTAGAAAACATAGATATATATATATAGTAAAACACCTATATACCATGGATGAAAACGGGTCAAATCCAAGGTATATCAACTCCCCCAGACTTACCCTTTTGCTTGTCTTCAAGCAAAACATACAGAAAGTCTCTCTGAAAGAGGTTTGAAAATATTAGGGAGTACATATTTTAAAGCATAGAAATATTTTCCTCAACAATTTTGCAACCACATCTAAAAAGTCCTAATCACAGAAGCACACTATGAAATATCCTAGCTTAATGGTGGTAGCCACAAAGTCTGCTTCCATTGCAGGATCAGTGACCAAGATTTGATAGGCTTCCATGAATCAAAACTTAATGGTGGTAGCCACGAAGCTCTGTTCACTTCTTTTTGACATATATCTAAGAATTCTTTGTGAAAGCGAGCCTTGAAGATTGCCGCCTCCAAGTCTCGTTTCAAACTCTTTTATTGGAGTCTTTATGAATCAAGCCTTAATGGTTTTAGCCACCAAGTCATGTTCAGACTCATCCTAAGTAAGCAATTGATCTTAAATTTTTTTTTTATAATGGATAGAACTGAAATATAAATCACTAACTAATCTAGGATCGAAATTTAGAGAGAGAAAATGTGATAAATAATCTACACAAGGCGTTACCTTTCAGACCTGTCTAAAGAATCCGATTCCATGTATACCAAGCCCCAAGACAAGCGGTTATGTCAGGTTTAGTGTTGGAAATAAGCTTTGGTTACTTCATACGGTCAAGGCAAGTGTGTAGTTGATAGGTTGATCTGCTTTAGCATCTATAGTGCTATCTGCAATCAGTAAATCTAAAATGGTACTAAAGATTGGTTAGATATTCAAGTTTAAATCAATATAAGATCATAGTCCCATTTTTAATAGCTAAGCATAATTTATTAAAATTCCTTTTATATAAGAATAAAATAAATTATATCAGTAAATCTCCCCCCAGACTTAAATTACACTGTCTCAGTGTAACTCAGTCGGAGTTATGATGGAATAATTCATAAGTACGAAATGTAACAAGTAAGGAAGATACATCTGACCGGATTAGATATCGATGTGAAAATGTTGCATCGATCGTCGTGTGTTTGTCTATATCGAGCGATGTCGACGTCTCGTCAGCGGTCGATATTCAGGTTCTCCTACTTGGGTCTCCTAAATCTGAAAGAAATAAAATGAAAGTAAATAAATGCTAGCTAATAAAACCAAAATAAAATACCTAATAGTGGGTTGCCTCCCACTCAGCGCTTGGTTATAGTCATTTAGCTTGACTGTGGTAGTGATTGGCTATTTGGTGGATAAACAGCTGCTTATTGGAAAACAAGCATCCACGTCATCTCTGCACATTCTGGACCAAGATGAAATGAAACTTCTTGTGACCTCATCATTTCTTGTCCATTTGTCATCCATCTTCTTAAGTACATTGGAGATGTTCTGTAGCCTATCTTGAACGTTGTCAATGCTGATCTGGTGCCAGCCTATGTTGTCATAGGCGTATGCTGAAAGTTCTGTCAGTTCCTCGTGCATTGACTCTATCGTTTTGTGTATCAGCTGCTCGCCGGCTGGTGTAGACTCAGCGTCGATCAATGTGATTAAGTGTTCGTCGGTCGATCTCGGCGACTTACCATCGAGCGATTTTGCTCGCTTCATGTCGATCGATGCTGATATCTGGTGTTGAGCTGCGAGTTGCGAGTTGCCTCTTAATGGCTTTGACTTCTTTCTGTAGCCATTCTGCGTGGCTGTCTAGTCCACCGATTCTGTTGTCGAATAGAAAGTAGATGTCATCGCAGTGTTTGTAAAGTCGTTCCTCCATGGTGTCTATAGCAGTGTATATCTTGGATGTGATCTTGTCAACCTCTGTTGCTGTGTAGGGAAGTAACTCCACATGATTCTTGCCATCGATCCATGGCCCTTGTAGCCTGTCGATCGAAAATGATTTTGCCTGCAAAAAATTTTGATTAGTAATTGTATCAATATCCCTTTGGGCATGAAGTATTTGACTAGACAATTTGTTTAAATATAGCATGACTGGTGATACGAAGCAGTCATGCATGTCCTCGTAAGTCTGCAGCCTATCATCCATGGCTGAGATCTTAGCGTTGAGCGATGTGATGGTACACACGTCGATCAATGTGTCTGGTTGTTGGTCCTTCTTGCGAATGGTGTCTAGATCTTGCTGTAGTAGCTCGATTTTAGTGCTCAGCCAGTCCACGTTGTTGTTGAGAGGGTAGTACACGTCGTTTATCCTCGTGTTGATGTATGAGACTTCCCATTCATCCTTGTGTTCTGCTGAACATTGAGGTTCTGCAGGAATCTGGGCTGTCGGAAGACTGACGTCGATCGATGGTGCATGTGGTGCATCGATCGATGCTGAGGTCGTGGCTTCCTTCTCAAGTTGTTGTCGTAAACTCTCAATTTCTGTCCTCATTTCTACCATACTTCTGAAAAGCTCATTGTAGCCTCTATCCAAAGGTTCATGTGTATCTTCTACCAATGATTTGAGCTCCTCTCCCAGTTTTTCCTGAGCTCCACAAATTCCAGTCACCATCTCGTTGATTTCATCTTTGGTGTAGAGTTCTGGTGCCAATCTTGTGAGTGTGAAGGAAGTGGCTTGTTCTGGAAGACAGATGTGGCTCTCTTCAAAAAGAGATGCTCTTTCCAGTAATTTTCTGATGTCGTCCTTTGTGACAGGTATCATCTCACCAGCTACGCCTCGTGCGTGTCCACACTCATCTCTGTAGATTCCATACTCGTCCATTCGTTTCCAAGTGAACTTTCTGGCTCCGTACATGTCAAAAGCGCGGTATCCAAATTCATAACGTCTGTCGATCGATGTCGGGTCATCCTTACCGGTCGACGTTGGTGTTATCCTGTCGATCGATGTCTGATTTGTCCCGTCGATCGATGCTTGGCCTTTTGGTTGGCATGATAGATCTGGATTGATTTCTGTTGCGGCGACTCCTACGTGTTTGTTTGGATCGGTTTGAATGACGTCTGGAGTGCCACGTTGTTGTGAGAATAGGTTGTCAGGTCCATTGGCCACTTGAAGGATATCTGCTATGTCCTCTCTGGACACTTGTAAGATCCTTCCATCTATTGCACGTGCGTTGCCATCTGTGTTCCTGAAAATACCAAATTCATCAGGTGTTAGAAAACCGTAATCAATGTTTGCATTATCATTCAATTTAGAAATAGAAAGATTAGGTTTAAGAGTAGTATCGATCGATGTTGATACAAATGCATCGATCGAGGGCAGAATAATTTCTGCAGAACTTGTGTTCTTGAGATGATTGCTCTTCATGGATTTTCCTGTTGATGTAGATGGAAGAGTGTTCATCTTTTCTGCTTGTGTGTCTGCTCTGGTGTGTGGAGGTGGTTTCAGGGGTGCAAAACGTTTTAAATAGGTATGTATAAACCTAGTTGGAGAGGAAATATTCTCCTGCTCCTGGATTTTCGCTGCGGCGCGAATATCGATCGATGTTCCTGTATGGATGTCGATCGATGTGAGCGGTTGTTTTGCTGGACGAGGGTGGGTATCGAACGATGTGGAGTGCACTTCGTCGAACGATGTTGGAAACGTGTTTGTGAACTTATGTGTTTCAAATCTTTCATCCTGCAAAGACATTTCTATTGCACGTTCCTTCCAATAATCCTCATCATATTCCTCTGTATATTCCTCGTTAGGTGAAGTAATTACAGTGTCAACTGCAAAACTTTCATGGAAACCATTGTCTGCCCAACTGCCTATGGAATAATCATCACGTCCTCTCTTGCTTGGAGGTTGGAAGGCAAAGTGTGGGTAACAATGATTAGGTAGAGCGAAATGGTCAACCGGCTGATCAACGTCGAGCGACTTGTTGTTGCGGTCATCGGTCATCGTTGACTCATTGGAATCGATCGATGGAAAGGTGTGGGTGTCGATTGATTCCGAGTACTCTGTTTCGTACTCTGATTCGTACTCTGCTCCACAATGGCATGCGCCAATCAAGCCAAGTTCTTTCCCGTAATCCACAGAATTAATAATTTTTCTCTTAGGTCGGATAGGGTCGTAGTGGATGTTGGGGTCTATCAGCGTCAGACACAATTTTTTTTGTTCATGTCACATACAGCTCCTACTGTAGCTATGAAAGATCTTCCAAGCAGAAGTGAAGAGTTCCAGTTAAGTTTTATGTCCATGACATGAAAATCTACCGGGATAAGGACATTACCAATATGTACCTCCAGATCTCTTATGATACCTCCTGATCGTTTTTCTAAAAGATCCACGAAGGTGAAAGATTCTGTTGAAGGTTCGATGGTCAAACCAAGATGGTCTGCCATGATCCTAGGGAGGATACTAACTGATGCTCCTATGTCACACATTGAATGGGGAAATTCAACACCCTTGACTACGCATGGTATTGCAAACTTCCCAGGATCACTCTTTTTCGACAATGTGATCCTGTGTCTCAAATCTCTCTGACTTGATGAAACATTCTCCTAATGTCTTCCTCAGTTACCTTTGTTTCTCTGAATAACATCCACAACCTGTGTGTGAAGTAAGCTTCATCAACAGGTTTTTCGATTGGGATTCTGAGGATTATTTTAGTGAAACCATCCATCTCCTTATCGTTAGCTTCCCTCTTAAGGTTCTTATAAATTTTTCTCCTTTCTTTTCCTTAACCTTCTCCCTTCAGTTTCCTGATCTTCTTGAACTGGTTCTGGTGAACTATTTAAAGGGTTGGGTTTTGGTTCGGGTGGGCTAGCTAATGGTTTAGGTGGTAGTTTTAGTGCGTTGATATAGTCATTATCGATTGATGGTAACCGCACTCGGTATGTCAGAGGTGCATGTTGATCGATGGGAGGTGTGTTGTGACGATCGACGTTGGATTCACTCTGTCGATCAATGGTTGGGTCAACCGATCGATCAATTTTATCATAGAAAGGGGAGGGTGGGTGAGGATGCTTAGCTGCGAATTCCTAATGAGTTAGAATTCGAACTGCATTGCATTCAGTCGATTTAGCGGACGACGTCGATCGATGACTGGAGTAATCCGTCCATCGATCTTCGTCATGGTCTGTCGATCGATGCGAGTTCATCGACATCGGTCGACACCATTGGGATGCGCCGAGACTCATGGAGCTTTCGATTTCAAAGTCTCCCTCCTCAAGCTTTTCATGTCTCACCACTTGCCAGAAATCATCATCTATGATGGCATTTACGTGGTGTTTTCCTTTGTCAGCTCCTGCCTCTCTAGCGAAAGCTTCTTGCCTCTTTATAGTTTAGCCAGTCTGAATCACTTGCGTTTCAAGTTTTCTCACCTGAGTCCCTAAAATCTCGATTTTGGTATTCAGATTGTTGTAGGCGGAGCCTATTTTACCGTTGAAATCCACGGTGATTTGTTGTTGTTCCAACAATACTCGATCAAGCATTTCTTCGATCTTGCTTTCCTGAGTCTGGAGTGGTGGATTCTGGTAGTAGGAGTTCGAGTAGCTTTTGCTGTTGTTGAAGGATTTTTGAAATTGTGAACTCTGGTTACTTCTTTGACCATTTCCAAAGAAGTTCATGTTTCCGTCCTGGTTTCCAAATTTCTGGAATCCGGTACCTCCGATGTAGTTCACATTTTCTTCTCCTTTCGTATCTGCTACTTCTCCTTCGGCTAAACAGACTTGCTTCCTAAGAAGCTCGTGCACCACATTTAACTTAGCTCTTACTTCGTCCATTTGTTCCTTCCCGATAGAGGCTACAGACTTCTTCCGTTAAGAGTCAGTGTTTTTGGTGCTGCTGCTGTAAGTCTCACAGCTTCCGAGTAGTGAAGTTTCCTTTACTCGCCGTATCAAGAGCCATTTGATACTGTAAGGCGACACCTCGGTAGAAAGTGCTTAGCAGCTGCACTTCGTTAAATCCGTGGTGTGGACAGTCTCGCTGGAAGAACCTACATCTAATCCACGCATCTTTGAAGGACTCTCCAGCCTCCTGCGAGAATGTGAAAATTTTGTTTCGAAGTTCTTCAGCGCGCGCCTCATCGAAGAAGTTTCATAAGAAAGCATTCTTGATGTCGGCCCAGGATGTTAAGGATCATGTGGATAGCTGCCTAAGCTAGTGCATCGCTTCTCCATTCAGCGTGTATCTGAAGAGCTTGCACAGTAGGTAATCTTCGAGGACTCCTTCCATCCGAATAGCAGCGATTAAATCCTCGAACCGTTCTAGATGGTCCATAGGATGCTCGTGCGGTAACCCAGAGTAGGGTATCTGCGACACGAGAGTGTAGTATTGAGGCTTCAGCTCAAAATTCTGCTTCTGGATCTATGGAAGTCGAATAGCTGATCTGTTGGAATAGTACTCATCTGGGCGATTGTAGTCGGCCAGTGGTTTCGATCGAGCGTCCTCGTCTACAGGTTGAGCAGCTCCTGTAGCATCAGCATCAAGGATTACAGTCCCCTGAGCGTCTATTTTCTGACCTGTTGCATTACGCAGATGACCGTTCTGGTCATACAGGTTTTCGTTCTCGTCCTGTGTTAGAATAATAACGTTTACCATTTTTGACGACACGGTATCGATCGACGTACGCGGTGTAATATTGATCATTGTCGAACGATTAGGATCGATCGACGATGAAGGTCTGGTGTCGGTCGATGGTTGGTTGTGAGTATCGATCGGTGACGAAGTTGTTGCGTCGAGCGATGTGGAACGTTGACCTCTACGGATGGTGCGTTCCAAGTGAGCAGGATCGTCTGAGAACAACAAGTCTTTCTCCTTGTTGCTTCTAGTACCGCTGGGCATGCACCTGAAAAGACAAGAAAAAAATTATGTTAGAAAGGGGGTAGAGAAGAGAATAAGAATCAATAAAACTAAATCTAATGGTGATCAAAGCTCCCCCGCAACGGCGCCAAATTTGATACCACTCAAATTACCCTAAGGAGTGTTACTCTCATCAAAAGGGGTTCAGATGTCGTACTTAGGGATCGAATCCACAAGGAGCTAGGGAACAATTAAATCTAGTGTTTATTAATTCTAAGAGTTGTAAATGTTTAAATGAAATAGCAATAGTAACAAGCGAAGTAAATAGTAAATGTAACTTGGTTGGAAATGATATTAGACGCAGGGCCACTATTCAGGTGTTGGAGATTATAATATCTATAGATGCTTATTTGTTGCATGCATGATATGTTAGAGCTCAACCGCTTAACTCAGTGATCAGCTGTCGCATGTTTCACTGGTTAACAAACTAGATCTCGTGTCTCAACGGTTAGTATGTTGACAACGAAAGAGTGTCGATCGATGGTCCTATAGGGACGTCAACCGATACACCTTTACCTACGTCGACCGATAGTCAGTTGAGGACATCGATCGACGGGTTCTAGCCAGGCCTATGTGCGAGTATGATATGTCCTATTAAGATACTAAATTGGCGGTTAGCCTTCTCTAGCAGTCCTAATATGATAGATAGATGTCAGGACGGGATAACAAGGGTGCTTGAGTATGCAATCCTATGATCATGTTCTAGTTAGCAAGGCTAAAACAAGCAATGAATACAAATCTATCACGAATATCACAACAAGGCAGATCTATAGTTTGGGACTAATCCCACAAACCTATCTGAATATTGGATCTAATAAATGAACTACTCAGACATAATAAAGCAATTCATGACAATGAAGAAATGAAAATTCATAGTATATATGAAAAGAAATGAAAACAAGGAGTTCTAATCATAAGTGATCTTCTCTCCAACACACTCTCTCTCTCTCTCTCTCTCTCTCTCTCTCTCTCTCTCTCTCTCTCTCTCTCTCTCTCTCTCAAAGTAAAACTGTCACAAAAAGCTCTCCCTGCCGTCAAAACACTTAGGCAGTATATAATCTACTAGGTTAAAAACTCGTCAGGGCATTTTTGTAATTTAGCTTGGACTTGGGCTTCAAGTCCGCTGGATCCAAAATGTCGCATGTTCAATGTCTCGACATCGATCGATGGTACTTGTGTACATCGATCGATATTAATCTTCATTTGTCGAGGCATCTCATGGTGTCGATCGACATCACTGGATGTGCATCGATCGATTGTTCTTCCTCTCGTCGACTTCTACATGGTCAGCTCGGATGAAATGTCTGTTAAGCTCCAAAATGCTCCAAAGTCATAGCTTTACTCCGAAATGCACCTGAACCTGAAAACATACCTAGAAGAGTAGAAAACATAGATATATATATAGTAAAACACCTATATACCATGGATGAAAACGAGTCAAATCCAAGGTATATCATAGAGATACATACCAGCTGGGCTACGTGCAACTTCAGTACCCAAGAAATAGCGAAGGATACCCAAGACTTTCATCCGAAAGCATGAACACAAGTACTCCTTAAACTGGTCGATCACTGGTTTTGAATTTCCAGTAATGATTAGATCATCAACATATACTAGGACATGTATACGATCAGTACCATTTTCATATATAAATAGCGAATAATCCTTGACATTCTTCTTAAGCCCGTAGTCGACCAAGGCAGTTTCAAGTTTCGCAAACCAGCACCGAGCTGCTTGCTTTAAACCATATAAAGATTTGTGAAGGCGACATACCTTTATCTTATCGTACGAAAACCAGGAGGGAATTGCATATAGAATTCTTCATCAAGATCACCATGAAGAAAGGCGTTGTGTACGTCCATTTGAAAAACCTCCCAATCAAGTGAGACAACTTGTTGAAGAAAAGTTCTAACTGTGACCATTTTGGCAACCGGTGCCAACGTTTCAGTATAGTCAATACCTTCTGTTTGATGATTTCCACATACTACAAGTCGCGCTTTGTGTCTCTCTAGTGTGCCATCTATGTTATACTTCAATCTAAACACCCAGCGACAGCTAAGAGCTTTCTTTCCTGGTGGTAAGGTCTCAACTGTCCATGTGTCTCTTTGTTCTAGAGCCACGATTTCATCTGTAACAGCATCTCGCCAGTGCTCATCTTCAATTGCATCCTTATAGTGGATAGGCTCAGCAGTGGAAGTGATGACCATAAGATAGTAATGATTCTTATCAGAGAATTGAGCATTAGAGATGTAGTTATCAATCGGATATGGTGCTGATGAAGGAGATGGCTGGTGGAGCAGTGTAGTAATGTAGTCCGCCAATTTTGTAGGTGGCTTTTTGTGTCTAAGACCACGACTTAGAGCCATTGGTTCAGCCGGTGTGTCCAAAGTTGCAGATGCCTCAGAAGAAGTTGCTGAATCTGCAAGAGTAGTGGACTCGTGCTCCACATTTTCATGATCGGTATTGTGGAGATCATTGTTGTCTTGATTACTCATATCATCAGGTATTTCTGTTGTGTCAACAGAGTCTGAGCTTGCAAATAAAGGGACTGTAGGAGTCGTTTCTGTTACTGGAACTGAAGCATGCTGATCATCGAGAAAATCAAACTTAAACTGCTCAACTGGAACCACTGAATCTGGAAAAGAATCAGTCGAGGTTGAAGCAAGGGGAAATTCAGTTTCACAGAAAATAACATCACGTGAGACAGAGATAATGCCAGTTTCAATATTATAAACACGCCAGCCTTTTTTACCAAAAAGATATCCAAGAAACACTGACTTGTTTGTCCTACTTGCAAACTTATCTCTTGCAGTCTTTTGATTATGAACATGGTAGAGGCACCCGAATACTTTGAGGTGTTGCATCGGAGGTGGCTTGTTATACAGAATCTCATAAAGCATATTGCCTTTAAGGACTGCAGTTGGTGTACGATTGATCAAGTAGCCAGCTGCTAAGGGACAATAGCTCCAAAACTCAACTGGAAGAGAGGCCTGAAACATCACAGCACGGGTGACGTTAAGGAGATGCCGATGTTTCCGTTCAAGTTTACCGTTCTGCTGCGGAGTTCCCACGCATGAAGTCTCATGAATGATACCTTTTCACTGAAGAATTCTCTTAAGCAAATGAACTCAGACTCATTGTCACTGCACAGTGTTTTAATCTGAGTTGCAAATTGTCTTTTAACCAAAGCAACAAAATCTTTGAGATGTTTTGGTGCATTCTGTTTCGATGGCAACAAGTGAACCCAAACAGCTCGAGTAAAGTCTTCTAGAATGGTGAGAAAATACTTTGATCCACAGATAGAAGTAGTTCTGTAAGGACTCCATAAATCGCAATGGATTAATTCAAAAGGCATAGTTGTTTTATTACTGCTCAAAGGAAATGATTCTCGTGTCTGTTTTGCACGAATACAAACTTCACATGTCTTAGAATCAAAAACACCATTGCTTAACATATCTAAAGCTTTAGAAGAAGGGTGTCCCAGCCGACTGTGCCACAACTGCTGCATAAGTGAAGCCATTCGTGAAACTGCCGAAGCAACATCCATTCCTCTGAAAAAATATAGCCCATTCGGCTGCTCACCCGCTTCAATCAGCGTCTGTGTGATGCGATCCTGGATAACACAAAGTCGATCAGAAATCTGAAATATACATCTCTTTTCCCGAGTCAAGTGTGAGACTGAGATCAAATGGCAATAGAGACCATCCACAAAAAAACACATTGTTAAGTGTAAGAGAAGATCCCAGAGAAACTTTTCCATGTTTATTTGAAGTTGTATATCCCATCCGGAAGTTTGATCATCATAGGTGCCATATCACAGATCTCTGTGAGATACTCAATACTACCGTCATGTGATTTGAAGCACCCGTGTCTATTATCGATGAGTCAATGAAAGACATACCTGAATGATGTCCCTGCGATTTAGGTTTGCGATCATTGAGCATGTGGACTAAGGTTTGCCACTGTTGATCGCTGAGACCACTGAACCCAATACGATCAGATGAAATGATGAGCAAGTTAGCTGAAGCCTGGGAAGGTTCCATGGGCACATGAGTTGCTCGACTAGATTCTGTAGTTTTACCACGAGAAGGTGAGTTTCCAGAGGATGAACTTGGGTAGGCGTTAGGTTTGTTTCTTGTTCTTTCACCCCACCAAGCAGGATAACCAATTTTCTTGAAGCAATTCTCAGCCAAGTGACCAGTTTTACCACATAGTGTGCATTTAAATGGTCCACTGCGTGTATTGTGTTCTGAACGAGACCGATTTGGCGTTTGAATGGCAAAGCTAACACCACTCGCTCTGTCCTCATGTAGACGAGCCAATGATTTTGATTCCTCATCATGAATCAGCATGTTGTAAGCTTCATCAAGAGACGGCAATGGAGTTCGTGACAGTAGTGATGATTTCACGGCTCCGTAAAGTGATCCATCAATTCCCATAAGAAATTGATGCAGTTTTTCTTCTTCGCGCTCTCTAGCAATCTCTTCCATGGTCTTGGCTTGTTGATAGTCGGCCAAGCTTGTCCACAACTTTGTGAGTTTGCCAAAATAGGTTTCAATAGGCGTCTCTTGTTGTCGACAAGTAGCCAGCTCTGTTTTAAGTCTTTGAACATGTTGTCCATTCTTCATTGCAAAACGCTTTTGAATTTGCATCCACAAGTTGGAGGCGTCATCACTGTGGGACAGCGATGAACAAAGAGACTCGTCGATGGTAACTTTTATCCATGACACCACAAGAGCGTTGTTGGCACACCAATCTTCATAGTCCTCAGAATCTTCAGACGGTTTGAGTATATATCCATCCACAAAACCAAACTTCTTTCTGGCTTTCAGAGCCAAGCGTATGCTTGGGGACCATTCATCGTTGTTGTTTCCACGCAAAGCAGGGTGTGAGATAATTGTTCCGGGATTGTCTGATGCCTTGAGATCATAAGGCGATATGGTTCTCCGAGTTACTTCATGGCAAGATTTTGTGCCCATTGTGGCAGAGGATTCCTCTGTATCAACCATTGTTTAGGAGAAGTAGAGTTTAGAGTAGATCGAAACCAGAAAACCTAGATTTAGGTTTAATGCTCTGATACCATGTCAAGAACCTTAGAAGTTATAAAAGGGTTTCTTATTTTGATTCATCGTCAAGGCAATGCCTTAAATACAAAGATATATGTTACACAAACTATGTTAACCTAATGACGTTAACAATATACATCGACAAAGCACATAGAGCCTCCAATAGAGATAAACGATTATCATTTTAGGAGTTGCTTAGGAGAATGGGACATAGCAAGTTTTAACTGGCAAACGGATCACCTACTAGGAGAGAGAAACAATATGTCACATTTTTAACCTTTTGACTCTATAATTTACAAAGCGTACACAAGATTTTGACAAGTTATTGACCTTAAAATTTAGGGAAGTTTACTAGAATGTTACATATTTTAGGTGTATTGACTAGAATGATACAGATCTTTTTTTATTACTAGAATATTTTCGATACCAAGCGTACCCTTTTTTTACGTTATGAGAAAAAACGTATTTACGAGAATGCCATTACTTTTCGCTGCCACGTAGGTAAAAAACCGGCGCCACGGAGGAATTCGCGTCCGTATTTTCATTAAGTCAGCTGTTAAGCGATAGATACGTAGTTACGGCTGATTTATCTTTACGTTACGGCTGACTTAATACATACGACTGACTTAAGTGAAAGTGGCTGACTTAAAACTATAAGTCAGCTTGCCGATACAACTGATTTACAGAAATCCGGCTGAGTTATGTGACCACGGCTGACTTAATGATACAAATGACGGCTGACTTATACATCGGCGGTTTGATTTCTGGAAAATTTGGCTGAGTCGTGGTTAAGAAACGGCTGAGAAACTTTTTTTCAGCTGAGTAAAGGAACATGGATGGGCTGGGTTATTGAAGCCACGGCTGAGTTATGGGATGCTGTTACGACTGGGTTTGTATTAGTCAGCCGTTAAAGCATGGATAAACAGTAAACTCAGCTGCTTTGCGGCTGACGTATGAGCGAAAGATTAATTACTAGAATGTTCTCGTTTGATGGCTGATTTACGTAACGATACGGCTGACATATGGTTGTTCATCCTTATTGCGGCTGACTTACTGTCAAAAGATTAATTACTAGAATGTTTCCATGTATCGGCTGACAAAGTGTAAACATGATGGCTGACTTATTTTGGCTGAGTTACTGATTTGTTTGTCGGCTGATTAACCGATGTTCCATGTCATCTGCCATGTCATCAACTCGGATTTGACATGTCATCACTAACGGTCGCCCAATTTACAACTGAGTTACGAGACCTTTCAGTTGTCTTCTTCATCTTATTTTTGAATGATTACACAGCCTTTCTTTTCTTCTTCATCATCTCAGTTATCTATCCTCTTCATCTTTCTCATATGGTAATGGATCCCGTTATTATTGTTTCCGGTAAATGGATTATGAAAAAACGATATGTATTCAACGTCGACAGTAGAGGGTGTAGAGTTCTTCATTTAGGTGAGAAAACTAAACTTGAAGATTTCACAAAGTCTGTCATCGACGATTACGGTTTGAATGATTTGAAGGTTCATATTCTGCTTAGCTACATGTTTTCGAATAAAACATTGAAAACAATGGCGCACAACACTCCACCAGTTTACGTGTCCAACACTCGACAATTGCAATGTTTTCTAAGCTTAAAGAAAAGCGAACAACTACGTCTCTGTGTGGAGATTACAGAGAAAAAGGATGACAGCTCAGACGTAGAAGCTTCAGAAGAAGAAGCTTCAGAAGAAGAAGCTTCAGAAGAAGACGCTTCAGAAGAAGAAGCTTTAGAAGAAGAAGCTTTAGAAGTTGAGTCTATAGAGAATGGGAGTTACGATGGTTGCAGTTTGGAGGATGAACAAGATGAAATTGAGAATGACTGCTTTAGTAACGTTGAAATACACGACGTAGCCGGAGAAGATGAAATAGGCAAAGAAAACGAAGAAGATGATGAATTTGAAAGTCGATTTGATATGTTCGATGACTCGGACGGTGCGTCATCTGAAGATGATAACTTCAGCACATACGGTGAGTCTCCTATCGAAGAAGACGAAGATTCACCAACGCTACCTTCCAAGAAGAGATATCAGAACTTCTTGATGAGCGAATCTAAAGGGAATCTGGAGGTTTTGAAGTTGGAGATGTCGTCGTTAGACCTTGCGGTAGGACAACGATACTTGACTAAAAAGCATTTGAAGAGACGACTGAAACTTTTTACAGTGAGGCATCAATTTGATTTTGATGTAGAAATATCAAACCTGACAACATACGTTGTTAAGTGTTGGGTTGATGGATGTACATGGAGAGTTCGTGCATCTACCGAAGGATTGTCCCCGCAGTTTTATATTCGTATTTACGACTCGGATCATGCATGTTCTGTAACTGAGCGTTCTAATCGATCTCGAAATGCAACACCGGATATTTTAGGAGAGTTGTACAAGAACTTTCTCGGCGACGTTGGTCCGGCCGTTTGCCCTGAGAGTGTCGGAATAGCTATCACTAAGCAGTTTGGTGTAAAGGTAATTATGTTACAACGGCTGAGTTATGTTAGAGTATAGGCTGGGTTATTTTATGTTAGAAATGGCTGAGTTACAAAACTATGGTTGAGTTATGTTTACGTTGTGACCGTCTTAATGATATGATGTGGCTGAGTTATGTAAATTGTTTTTTCATGTGAGCAGATGGAATATTGGAAATCACACCGGACGCTTAAATGTGCAAGGGAAATCGATGAGGGCACACCTGAGTGTGGTTTTGAACTCTTGCCTTCTTACTTATACATGATAAGAAGGGCAAATCCGAATACAGTTACGCGTCTTCAAATCGATGAGCTTGGAAGATTCATGTATGTGTTTCTTGCGTTTGGTGCGAGCGTTAATGGGTTTCCTTTCATGCGCAAAGTTGTTGTCGTCGACGGTACGTTTCTTAATGGTAAATATAAAGGGACGCTACTCACAGCACTAGCTCAGGATGGTAACTTTCAGATTTTTCCAATAGCCTTCGCAGTGGTTGACACTGAAAATGATGATTCGTGGAATTGGTTTTTTACGCAACTAAAAGTGTTGATTCCTGACCAGGAGGGTCTTGCGATAATATCAGATAGGCATAACTCGATAGGGAAAGCAATTACAAATGTGTATCCGTTAGCTGCTCGTGGAATATGCACCTATCATTTGTATAAAAACATATTGGGACGGTACAAAGGAAAAGATGTATTTCGGCTGGTGAAGAAAGCGGCGAGATGTTTTAGAATGTCTGACTTTGATATGATTTTCGAGGAGATTGAAGCACTTAATCCTGATCTCCACGGCTACCTCGAAAGAGCTGATGTCAGACTGTGGACACGTGTTTATTTCCCGGGCGAGAGGTACAATTTGATGACTACGAACATAGCGGAATCAATGAACAGAGCATTATCGCATGCTAGAGGTCTTAACATTGTTCGAATATTGGAATCGATACGGGTTATGATGACCAGATGGTTTGCTGAACGAAGAGTGGATGCCAGATCGCAGTCAACCACACTCACGCGATGTGTGGAGAAACTATTACAAGTAAGTCAGTCGTAACAGTAAAATAAGTCAGTCTTTAAATCTAATAAGTCAGTCGTTATATTGCATAAGCCAGCTTTATAAATAATAAGTAAGCCGTTTCACGAATATTGGGTTTTGTTAATAGGGACGTGTAAGTGCCTCCCGGGATTGGACGGTTCAAAGGATTGATGACCATCACACTGAAGTTAAATATGGCGCTGCTGGCGAGTCTTTGAATGTTGTTAATTTGGTTGAGCGAAAGTGCACATGTCGGCGTTTCGATGTCGAGAAAATACCATGTGTACACGCAATCGCAGCTGCAGAGGAAAGAAATGTTTCTCGTATATCACTGTGCAGTCCTTACTATAAAAGCACTTATTTAGCTAGCGCATACGCTGAATCGGTCATGCCGGTTGACTCAGCGCTACCTGTTCCAGATAACGTGGCTAACGTACAGTGCTTTCCACCGTTTATTCGTCAACAACCGGGAAGACCTAAAAAAAATAGGATGAAATCTGCTTTAGAAGTTGCACTTGCAAACAAACGTCCTAGGAAAGAGCACATATGTTCTCGTTGCAGTCAAAGTGGACATAATGCGAGAACTTGTCCGATATAAGCAATTGCTTTTCATGTTGTTTTGTAATACGGCTGGGTTTTGTGTTGTAATACGGCCGGGTTTTGTGTTGTAATACGGCTGAGTTTTATTTTCATTGATTTGCATAACGGCTGGATTATTAATTGTAATACGGCTGGGTTTTGTGTTGTAATACGGCTGGGTTTTGTGTTGTAATACGGCTGGGTTTTTTTGTTTTAATGTTCTATGACGGCTGCGTTAATGTTTTTCAAATTTTGTATTGTGGTTGGGTTTTTATTTTCATTGATTTGCCCGCTTCCCATTACTCAAGAGAGACACAGACATCGAAAAACGAAATGTTCGTACTTAATTGCCCTACGTTACGTAATAGCCCCTACGTAATTATTGATTTTAAAGTGGAATACGAAAGTAGCGAATTAAATTAAGAGAAATTAATCTTTATTGGCTGAGATAATGTTATTCACACGCCTAATAATTGTCGTGATTTCTAATGTCAGCTCTTTTATTCAAACGCAGTTGAAAAAAACTTCCCCGCTAGAAACACGAAACGTCGCGAAGTCAACTAAGGCTGAGTTATTGTAATACACGGCTGGGTTATGGATTAAATTCCCGCTCAAAATAAGAAATAAGAAACGCCGCGATACGAAACTACAACCGTTAACTGCAGATAAATAAGGTATTTCTCAAACAATTACACATCTTCAACTCTCTATCTTTTACACAACTGTCCTCTCAGAGAAAATGGAATATTTCCCTCTGCTTGAATTGCCTGAAGATCTTCAGGCAATGGTGGTTGAACGTGTGGCCCGTAACTCCTTCCAAGATCTCTACCACCTCAGAGCATCGTCCAGGTCTATGAAGGCGTTAGCAGAGATGCGTAGGGTATACCATTATTTCGATGTGTTATCCTTTCCCTGGGGTCTCATTATGCCATCTCAGTTGTTGAAAACTTGCTACGCTGAGAACAATCCAAGCACAATTTATGTAAAGGGTGTACAGTTTTTCTACTCATACGATGAGCAAGATTATGGCCTTTCTCTCATCAAGCGTGCAGCAGATGCAGGATATGAGCGTGCAGTGTATACACACGCTATGACTCAAGCAATCTTTTACGGTGATGCGCAGTATTTTCGGAGAATTCCAAGAGCAACTGTTGACAGGGTCGGGAAACTTGTTCGAGATGCGAAATGGGGATGGGGTTTGTGGCATACTGACGAGTTCCGTCAAATTAAGGCCATGTTCACTTCTACTTATGTTCCGTCCTTCTACATTTGCCAATGTGCAAATGTTGTGGACCGACAATGTCTCTGCCTATGGCACATTGATGTGACTAAGGACGACAACATGTGTGAGCGCTGTTTCTGGATCAAAGAGATTTCCTTGTTCTTTCGTGATTTTGAACCGATAAACCTGTTTAGGGACACAAGTAAGTGGTGAAGATGTTTCTGCATCAGAATCTTATCTTTTTATGTTTTTTGCTATGCCATTATGTATGTCGAACAAAAAAATTATATATTCTGTTTTAATGGCTGACTTATTTTCTTATGGCTGAGTTATTTTCATCTTATGGCTGACTTATTTTCATCTTATGGCTGAGTTATTTTCATCTTATGGCTGACTTATTTTCATCTTACGGCTGAGTTATTTTCATCTTATGGCTGAGTTATTCTCATTTATTCTTCTTATGGCGTTATTAAATGCCTAAGTTTTGATTGTTTTTTTATTGTTAGAAATATGACTGTTTTTTTATTGTTCACTTAAACGTTAAGACTGATATTATTATATGTTACGGCTGAGTTGTTGTTTCGGAAAAAATTAACAACGGCTGAGTTAAATCCGAGTTACATAAACATAGACTGGCTTATGAGTACAGAATCTGAGTAAACAAAGAAGTAGTAGTAGCAACTAATACATTTAAGACTTCATCCTAAGACATTCAATAATTTTTATGATCTCAGTTATGTCTTTCTTCATATCATCTAATTCTGCTTTTATAGCGGCCAAATCCTGCTCTATCGTCGCGAGTTTGTTTGCCACAACTACAAACTCTTCATCATGTGCTTCATCAAGCCATTTGAAAACATAGTTTTGACCCGAATTTGTTCCACATCGATAAAATCTTCTACCCGGATTCTTTATTGTACCTGACGTTAACACAATGGTAGCAGCTCCACAGTCGCACGTCCTTGGAATTCCACGCTGTAGATCCATCTAATTTATACATCAAAGCACACAAAAATAATGCAAAATCGAACAAGGCCAAAATACAAAAAATAATTCAAAATCGATTTTGGACGAAAGAGACTTACTTTAGGTTTTAGAAGTCGACTCTGGTTTTTCCTTTATCTTTTACTTGTAAATATTGGAAATATAATAGGGAAATCATATTAAATATAAAGATCACGCGTGTCCAAATAAAATAAACATATAATGACCTCGATATCGTAAATTACTCGGACATGCGTGTCAGGACATAACTCGACACTGAGTTAAATTATGTATGACTCTTTTGGCCAACTTTTATTTTTCGACATCATTAAATATTAACAATTTTACGGCTGAGGTTTAGTTTTCGGTATTATTAATTATTAACAATGTTACGGCTGAGTTTTATTCTTCGGCATTATTAATTATTAACAATGTTACGGCTGAGTTATATTTTCCGGCATTATTTACTTTACACAAGGAAAAAAAAAAGTAATCATTTTCGTCCCAACGCGAAAAAAAAAAGAAAAGCTCTCGACGACAGGCGATTTCGAAGCGTCTCGATACGAAGGTAAAACCGAAGCCTCTCTTTTGCAGATTTGTGGATTCATCTTAGGTTCGATGATGTTTTCTTCCCATTCTTTTCTTGTTTGCAGATGCCTAATTCGCACAAACCTCATTTCTTGAAGCCTCTGCTTCCCGATTTCCACAGTGGCGTGGTAGACACACACTCTCTATTTCTCATGTGTATATGTTCCTATTTTAGAGTTTGCTTAACTTTGGCTTTTCTGACCTGCAGACAATACCACTTGGCTTCTTCTCACAGCACATAGAAGGGAAGACAAACCGGAAAACATGGAAACTAAGATCGGACGCTACAGATCAAACTTGGAAAGTGATACAAGAAGGCAGGAGACTCACCGGAGGTTGGAAAGGTTTCACCACAGCACATGACCTTCAAATCGGTGACATTGTCATCTTCAAACACGAAGGAGATATGGTGTTTCATGTCACACCATTTGGTCCTAGCTGTTGTGAGATTCAGTATACACATCCTCACATCATCAAGGAAGAAGCCGATGCGGATGATGCTCCTTCTTTCTCATTTGACTATTGTTTTCAGGCTGAGGTCACTGCTTCGAATCTAAAAGAAGACAAACTTGTGAGTCGATTTTCAGTTATCACTACAAAAAACAAGGTCTATAGCATCAGTTAAAATGTATCAGAAAATTTATCGACACAAATTAGAATTACTTAAAAATAAATGATGCAATTTCCACAGTTTTACATCAGCGTTAATAAGTGATGCCATTGTAAATTCTTTTTGTGTCGGTTCATTACAAGTGATGCTAATAAATACATATTTGTATCACTTACCAAAACTAATGCTAATATAACGTCGGTTCATTATAAGTGTCGCTAATAAATATGTATTTGTATCACTTTCAGACAATAACGCTAATATAGTGTATGACTGGTGACCATTCGGGAAACAAGAGGAACACATAAAAAAGGAATGTTCGGGAATAAAATAGCAGGAATGAAAAGGAATGATTGTTCCTTATCAATTTTATCAAGGAACAATTTTATTTTTTAATTCTCTACAAAAAAAGGAATGAAAGGGAATGAGAGGGAATTATTATTCCTTGTGAATGGTGATTTTTTTTAGGAACGTTAAGGAATGCATTATTCCTCGCCGTTCTCTGGTCACCATTCATACCCATAGTGAATTTGTAACGGTTAGATAACTGATACATTAATTTATCTATTTTTTTATGGTTAATAAACTAATTGAGAAGATGCATATCCGTTAAATTTTGTAGATCTAAACTAATAATTAAAAAAAACATTTCCTTGTGCTGTTGAGAAGATAAATAATGAATCTAACCACTTATGTATAAGTGTATATTTTAATAGATAGTGGCTGAGATTTGTTCCTGTTGATAATTATTTACAAACAAATTTTGTTTTCAGATCCCCTAAAATATTCTACGTTCGGCGGGAAGCGAATTATATCTCTATACATAATATCTTTATATATCAAATACTCACCATAATATCTTTAGAGAAACCTATCATTGACGAGTTTAGTGAATCAAATCAGCTTACGGCGTTTTGCGAGGTAAACCATACTACCTCTTTACGTTGTTAATATAGCTAGTGAAGGTAGACTATTGACACGTGACTATCTCTGTAAACAAGTAAATTATTGATTTGGTTACATAGATTTCTTATTCATTGGTATTGAAAGAATCCCCTGCTCTCTGGACAATCTAATCCTTATTTAGTATTTGTCAGTTAATTGTTGCTTCGTCGTTTTTGCAATTTTGATTTCTTATCTGATTTAGGTTTAATCTCTGATTCGTTTGGATAGTTTGAGTTTGAAAGCACGAATTTACATCCTTTTGACATGTTTACAAGATTTCTCTGAATATCCTACTTGTTTAATTTTAGTGTTAAAATTTGACAACCATTCATTTTTAATATGTATTACAATTAAGAATAACATCGTACTTGTGGTTCTATTTTCTTATTCTGATTGAGGTTTAATATCTGATTTGTTTGGATCTATTGAGTTTGAAATCATGAGTTTTTTTATATCATTTTGACTGGTTTATAAGATTTCTATGAATATCCTACGCTTGTTTAGTTTTAGTGTTAAAATCTGACAACCAATCTTTTTAAAAATGTATGACTCTTAACAATAACAACTTAGATATCTGACTATCAGCCAAGTAATGAACCTTCTTAACTAAAAAATATTTATGTGATGAAATCATATGTATCGTTACTTTAACTATATACTAAAAAAAACTATATACTAAAAATAATTGTTTAACTAAATTTGTATATGTATATGTATATTTCTTAGGTCATTATGGACAAGTCATGGATAAACAAGTCTCGTTTATCTCGAGACTATACAAATGGCGTAAAAAAATTCCTAGATTTTGCCTTTGGCAAAATTAAAGTGGACATGTTAAAATGCCCATGTAATCATTGTTCTCTATCCAAATCGAAGCTAAGACAAGATATTGAAGGTGATTTAATGTGTTTCGGATTTCTAAGCTCTTATACGGAATGGGTTTTACATGGAGAGGATGTCGATACTACTGGAAAAGCAACAGAAATCCTTCATGCCCCTGATGACTCTAATTCAACGGCAAATCTTTTGGATGATCTCTTTCCTAGAATCGACATGAATACAGATGTTGGATCTAGTTCTTCTGACCAACCAATCGGTGCTGATAACCCATCAAGTACCAACGATGAAACTAGTTTTGATGAGTTGCTTGCTGATTTTAACCAAAACCTCTACCCTGGCTGCACAGAGCTTACAACGTTAACATTCGTGCTGAAGTTGTATCATATTAAGTGTATGTGCGGGATCAGCGATAAGGGAATTTCTATGGTGCTTGAATTGCTTAAAGAAGCCTTTCCGAAAGCGAAATTTCCCAATTCATTCGGTGACATGAAAAAAGTTATTCGCAAGCTCGGGCTGACATATGAATCAATCGATGCATGTCCAAATGATTGTATGCTATATTGGGAAGCAAATGAAAATAGAGAAACATGTGGAATTTGTGAAGCATCTAGATGGAAAGGTGGTAGTTCTACAGCTAGCGGCGAGGCATCTCAGTCAACAAAGAAAGTGAAACAAATTCCTGCAAAGGTTTTACGTTACTTTCCTTTAAAACCCCGTCTACAACGACTATTTATGTCGTCAAAAACAGCTTCTGATATGAGATGGCATGCAACTGCTCCTGACGGTGATGGAAAGCTTAGACATCCTCGAGACGGTGGAGCTTGGAAGGCTTTTGATTTACAGTTTCCCGAATTCGCATCGGATCCAAGAAACGTTCGTCTTGGCTTGGCCACTGATGGTTTTAACCCATTTGGTACATTAAGTACAAATTATAGTATATGGCCGGTGATCCTATTTCCATATAACCTTCCTCCATGGATATCAATGAAGCAAACATCGATGATCCTTTCTATGGTTATTCCTGGAAAAAAAATGCCTGGAAATGATATTGATGTGTTCTTGCAGCCCCTTATCAAAGAACTAAAGGAGTTATGGTTTGATGGAATTCAAACTCGAGATGCTTCAACAAATCACACATTTAGCATGAGAGCAGCTCTTATGTGGACAATAAGTGATTTTCCGGGTTTCGGAAATTTATCCGGTTGGAATACTTATACAGCATTGGCATGTCCAAGCTGCAACTATGATGCCGTTGGTCGACGTTTACGCTATGGAAAAAAAACTGTTTTATGGGTCATCGTCGGTACCTTCCCATTAATCATAAGTATCGACAAAATAAAGCTACTTTTGATGGAACCGTAGAACTTAGAAATCCACCGGTTACACCAACAGGTTCTACAATTAAAGATCAACAAGGAAGAGTTAATATTACTCTTGGAAAGAGACGTGAATTGGTTGGTAAAAAGAGAGACCGGAGTGGTATGGAAAAGTGTGATGATCAACAGTGGAAAAAGAAGAGTATATTTTTTGACTTGCCGTATTGGGAATCCATGGTCCTGCGACATAATTTAGACGTTATGCATATAGAAAAAAATGTGTTTGACAATATTGTTTACACATTGTTAGACGACAAGGGGAAGTCAAAAGATAACTTAAGTGCTAGAAAAGATCTCCGTGAGCTTGGTATTCGCTCTGAGTTGTGGCCTGATAATAATGATAAATATGCACCAGCAAGTTTCACTTTGGATCATAGTGGGAAAGACATTTTCTTAGGTGTCTTAAAAAATGTAAAGCTGCCGGACGGATATGCATCTAATATATCTAGCTGTGTTGATGTAAAGAATCACAAGCTATCTGGTCTAAAAAGTCATGACTCTCATATTATAATGAAAGATTTATTGCCAATAGCAATTCGGAATCTGCTCCCACAGGATGTAGCGTCTGTCATTATTGAGTTATCTCGGTTTTTCCGAAGTATATCAGCAAGGGTCCTTGATCCAGATGAATTAGATAAACTACAAGAGCATATTATAATGACTTTATGCCATATGGAAATGGTATTTCCTCCCTCGTTTTTCACGGTAATGGTACATCTAACTGTGCATCTCGTCGAAGAAGCAAAACAAGGTGGACCAGTGGCTTTTCGCTGGATGTATCCAATTGAAAGGTAATCGTCGTAAAATATTAGTCACATAAATATTTCATGACTGGTGAATATAGGAGTATCTCACTAATTAATATATGTGCAGAACTCTTGGACATTTCAAATCCTATGTTCGTAATCGTGCCAAACCTGAAGGATCTATATGCGAACAATATTTGTCTGATGAATGTGTTACGTTTTGCTCAATGTATCTCAATGATATAGAGACAAGATTCAACAGAGTTGGAAGAGTTGATGATCGGCCTTCATTAGTGCAAAATCATACATCAAACTCGGAGATTCAATCAAGTTTCCCAAATGTAGGCCGATTTGTCGGAGCTGGTCAGGTTTATACGCTTAGTTATGTCGAGAGACAACAGGCGCATCGGTTTATATTGATAAATTGTCAATTCCTGGATCATTTGAGAGAGTAAGTTTTATATATTAATAAATATGTACTCTAATTTAAATTGTTTTATATTTTAACTAACAAACCATTTTATAAAAATGGTTTATTTAGGCGATACAAAAAAGAGCTTAGCAAGAAAAAGATTCGTCAAAGCAAGCGGAATCACGTCTTAGATGTTGACAGAGAAGTGCATCTTAATTTTGGGAAATGGCTTAAAGATAGGGTAGAAAAAAATGATGTTGAAGGTGTGTCTGACGATATTAGATGCTTAGCTTTGGGCCCGTCTGAAAAAGTAGTGAAATATTCATCATATAATATCAATGGCTATAAGTTTAGAGCATCAGGAAGAGATGATGGCCTGAAAACACAAAACAGTGGTGTTTATGTGAATGCTAATACGGTGAGTTATGCGAGCTCGCGTGATCAAAATCCTAAAGCAGGAGATATAGCTTATTATGGGAAGTTAGTAGAAGTTATCGAACTAAACTTCTATGAGACTTTTAGAGTTGTGCTTTTCAAGTGTAAATGGGCTGATACTCGCAGTAGTCGAGGCTACAAACATGATGTTTATGGTCATAACATGGTGAACTTTGATCGTTTGTTACACACGGGGGATGAAGAAGAAGACGAACCGTATGTCTTGGCCTCTCAAGCAAAAATGGTGTATTATGTAGAAGATCCATGTGAGCAAGGATGGAATATTGCTGTGCATGTCCAACCTAGAGATTTATATGACATGGGGGATAGTAGCCTATCATAATATTTTTTTGAAGAAGTAAATATTTATAGCGCTTACAGTTCAGGTTATATAACATAATGATTTCAAATATTAATAGTTTTAACTATCTTTAATGTGATTTCATCAGTATATTTCTCAATATTAACTAGGTTTATATTTTTCTATGTAGAGTTATGGATTTCACAGATTCTGATGATACACAAGCACCGGAGGATTCGCAGTTTTTAGAGACGCAGTTGGATTTCAGTTGTCCACCACAGTTTGCTCCAGAGTGTAACACTTTCAAATGGAAAGTGCAAATCAGAGGTAACGTTCAGTTTTTTTATTGACACCTATTAGTGTTATGTAACTGATATATATTTAGTTTTAGTTTTGATAACTAATGCATTGTCTGATTATTAAATAGATGCAAATGGAGAAATAGAAGAACAAACGTTGACAACAAAAGAAGTTTGGAAACTGCAAAACCGTAGAGTGATAGTTCATTTTGATGAAGATTGTGGCCAGCCTGATGAAGATTCTGGAGGTTTATTGGGGTCTTGGTTAGGTCAGTTGAGCAATGATGTTAATTTGTTGCCAATTGACTATGCCGATTGGAGGGTATTTGCTCCTCACAGGAAGGACAAAGCCTGGGACATTATTCTGGTAACAAAAAATATTATTACTCTTGCAACATAGTTATTGGTTTATACTTTTCTAACTAGTAATTTGTACTAAAAAATCTATGACTTTTGTTATAGACAAAATTCTGGTTTGATAACCCGGACACAAAAAAGAACTATGTTCTAAGTGTATTAGGGAGCAGATGTAAGGATTTTAAAGTTCGTCTCTGGAAGATGTACAAACGGAGTGACCGTACTGAAACAGTTCTGAATCGTCCTGCCATGGTTCCGGAAGATCAGTGGAATGGTTTTGTTTTCTTTAGATTCACTGAAAAATGGAAGGTATGTTTATGTATTGAATATACAATATATTTATACATATTACTAGATTTGGGACTAACTTTTTAGTATTACATATCAAATTTCAGAAAATGCGTGAACGAAATATCAATAACCAGAAAAAGAATACTTTGCCACATGTCTGCGGAAGAAAGAGTTTTGCAAGGAAGCGACGCAACATTGTAAGTAATTTGAGTTTGCATAATTTGTTGATTCTTCAAACCATTCATGTAGGTACATATTTATGTTTATATTGGACAATAAGTTAAATATTTTTTCTTATATTTTCTTTAGAAAGACCAAACAGGAAGAACACCATGCAGAGCAGAATTTTTCATTGCAAGCCGTAAGAAGTCTGATGGAACTTTTGTTTGTGAAGAAGCAAAGAGTCGTGCGGTTAGTTCCTTTAAATATAAAAGCTTATAACTAATATTTATAAAACCATTAAATTATACATGTTTATATTGTTTAAATATTTCAGGATGAACTCACACTTTTGATGAGTGAAAATCTTTCAGTTGAAAGATCAAATATCACTGCAAGTTTAGACGATGAATATTCCAAAGTTTTTGGACCAGAGCGATCAGGACGAGTCCGGTGCCTAGGACGTGGACCTACACCTTCAAAGCTATTGAAAATGTCCAATACTCCAAATTTAGCAGCGTCAAATTCTGAAGTTGTTGAGCTAAAGTCACAAGTTTCAGGATTGCAAAGTCAAGTCCAGAATTTAGCAGGAATGATCCAACAATTAGTTGGTGCTACTACTATTCAGGTTATTTTATACTAATTACTGTTTTGTATTTTATTGGTGTATTATATTGTTTACTAAATATTACTTTTTATATGTAGACTAATGGAGCGGTGCCAAATTTAGCTGGTGTTCTGTCAAACTTGGCCAATCAACCAAATTTTGCTGATATTTTATCAAATTTGGTCAATCAACAAAACTCTGAGGTACTTTACGAGTTTTATGTTAAACATTTATTTATTTAATTTAAGCATTAGTCTTTTTTTTTCAAAAGAAATAAATCTAATCTGATTTTTTACAGGCAACCCAAAACAGAGATCATCTGGATTAGAGTACGGCGCAGAAACTTTTAATAATTAAGTTTAGACCATTGGTTGGATTATTTATTTTATTAGCTACTATGGTTTTTATGTTTGGTTCCCGTTTTAATATTAGACTTTTGTATGCATTTGGATATTTATCTGAAAAATAATTTCTTTTTTATTATTAATATTTTTTTTATTGTTTTAATGAATTTAATTTGTAATTATTGAACGAAAATATATTACTTCAGTTACATAAGTGATGCATGAGTATTAGTAGCAAATATATTAAATGATGCAACAGTGATATATTAACATCAATTAAAATAAGTGAAACAATTTTTACAATCACTTAAACAAAAGCGTTACCATTATTATTATCAATTGTTATAACTGATAACACATTTTCCATTGTTTATAAAGAAGTAATGCTAATATTAACATCAGATATTTCAAATGATATAAAAATGCATCATCTAAAAAACCTGACGCAAATACTTACAACGTTTAAAATAATCGATGCACATAATTAAATCATTTATGCTAAGCGTCACAAATATTTATATCAGTTATGATAAGGGATGCATTATAGTATCATTTACTATAATTGATAGAAGTATAACCATCAGTTACTATAACCGATGCCTTATATTGCATCGCCACTATTGGAATCAATTATTTAAGTGATGGTAATACATTTGTGTCATTCAACAAGCGATATAAAAGTTTAAAATAAGTGATGCTACAGACCTCGTTTTTTGTAGTGTATAGACCATATTTAGTTAGTTATTAACATATGGTTTGATCTGTTCAGTGTCTTTACGTTCTGTGTTTGCAGTATTTAGTTAGTTATTAACATATGGTTTGATCTGTTCTGTGTCTTTACGTTCTGTGTTTGCAGTATCTTCCTGAGGGAGCTACGACTTGTACTGCTTTGAACAAACAATGCCAAGAGATAATACTTGTCAACAAAGAGGGAAATTCATGGACTGTGAGTTTGCGATTTAGCGAAGCAGACGGCATGTATTACATCAGAAGAGGCTGGAGAAAGTTCTGTCGTGCTAACAGATGCGCCATAGGAGACTTATTTGTGTTCAATGTGGTTGGAGATGGGAAAACTACTCCATTAATGTGTGTATGTCCGGAAAGGGAAGAGTGATTTTGAACCTAAACTTATGTATGTCGAACCAGAAATTTATGTATGTCTCTTTTTATGGCTGACTAATATTCATATTATGGTTGAGTTATTGTTTATGTTATTGTTTGATTATGACTGACTTCCACTGAACGTTATAGCTGAGTTACTATCTTATTATGACTGACGAATACTCATATAATGGCTGGGTTATTGTTTGATTATGACTTAATTAACGTAACGGCTGAATTGCAGTGAACGTTATAACTGAGTTATTAAAACGTTATGACTGACGAATACTCGTATTATGGCTGGGTTATTGTTTGATTATGAATTAATTAACGTACTGGCTGAGTTGCATTGAACGTAATAGCTGAGTTACTAAAAACATTGCGTCTAAATTATGATTACAACACATGACTACGCAAAGAAATAGTGCCAAAATATGGCCATACCAAACCCACAAACCACCACTGGAAACATCAAACACTTCATCTTTTCCGCTTTACCGAGTTCTTTCTCCAACCGACCAACGTCTACTCTCAGATCTGATATGCCTTTGGTCATGTCACTCATCACCGATTTCATATCTTCTACCTCTTCCACCAAGCACTCGTCCGCCCATTTGAATAAATGTCTCTGATTTCACCAACATGCCCAGCTCTTAGTATCACATTGACAGTATAATGAATAAAATTAAAAATCAAACCTTAATATATCCTTTGCGACAGCAATAGTACAGTCTTCCTGGATTAGCCCGTGATGCAGATGTACATAATTCAGCGGGTTCACCACACCAACACTGTTTCGGCGTTCCTCTTTCCACATGCCGGCAGTGAAAGTAAGTGTTACCAGACACAGATGATGAAGAAGACATTTTCTTTGAATGAAAGAGAAATTAGTGTGAAAGACAAAGTTAAAACAATAGTGGTAGTAATATAAAATCATTTTTTTTTAAAATTCAAATAAAGAGGAATAATTTAAATTAATAAACTATTAAATGCCTCGATATTAGGTTTGAGCCGTATTTTTCCACACACTTGATGCACTTTAATTATTACAGAACTCAATCAAATCAAGAAATACGAAAGGTTCTTTATTATTTTATCAAACACTTAAGTTGAATTCGTATTACGGCTGTGTTAGCGTCTATATTTTGGCTGAGTTAACGTAGACGTATTGACTGAGTTACATTAAAAATAACAATACCTCGATTATGTAAATAATCCGATACATGCGTGCCAGCCGTATAATAATGAGTCTCGATATTCTCAATGCAAACGAAATTTCTCATGCACATAATAATGAGTCTCGATATTCTCAATGACGATGGAATTTCTCGCACGTATAATAATAAGAGAATAAAGGACTCTAATAATGGTCTCGATTATGTAATGGCGGCCATAATAATACATTGAAAATAGCGTTAACTATGGCTTTGTATTTTTACAATATAAGGCTGAGTTATTAGTATCTTAATTCGTATTACGGCTGAGTTACTTAACTGAAACACTGACGTTTGACGCAAACAATTTCGGCTGAGTTACACAACTTTATAAAACCTTAACGGCTGAGTTAAACAACGTTATAGAAACTTAACGGCTGAGTTAAACAACTTAATAGAAACTTAGTGGCTGAGTTAAACAACTTTTTAGAAACTTAACGGCTGAGTTAAACAACTTTACAAAACCTTGACGGCTGAATACAAACAAAAACAACAAATCAATTTCTAAAACCAAAATTATCAGGACCAAATTCTTCAAACATGTGGACAAGATCACGCCAAACTCTAGTTAGCATCCACGCAGGCTTCTCACCCCCATGTGCCCACCTCCTCTTCAAGAGGCGCATCTGACAACGAAACACCGTTCTGGCCACCAGATTAAAATTTGTCCAAACTTGAAAATTATATCTTCGTGCCCACGTGCGTTTGCGCTACAACAAAAAACCAATTTCCAAATGTAAGTGCTGTTATTATGTCTAATATCAAAAACAATTCAAAGATGTTGTCCTTACAGCGAGTTGAAGAAACCAGCGTTCCTTAAAATGATCGGGAATGGCGCGCCATGTCGGCCAATCATGAACCCATCCTTCTGCTAAAATCGACGGGATGGCCAGGGAGAGATCGCTTAGAAATTTAAACCAGATTACGCTGTCAAGCAAGACACCCGGGCCAGGGTATAGAACGGGAAGGTTTTCACGATTTTCAGAGTTTAGTATCTCATTGACTCTGTTCTCTAACCTTTCTGAATAACCAGGAACAATCATAACTTTGTAAGGCGATATAGAGATATTGTTTAGGTTTTCTAGTGAGATAAGGCGAGAAGGTGCAAGAGAAGGGGGCTATATATAGGGGAAGTATAGAACATCAAAGGTCGCGAGATAAAATATCTAAAAGTTTCGCGCCATATGTAAATATTAACTTACACTAACAGGCTGAGTTATTAAAACCTTTACGGCTGATTTGTTGTTTGCCGTTTAGGGTATAGGGTTTAGTTATTTAGGGTTTGGGTTCCGAATAAGATTGTTTAGGGTTATGATTTATGATGTAAGAACCACAAGATATGATAAATATCACAAATTCATAATAAATAACACAATAACAGTTTACGTGTTTTGAATCATGCTCACACCTCATATCACTGCCTAGAGTTTTAGGTACTCGTAAGAGACAACATATACCTCAAGATTATAATCGATTCCAAACTCGTATAGTCAACAAAGATCATGCTCACACATTGAGTTATTATTAATTATTTTGATAATTGGACTTTATATATAACATTCGAATGAAAAATTATTAATTATTTTGATTCTAGGGTATGTTTGAGGTATGACTGAGTTATCAATGAGTACTGGCTGAGTATTACTAATCGATACGACTGAGTTATTACAGCAGTTATCCAAAGTCAAATAGTTAACATAACAACAAACACAGGTTCACAAACAAACACAGTTTCATTTTGACAACACATTGTTCATTCCAACATTTCCTCCTTCCTCGAGGATATCTGCTGCCATCTTCACCCGTAACCCTTGAATATTACTATCGTTTATGCCATCAAAAGATACACCAAGCGCTAGACACTCCACAAACTTCAACGAATAAACCCCACAATCACCTGACATGTTGTTTTGTGGAATGTATCTTTTGCTCCTCCGTCTGAATGCGAACCTCTTCCTAGAATGCTTTCGGAGATCGGCAGGAATAAGCTCATTCAACATCCAGGGAAGCATCTCCAGTAGAGGTCTAAAAGCATTTAGCATTTTTGCTCACTTTCGGGTGTTGACTCTCCATAGATTGGATCGTAGCAATCTATCTTCTCCTTGATCAGATCCACGTGAAACGCCACCCAGTGATTACCGCCGGTTTGAAGACATCCGTACACGTGATCCACATCTGCATACCACTTCAAGTTTGTTGTAAATTCTTCGGGGTATCTCCCGTTTACCAACGCTTCATAACCACAGTCTTTGAACTTGAACGAAGCAGGTTTCATCCTGAACTGCCTGTAATCGAGGGCCGCCCAAGAACTTAACAACCAAGGGTCTATGAAACCAATCCGCTTGGACCAGAATGGAGTGGGATCTCGCATGGACCTTTGTATGAGGACGTTCATATACGCAGCGATATGCTAGACAAAGAAAAATAATAAGTCAGCCGTAATATAATGAATTAAATATATAAGTCAGCCTTAATAAAGACTTACATTATCAAACACCCATCCATATTCTTTGTCAGGCCACGGTCTTTCATGCATGAGTATGCTGTAGAAGTCACTCTCATGATCAGCTGAGAGTTCTTCTGGTTTATCTTTAGGTGCTGGTGGTTTGGGTGGAATTGCCTTAATGTGTTGCTTCAGTTTTTCCAGTCGCGCCGGATCAACAGGTGCGCAAGGGTCGTATATTGCTGATGAAGGCGTAATGTTCTTCCTCATGCAAGTCGTCTGTCCATTGTCTCCAATGTACGGAAAAACTGGTGCTGAATCAAGGTTCGTCAATGAAAACCCTTGTGGAGATAACTTAACTGATTTCTCCCGCAGTTCCTTTATCACGGAAGATCTAATCAATTCAGCTGGCTCGACATCAGACTCCGCCGCCAATGCGTTATCTTCCGCAAGAACTTCGTCGTTCGTCACAACACATTCCTCAGACCGCTGTAACTCAGCCTCTTCTTCTTTCTTCTTCTTCGGTAACTCAGCCTCTTTTTCCTTCTTTTTTTTCGGTAACTCAGCCTCGTCTTCCTTCTTTTTCTTCTGTAACCCAGCCTCTTGTTTCTTTTGTAACTCAGCCGCTTTTTTCTTCTGTTTCTTCTCCTCGTTCTCTTTTTTCTTAGCCTCTTACTTCTCCTTCCTCTTCAACGCAGCCTCTGCCCGCTGTGCTTTTTTCTTATCCTCGATAGCCTCATCCTTTACAGTAACAGTACGCTTGGCCTTGCCCCGTAAGCCGCGTCCATAGGCTGGAACGTTGGCATCCTTACCATCCTTAGCATCCTTAGTAATCTTTGCAGGAGAAACACTGATGAAATCAATTTCATTAAAATCATCACCCAAAATCCTTCTCACCACTGTATCCTTCTCAAGCTCCGAATTCTTCTTTGCAGGGGTCTCAGCTAACGCTGGACTTTTGACTGACTTCTGCTGTTTCTGCTGCGCCGGCACCGGACTTTTGACAGCCTTCTCCTTCCGCTGCGGCGGCACCGGACTTTTGACAGCCTTCTCTTTCTGCTGCGGCGGCTCTGGACTTTTGACAGGCTTTTTCTGCTGCCGCGGTTCTGTCACTGGAGTTTTTACAGACTTCTCCTCCTGGGCCTGCGGTTCTACCACTGGACTTTTGTCCGACTTTTCCGGTGGCGACCTCCTACGAGGTGATGATGTCACCGATAAAGATTTTTCTACGCCGGCGGAGGAGAGTTTAGCATCGTTGTCGGGAATTTTCCTTTCCCCCAAAACTTTCAGACTCTGCTGCACTACAGCTTTCACCACGTTATCTAGGGTCTTCTCGTCCATCACTGGCCGGTTCCGGTCAAAATCGTAAGCGTCAAATTTTGCTGAAATATTCTGCAGAGCACTCACAAGATTCGTCAGAGTCGCTTTGTCCAATACAGCTTCCTCCTCGCTAGAACCCTTTCTCGTTTCAGCAGCTTCTTTCTTCTGCTTCTTTGTTGATGGCTCAGCTTCTGATGAAACTCCCTTCGTTTTCTTCTTCTTCTTCTTCTCATTCCCCTTCCCCTGCTCATCCCTCTGTACTTCCCAGAAACCTTTCACGTATCTACCTGCGTGTATGTCTTCTACCAACCTAACGAGTTGTGGGTCGTCAGGTTCATCCGACCATACAGGAAACATCTCTTCAATTGACTCCTTCATAACCATTCTCCTCAAACGGACCTGCAACACCAGTTTATCATAAACTCAGCCATCAAATAACACAAAACCAAGCCATCAAATAAATTAATTCGGTCACAATATAAAATAAACTCAGCCATCAAATAACACAAAACCAAGCCATCAAATAAATTAATTCGGTCACAATATAAAATAAACTCAGCCATCAAATAGACTAATTCGGCAACAATATAAAATAAACTCAACCATTAAGTAGCTGTTAACTCAGTCGTATAAGTAGCAGTTAAACATTACCTCGCCATGATCTTTGATTTCGTCAGACAAGACAGTATCAAAACTTGAACGTGTACGCCTTCCACCCCATCGCAAAAGAGGAACGTCTTCATTGTTGACCACTCTCCCAAACTTCTCACCGAAACAGACGATGGACTCATACGCCCAAACCAATAAAACGTCCTTCATGCCGCTTACTGTGTATGACTTTCCATCTGGAGACAGTGTTTTCAGAGAGTCAACAAGAACTTCGTATGCAGTCCGACCCCATGGATACGACCTCATGGCTTCATCGTCGAATACCCTTATTGCACTTTGAAAGGGTATCCTTGAATTGTGATGCAAACAGTACAGTCCCATGGCTTGAAGAAATAACATCCCCAACCACTTACGCTTTTCAAAACTCCAACCAGGACAGAACTCTAATGCTGCCTTCAGCTCATCATACTTGGGTCCCATCCCAAGCGGCACCTTCAACTCCTCCCAAAACTCTTTGTATTGATCAGGTTCAAAACTTTCTGTTGGCAATGGACCTGTGTTTAACCCAGTGATCTCACCAAACTCGAGCAAGCTAAACCTGATAACATCATCAACCACAACAGACATATCTCCTTTTTATGCACTCGCAGCTGTCTACATAGCAGATAGTGTACGGTCCTACCAGACCAAATGCTTTCGCGTGAAAGTAGCCTAGCAACTACTCCAATGGGAGAGTTCACCAGTTCTTCCCACACATCGAGTCCTATTGTTTCTTTAATGTGGGGGAAATGTCCTGCACGGAAATTATGATTGATATCTTTACCTTCTAGGTTAGAAGGGTAAAGTCTTGGAGGGTAATCACGTGGTTCGACTTGACTAACATCCATCTGATCATATAACACAACAATAAATCAGCCACAACATAAAAATAACACAGCCATATCATAATATTAAAATATATTAGGTCATATATATAACTCAGCCATAACATAATAATTACTCAGTTATAACATAACCATAACTCAGCCATAACATAATAATTACTCAGTTATAACATAACCATAACTCAGCCACAACAAAAAGCCCTAATTCAGACACAACAAAAGCCTAGACAATCACATATCTCAGCCGCAACATAACCCTAACTCAGACACAACAAAATCCTCGACAAACCCATAGCACAGTCAACATAACCCTAACTCAGTCGCAACAAAAACCTCGACACACCCATATCACAGCCTCAACCAAAACACAAACAATCTCAGTCGCAATATATAACTGACCCACAAACTTAACCAAAATACAATATATAACGTCGCGACATCTTACCGGAAAAGATGAACTCGTTGATGAGAATGCGGTGAAGGCGATTTCGTATAGACGACGGTTTCTAAAAACTCCGACGAGACAGAGTTCAACGACAGAGAGTTATAGAGAGTTCAAGGAAGTAAAGAACAATGTCGACGAGGGTTTCGAAGGGTGAGAGGATTTCGGTTTGCGGTTCCTTCTTCGACACAACACAGTTCTTCGTGTTCTTTTCTTTCTTTTTTTTGACAAAACCGTATGTATGATAGTGATAGTGATAGAGACGGTTTGGTTTCAGAAAATAACTGATGTGATGTGGATTTTTAATAACTGATGTGGCTTTGATCTTTAAAATGAGTTTCAGAAAATAAAACATAACAAAAGCCCCTTATTGTAAATTACTAGGAAAGAGAAAACATTCTAGTAATAAAACAAAGATGTACAACATTCTAGTAATAAACCATAAAATGTGTAATATTCTAGTAATTTTCTCTAAAATTTATATGAGTACTCTTTTCTTGTTAGTTTGGAACCTTGGCTTTCGGATCGAAGATTGATGTGACGGCATCTACTTTCTTGTTTCTTTTGTCTTTGTGGCTTTGGGAGATTTCAAGGCGTCGAAGTGGTCTTGGCTTTCTTGTTTTCTCTTGCGAAGAGGTGTTTTGTCCTGAGTCTGTAGGTGGCTTTGGTTAGATCGATGTGTTTGCGTGTAAGACAGGATACAAAAGCCCCTCTTTGTCTGGTTTCCAGCCATATTTTATTCTTTATATTTCTCCACCTGTCTCATCTTTTCTCGGTTTTGTATAGTGGTTTTGGTGGTGTCGACTGCTGCGCTAGGCTCTCCTTCGCTATTGCTTTGTTGGCTGCTGCACTAGGCTCTTCCAATAAACCGTCATTGCATTTTTGGTCTGTTCTCGTTTCAAATCAAATCATAAGTGGATTTTCATCGTGTTTTAGGCCTTTACCCGTTTTACGATTTAAACATTTTTACGAACGATGTTAGTTTTTTTTCCTCGATCCTATGAAATGATGGAAATCCATCAGTTAGCCGAGAAGACAGTGGTGTTAAGTTAAGACGTATACAAAAAAAATGTATAAAATTCTTTGTTCACTGTTTTGATTTAACTATTCTCATATAAGTTTGTTAAAAAACTCAGTTGCAAAAAAATGCTGATTAAATTCCAGCAATTTTTATGTAGAAGAAGATACTTTTCTTAGTGACGTGAAAATATGCCTTTTCACATTTTCTAACTATAAAAATTTCGATCAATGTCTAAGACTCTAAGTGCTTAGAACACAGTTCACAATCTTCTTTAGAATCTAAAATCATAAGCCACTTCTAATCTTTTTCAGATTAAGCGCACACAAACTTGAAACAATGCATGCAAGAAAATTCTACCAAAGCTAAGTTTACAAAAGCTACTCTTTACCAAAGAATAGTGTTTAGGGTTTAAGAAACCTACAATTCTAAGTTTAACAAAGCTACTTCTAAATAAATAAAAAATCTACTCTCTATCAAAGAAGTTTTTTAAAAAAAATTTTTGCTAAGTATATGAATTTCATTACTAGAATGATCAAGTTGCATCAATTATTAGAAGTTTAAAAATCAGGAACCCTTCTTGGCAAAAAAAGATAAACCCTAAGCCTAAACCATATACAAAAACCATAAACCAAACACTAAACCCTTGAACTCTAAACTCAAAACCATAATCTCTAAATCTTAGACCCTAAACAATATACTAAAATTAAACCTTAAGCCAAATACTAAACACTAAATCCTAGACCCTAAACCATTATGCCCAAAAACCATTGATGTATGAACAACCCGTAAATGAATACCCAAAACTCAAAATCATAAAATTAACTTAGTTTATACATTAAACAATCTATACTATTATTTGCGAAGTAAATTTTCAGAACGGAGCTCTCACGTTGAAAGTTAGAGAGGTTAATATCGTTTATACCCTTAATGAATAAACTATCTAAATTAATCACAAAATAAAAACTAATTTCAAATCTATCTTATTAAAAAGTGATTAAAATTAATAATAAACTATCTAAATTAATCAGAAAATAAAAACGAATTTCAAATCTATCTGATTAAAAAATGATTAAAATTAATAATAAATCGTTTATACCCTTAATTGCGAAACTCTCACATTGAAAGTTAGAGCGGTTAATATAGTTAATACTCTTAATGAATAAACTATCTAAATTAATCAAAAAATAAAAACGAATTTCAAATCTATCTTATTAAAAGTGATTAAAATTAATAATAAATCGTTTATACCCTTAATAAATAAATTATATAAATTAGTCAAAAAAACATATCTGATTAAATTGACTATAAATAAATATAATAAAATTTTCAAAAATAAAAACACGTTTTAAAACATAATATAATTCTTAGATATATTATGTTGTTATCTGAAAATATAAAATTTATAGTTAGATATAAAACAATTTATAATTAAATGCTAATGATTTTCTATAATAATTATAATATGTGAATATTTTAAAAATTTAACACAACAATAACCATTTATATATTTTGATAAAACTCTCACTTTAAAAGTTAGAGCGGTTAATATCGTTTATATCCTTAATCAATAAACTATACCCTTACTGAATATGCTATCTAAACTAATCAAAAAATAAAAACGAATTTCAAATCTATCTGATTAAAAAGTGATTAAAATTAATAATAAATCGTTTATATCCTTAATAAATAATTTATATAAATTAGTCAAAAATAAAAACAAATTATCTGATTAAATAAGGGAATAAATTAATAACAATAAGAATTATCAAAAATATAAATAATTATAAACGAATTTTTATTAATAATATTATATTTATATATTATATTAGATAATTGACTATAAATAAATATAATAAATTTTCAAAAATAAAAACACGTTTTAAAACATAATATAATTCTTAGATATATTATGTTGTTATCTGAAAATAATATTTTATTTTAAAATTTATAGTTAGATATAAAAGAAATTATAATTAAATGCTAATGATTTTCTAAAATAATTCTAATATGTGAATGTTTTTAAAATTTAACACAACAATAACTATTTATATATTTTGATAAGGCTTACGTTAAAAGTTAGAGCGGTTAATATCGTTTATACCCTTAATGAATAAACTATCTAAATTAATCAAAAAATAAAAACGAATTTAAAATCTATCTGATTAAAAACTGATCTATACTATTATTTGCGAAGTAAATTTTTGGAATCAAGCTCCCACTTTAAAAGTTAGAGTGGTTAATATCGTTTATACCCTTAATGAATAAAATGTATAACTAAATTAAAAAATAAAAACAAAATTTTAATTTATTTGATTAGATAATTGATTAAAATTAATTATAGTAAGAATTATCCAAAATCTGAAAATATAATTTAAACAGAGGTAATTTATGTATATATTGTATTGTTATCTGAAAAAGTCTTTTAGAAAAAAGTTAAAAACATGAATTGTATAACTAAATATTAATCAAATAAATTGTATAACTAAGCTAAAAAATAAAAACAAAATTTTAATTTATTTGATTAGATATTAGATTAAAATTAATAATAGTAAGAATTATCCAAAATCTGAAAATATAATTTAAAAAAAAAAAAATTTATGTATATATTGTATTCTTATCTCAAAAAGTCTTTTAGTAAAAAGTTAAAAAAAATGAATTATATAACTAAATATTAATGAAATAAAATATATAACTAAATTAAAAAAATAAAAACGAAATTTTAATTTATTTGATTAGATAATTGATTAAAATTAATAATAGTAAGAATGCTCTCACGTTAAAAGTCAATAAATTTCAGGTAATACTTTTCATGTAAATACTATTGTTATCTGAAAAAGTCTTTTAGTAAAAAGTTTAAAACATACATTATGTAACTAAATATTAATCAAATAAAATTATTAATTATATAATTAAAAATAAAATATTGAATTATCCAAAATCTAAAAATATAATTAAAAATAAGATAATTTATATATATATATATATATTGTATTGTTATCTGAAAAAGTATTTTAGTAAGAAGTTAAAAACATAAATTACATAATTAAATATTAATAAACTAATTTATTTTTAATTAAATAATTTATTTTTAATTATATAATTAAAATTATAATATTAAGTTATTTTAAGATTTTTTTATTCCAAAAGCTTAAACCTAAACTCAAAACCCTAAACCTAAACTCAAATCAAAACTCATCAGTAAGATCTGAATTTACTGTAATTCTTCAGATTTACTATTGATTTCTGTTCTCTGAGAAAAAGCTTCCCATTTCTCAATGAAACTATCGTCTTCAAGCATTCTCATAACTTCAGACATCTTTGGGCAATGTATGGGAAGGTATTGTGTGCAGAGCAAAGCAACTTTAACTATACATAAACTTGTAAAAAGTGGTGCAGCGTATACAAAATTAATCTCTAAACATTTTCGGCTTGGCTATATGGACAAACCGTTTTTGTCATGTTTAAGAGATTTTAGCTGTTGATGTTGCTATGACAAATTTCAACCCCAACATAAAATCTCAAAGAATTATTAAAAAATGTTAATATGCTTTGGAGCCCTTGACAAAGGATATAAAATGGTTCGGGCATTTGATAGACGACTTTGTAAGTGTTATCACCACAAGATAACACTAAAATAAGAGTGGTAAAAAAACATTGTTGTCTATCCTAAACATGAAATGATGAGACAATACTTAGTCGGCTTTCCCGTTTTAGAATTTCAGCCTTTCATTTCAGCCGCATTGTGGTGAAGCCATTTTCCATCCAGCTGGTTCAACCTTCCAAGTTAGTAATCTAAAGGTAAAAAAAAGAAAGAAAAAATCACTCTTTTCGCTTTCGCTTACATAATAAATAATACTTCCACATATATATGGTGGAAGCAAATGCCTTCTTGATAAGATGTTACATTTCTGGTTGCCATCAGATTGGAAACTGCTCCTAGATCCAAATTAAGTCTCAGAAACATCATCACATAATGTGTGTTGAAAGCAATATTGATACCTTTTGTTTATCAATTTGAGCTCATAAGATTGGTAATTAATTGTTTAATTGGTGCAAGGTTGGGAGCAGAGCTGGGTCTGGTTGATTTAATGAGAAGTTGGACAAAGAAGTGAAGCGGCCGCAACAGATTAGCTGCTAGGAACCAAATCGGCCTTGAATGTACACTGTTGTGACTTTAAACACCCAGGAGAAATTGTAACTAAGATGTGTATGCTTTAATGTGAATCATTAATCCCACTGGATAATACACATGAATACATGATATACCCGAGAAGACTACAAGATTGCTCTGGTTAATGTACTGGAAAGGGACTAGAACCATATCTTTCTTTATTTAACTTAAAAAGTTAGTAAGTAATTTAGATCATATTAATTCAATTAGCAGTTAAGAAACGATTTATTAGCTATGGATATGTAAAATGAATCAGATTCTATGAGGCAAAGAAACAAAAGAAAATGAAAAAGAAAAAAAAAAAATCTGTCCAAGGAGCTTTCGTCTTCTATACACATTTCTTCAGATCAAGTAAACGCCCAAAAAAAAGACTCATACAAGAGTTTTTAACACTTGTTCAACGACGCTTAAAAGGAAACTTTAAAAGAATTGGAGGACGTTTAGGGGAGTCGGTTGTCACCTTGTTCGAATCCTCTGTTTGATCTACAGGCTTACTCACGTTTGTTGCTTTATCCGCAAGAAAGCTCCGTTCCAAACCCTCTGGTTTACTTGATGTGGTTTCCTTTACAACAAAACCATTGTCTGACTCACTTTGAGTCGCTTTGGCTGAGTGCTTGATCCTTGTAGACCTTTCGCGTTTTATCGGTTTAGATGTACTTTTCAAGCTCTTTGCTGTGTAAAATCCCGATTCAAGAGCTTCAAGAGCACGAGTTGTCAATGGCCTCTTTCTTGTGCTTTGTCTTCTTGGAATATCTGTGTTTGTCTGTTGGTTCAGCTCTTCCTCTTCTTCTTGTTTTATTGATGCAGTTTGATGAGTGGAAAGACAAGTCCTCTTGTTTGAGCCTGGCATGGAAGGAAGCTGAATAGGTTTCTCGTGCTGTTGAGAAGCTTCCATATCATTTGAAGAGCTTTTTTTGTCCCAACACAACCGATTTGAGTCCTCTTGTTGTTGTTTCTCCAGTGAACATAACCCATTTGGTTCAGTTTCTTCTGATTTCTCAGTCTTGATGTTCATCAACTCAACCGATAACTTCGGACTTTGACCAAAACGTTCTATATCTTTCCTTACACATGTACTGAGCCGCCTTCGCTTAGTGAAAGGAAAAGATTCGGATGATTTTCGGACAGACCTCTTCTTTGACCCAACATTCTCCAAAGTCTCACCAGACAGCTTAGGAAACTCCCAAGTCACACCTGTATTGTTACCTGATTGGTTCTCATTATCGGGCAAATGTCTCCGTCTCCTTATCCCTGATGACTGCCCACTTGTATCCACAATCATGAACCTCGCCGGCTCTTCCACCAGTTTCTTCATTCCCTTCTTTTCCCATTTACATTCACCAGCAAACTTGGCTTGCTCCAACGGCATCATTTGGGATCTTTCCACAGAAGGGCTGTTATCAGGATTCTTCAACTCTCGAAATGCACACAACTTGCCTCCTGATGCCAAACTAGTAGTGTCCACAACAGTGAACTTCATATGATTAGAACAAGAGTCTGGAGACCTGAGGTAACGGTGCTTAGAGTGTTGGTAATTAGTCTCTTCACTGGAAGGTCTGATGTCTGCTGTCTCAAATTCAAGAAGCTCAGGCTCGGCAACAACTTTTTTGAGAATGTCAGCGATGGAATCAAAGTAATGATTCTGTTTAACGAGTTTCCGTCTAGAGAACGTTTCTACCCCAGGGATGAGGAAGACGATGTTGTCTTTAGATTTGGTGTCCTTTGGCTGCTCAGAATGCCACCCTCTGGCTAGCAAACGCGGCCACACAGCGTCCCAAAAGATATCATTGCAACGGGCTTTGCTTAGACGGGAACCGCCATCAAGTTTTTCTATTATTTCCTCAGATGTGAGTGAAGTGTATGCTCCTAAACCAGCAGAGGAGACTGTGAACCACTGTTTCGATTTCGCTGGTTCTGTTGTTAGGACTGTCAGATCTTTGTCTCTACCGATCGCTACGGCTTCTACAAGAGATTGGAGACCTACTAGTTCTTTCACTCCAATAATGTATCTCTCCAGAGATATATTCCCTTCAGCAAATGACTTTGAAACCTGTTTAATGGTGTAAATATATAGACCTTGTTAAAAAAAACATATTCACACATTGAAAAAAAGAGAGACTCACATTCACAAGCTTATTTTTCTGAGATTCATCGGTGATGCTGGGAATCAAACGGGACAACAGGTGTTGTAGCCTCCAACCTGAATAGAGCTTCTTGCCTTGTATACATTTCCTGCTTTGCTTCTTGAGTGCGTTAGACCAAACCTTGTGTTTAGCAGATTTGTAGAACCTTCCGTAGTAAAACGAAAGTATATCTCCTGTTTCTTTGCTCTCTAACAGCTTCTTCACCTGAGTAAAGTTCTTCCCGAATGTATATAAACCAAGAACAAATCCATCTACTTCCAGATCATCCCAAGAACTCGATGGTGTCTCCGGCACAGCTTCAAGAGTCATCCTCCGCTGCTTAGTTCCCGTGTTCCTGCGGCTTCGTTTATTTTTCAGAGATTTGAGAGACTCGCTCATGTCGACATGGTCATCTCCAAGCCCTTGTCTATCTTTAAATTTGGTGTCTATCCACGTTACTTGGAGAGGTAGTCCAACCACGAAGGAACCAGAGCCAAGATCATCTGAAGCTAGAGGGGGGTTCTCTGGATCAGAGATCATAGGAGGTATCTCAGCCTGATATTCATCCCCAACACGTACATCAACTTTGGGATCACCACAGGCAAATTCTTCCTCACAAGAACCACCTTCCATAGGATTGTTTTCTTCAACCATCTTAAGAACTGTCTGCACAAACACCTTCAAGAACATACCAAAGGCTAAGGCAAAAAGTTTCCGGTAATATCATATAAAATAGATAACGCAAAAATTACAATAAACACCAAACACTTGAAGATATAAGATCACTGAAATCAACAGAGAAATTGCAATCTATTTGTGAGAAAATCAAGATAGAGTGCGATACGTTTTGACCTCAAAGCGGAGCATCAAAAGATCCAAGAAAAGCCGCATCAAAAGCGTGAAAAGAGAGAGCAAGAATCAAGAACATTATATATAGGGAACCCAAACATCAACAAGGACAATGATCCTATAAACCCATGTAAAGAGATAAAGACGAAACAATAAAGAGTCGTAGTCAACCAGTGGAATAGAAGATAAAGCTGAGATCTTTTGTCGCATAGAGACAACGTGAAAACACGAATTCTACAAAAGATGGATACTCCATGTAATAAAGGAGGGCATTTACCACTAACGTTTTGCAAAACCCACGAGAACGCAGAACGTGAATTACCTAAAACCGGCATTAAGAGAAGGACCAAGAGAGAGAGAGAGATTTGGTAACCTGAAAAGGCTTTCCAAGAAAGACAAGAGATGTTTCAGCTTTGCATTGCAGTGTGATTTCTCAAGCACCGAAGAGAAAGAGACAGAGAGAGAGATCACTTGGCCGCTCTTTCAACACAAGTCTTCGCGAGAGAACCAACTAATGAACACACAAAAAGGTGTACAAGTTTCACTTAGAGAAAGGAAACGAACTTCCAATTTATCGAGCAATTTTTTTTTGCTTTTCAGTGATTTTTATATTGTCCAAGATATGAGTTATGTAATGTTTTAATTTAATATAAAATAATAAATCATTTTATTATAGTTTTATGATTATTTTTTTGCATATAGTTTGAGATTTATTTTATAATTAAAACTCATTCTTACACATAAGTTTAAATTACCCGGACCTCACAATGGATTCTCTCATTAATCCGGAATCTCGAACTTGGAATTTACATGTAATCAGGACTTTGGTGGATCTTCATGATGTAAAAATTATTAAAAGTATTTCATTAAGTAGAAATCCGATGAAAGATAGGAATGGATGACATTTTACTAACAATGGGAAATACTCGGTACAATCAGGTTATCATGTGGAACGGGTCTATCCTGACAAGATAAAACCACCAGAATTTTATGGTCCCACAGTGGATACACTAAAAGCTTTCTGCTGGAAAGTGCGGTACCCTCCGAAAATAAAACATTTCTTATGGTAACTCCTTTCAGGATGTATTGCGGTAATGAAAAATTTAAAAGCAAGAGGGATACAAGGGGATATATATTGTGCTCGATGCGGAGATCCGGAGGAATCAATAAACCATGTATTTTTTGAATGTCCTCCAGCACGTCAAGTGTGGGCATTATCTAAGATACCATCGCATCCCAATATTTTTCCTATCATTTCTTTTTTCGCTAATATGGATCATCTTTTTTGGAGAGTCAATCCAAAGATGAATGATCACCAATTTGCATGGATATTATGGTATATATGGAAATGTCGGAATAACAAAGTTTTTAGTAATATGGATATTGATCCGAGGGAAACACTTAAAATAGCAGAATTAGAGTCATCACTTTGGACTGAGGCACATGTAGTAAATGACCCAACGAGGGGGCATCGGGTACAGACCAGTCCGACACTAGCGACGCCATGACGATGGCGCTTCATAGATGGATCATGGAAAGATAAGGATTTATTTTCAGGGCAAGGTTGGTATAGCACTTTACCAGGTTTTGATGGTTTATTAGGGGCGAGGAATGTAAGGGCATGTCTCTCACCCCTTCATTCGGAGGTGGAGGCATTAATTTGGGAAATAGAATGTATGAAGAATTTAAGACAGTTTCAAGTAACGTTTGCAACGGATTGTTCTCAATTGGTGAAGATGGTTTAGGAACCAGGAGAATGGCCATCATTTGAAAGTTATCTGGAAGATATTAAGCTTTTAAAAAGAAGTTTCCTCAACTCAGACATCGTTCATGTACCCCGGACGGAGAACCTACGGGCAGATAGCTTAGCACGCAGTGCTAGGAAACAACCGTCCTTCGTCGTTCACATGGATGCGAAGTTACCGATTTGGTTTACAGAGTCAATATGAGTCTGTAAATGTTTGATGTTTAAGTAAATATTTGTCTTTTATAGTCATGGTACATAGATGAATTGTTATAAACTTTGTACCTAGGATTATTTAAAATACTATATCTAAACGTTTAAACTGAACACACCCCGAAATAAGAAAATGAATGAAAAGTAAAAAGAAACGAAACTCAAATACACCAATCGAGTCAATCACAATCTATTTTTTTTAATTAGCACAGGTTACAATCATATCACGTGAAATATTTGAAGTTAATTTTGGTTTATACTTTTTCTAAACAAAATTATTAAAAATTAAAGTTAGTTAATTATAAGAAAAATAGGATTATTTTTACATTTTTATTTTATTTAGACTTTTGAAAAGGACATTAATTATTTTATAATTAATTTTTCTTTTAGATTTTTATACAACTATTTTATTTTTAATAGACAAAAATCTCTTTATTATTTATATTTTTTTATACATACAAACACATATCCATCATATTCGCACATACTCATGTACGATAATAACATCAAAATAAAAAATTATGTTAGTATCATAAGATGTAATAAGGATAACAAAAAGTTGAGTTGTATCAAGAAATTAAAAGAAAATACTAAGGTAATACCTTTCATGTAAAATACTATTGTGTTTTGTAAAAATAATATGTGGAAGCTTAAACCTAAATATAGATGTGAAATATTTGTAGCTATTTTTGGTCATACTTTTTAACATTCAAAATTATCTATTAAAAAGGAAAACTTAGTTACTTATAAGATAATAATAAGAGTACTTTTAAAATTTTATTTTAATTAGGCTTTTAAGAAAGTAATATTATTTATTTAAAAGATAGTTTTTATTCATGTTTTTACTAAATAATTTGTTGTACTTGTAAGATTTTATAATTCGTTTTTGTTTAACATTTTTTCTTAAAAGTTAATATTTATCTTTTATAAATCTCTATCTTTAGTATCTCTTAAAACAAACATTATAATAAATAATAATAATAATAAGACTATGAAATAATATTTAAAATTATTTTTTAAGAAAAAATCGCTTTTATTTTTTTAATATATATTTTTCTGATTTTGACAGAGTTTAACACATATCACATTTTTAAATATATAACCAACATTATCACAATCACGTAAATTAGCAACTTTGAACAACCAACCTTTTTAAGAAAAAATACTAATAATAATAATAACACTATTAAATAATATTTATAATTATTTTTTAAGAAAGATCATTTTCATTATTTTAGTATATATATTTTTGATTATGAGATAGTTTAACACATATCACATTTCTAAATATATAACTGACATGTGTCACAATCATGTTAATTAGCAATTTCGAAGAACCAAGCTCAATATAATATTTTATAATAATATTTTCATTAAAATCTAGAAAATAAAAATTATATGAGAAAATTGTTTTCACATATTTTTTTAGGATTTTAAAATAAGAAAATTTCTAAAATAATTACTACAAAGTATTTTTTAAAAAAATATTTTTTACTATTAAATAATTTTTAAAAGTAGTTTTTATCAAAATTTGTTTTTATTATCTTATTATATATATTTTAAATTATTATATATTTAAACACATTTCACAACATTATAAGAAAAATTATTACCAAATAGTCTTTTGCAATTATCTTTTGATTATGATTTAAAAAAGGGAAATTACTATTAAATAATATTTTAATTACTTTTTAATTAGGAGATAGATTAACACATGTCACATTCTTAAAATATATAATTGGCATGTGTCGTGATCATGTTAATTCATAATTTTGAAGAACCAAGCTTTTAGAAAAAGAAAATTCTATTAAATAAATGTTTTTCAATTTTTTTTTGTAGGATTTTGAAAAAAGAAAATTTCGAAAATAATTAATACTAAATTAATAAAAAAACACTTTTACTATTAAATAATTTTTAAAAGTAGTTTTTATCAAAATGCGTTTTTATTATCTTATTATATATATGTTTAATCATTATATATTTAAACACATGTCACAATATTATAAGGAAAATTGTTATCAAATAGTCTTTTGCAATTATCTTTTGATTATGATTTAAAAAATCAAATTAGTATTAAATAATATTTCAATTACTTTTTAATAAAATTTGTTTTTATTAACATCTTAGTATATATATTTTTAATTATGAGATGATTGACACATGTTACAATCGTAAAATATATAATTTCCATGTGTCGCGATTAGGTTAATTAACAACTTTGAAGAACCAAGATTTATTTAATAAGATTAACTATTATTTGCCAAAAGGTGATTTATTAAATTATATGCATTACATATTGCAGTTTTTTAAGGAGTGAGAATGAACCCATAAAGTTTTATTATATAAAAACTTAACGTTATTAATGATATTGTAAGAAATTTTACAATGACGTACAATAAAAATAAAAATACAAATAAAATAGGTAAGATGATGAGAAAAACAACAAAACTCATGAAATAGAGTGAGAAGATGATTCTCATTGAAAAGTCGTTTTTAAGGCGAACACTCAGATATTTGATTTACCTTGCATGAGTAATAAAAATTTAAATTTGTATTTGACTTGTTAAAAATGAGTACTTGTTACTACTTTGCACGCCAAACAACTAATATTTTTAAAAACTTGTTACTTGTTTTGTACTTGTAAGTATCTTTGTTCAAAAAAAATATACTTGTAAGTATCTAAATTTTGCTATTAAATACTCGACTGATCATGACAAGTACTTGAAGAGTCAAGACGATACAAAACAAGTAACAAGTATAAAATGAGTAATGAGTATTTGTGTCCAACCATAAATGTAAGTAAAAGACAAGTATTATTGACAAGTAACAAGTATGTAAAAAGTATCAAGTGATGGGACATTAACGAGTTAAGTAATATTAAAAAATATAATGATATTTGATACTTGACTTGGTCTTGTAAGTAATGAAAATTTTCAGCTTATTACTTGCCTTCACAACGCCAAGTACTTAACTTTTCAAGGTGGATACGAGTCGAGCATAAAGTTTAACACGATTAAGGAATAATGATGTCCAACTCTTAATAGAGTATCAACTCTATTGATTTTCTTGTGATCCATAAATCTTTGTCGCATTAGAAACATCAATTCTCTTTGTTGTATTATATTGGTTTAATCCAATTTAGATCTATATATATTCTTAGTCTGATACATTGATTTAATCGTAAGAAATAGAGATTAGGAATACCAATTTTCAATGATTCAACCGGGCATCGTGGTCTGGTGGTAAAGGAACCTCGGCTGAGGTGCCCGTCATCACGAGTTCGAGCGACGACCACAGCGGATTTAACATGGTTTCTGTTTGGCTTACAGGACCTTCCTCGCCAGTTCCGGTTGGACGCGGTGGGATAGTCGGACTAAGTGAGAGGTCCGGATACCTGGATTATCAAAAAAAAAAAAAAAAAAAATTCAATGATTGTACAAATATCACCATACAACAAAGATATATCACATATGTGTTGCCGTCTCTTCCATGATGCAGATGGATGTTTTAGTATTTTATTTTGATACGAAATATATTTTATCAAAATAGAAATTCTGGAAAATTCATTCATGGACAACATCAAACTTCTTCCTTCAGTTTCTAAAATATCTTCTGCATCTCAAATCCATAAGGTTTATTTCTGTGAATATATTTTTAAATATTTATTTATATATTTAAAATAAATTACTTGTCCTTTAAGTTTCTTAAAAAGCTGTTCAATTCTAAGAGTTTAGAACTTTCAATAATATATGTTATGGGAATTTGAATATGAATGGTGATAGAATAACAATATTAGCAGAAACCAACCATATGTTGTTTTATGCCGTGGCGAAAACTAAGACAAAACATTCTTGTGTTCGCCATTTGATTAAACAGAACATTCACAGGGACACTGTTGATTTTCCTAGAAATGAAAGTATATTCCTAAGTTAGAGTCATAGGCAGCATGTGTAAGAATATTTTCCTATTATTACTTATGCATATAAATGTGCATTTGGAATACATCGCCTGATCATAGTTATCAGAAAAGAAAATTATGTATAAACAGACAATATTTTTGGTTCTATATTCTGTATAGACATATCCAATCATAGTTAACACTTATCAGAATTTTTTTTTTCTTATGGGTAAAGATAGCAAAATTCCAGAAGTTAAGATACTGGTTGTGTATAGGAATTGCTACGTTTCGAATACGCCAAAAATTTCGTATTCAAATCAAATTTTAACCCAATAACATGTTGTTTCAGATAATATTTAATTTAGTTAATAAACAACAACGAAAAAATAACATAATATGAATTAATCTAAGTTCTTTTATAGTTGTATAACAAACTAACTAGGTGTTTGCCCAAGATGCGGGCTTAAACATTTTCATAAATTTTGAAAAGTTCTTTGTACATTATATTCATTACTAAAATAAATCTTAAAATAATTCAATATTATTTTTTTAATAATATAATTAAGAAATTTTATTTGATTAATATTTAATAATATAGTTTATGTTTTTAACGTTTTACTAAAATACTTTTTCAGATAAAAGTGCAATATATATATAGAAATTATCTTTTTTTTTAATTATATTTTTAGATTTTGGATAATTCAATATTTTATTTTTAATTATATAATTAAGAATTTTATTTGATTAATATTTAGTTATATTTTATATTTTTAATTTTTTACTAAAAGACTTTTTCAGATAACAATACAATATATACAAAAATTATCTCTTTTTAAATTATATTTTCAGATTTTGAATAATTCTTACTATTAGTAATATTAATCAATTATCTAATCAAATCAATTAAAATTTCGTTTTAATTTTTTAATTTATTTATACATTTTATTCATTAAGGGTATAACGATATTAACCACTGTAACTTTTAACGTGAGAGCTCGATTCCAAAAATTTACTTCGCAAATAATAGTATAGATATTAATCAATTATCTAATCAAATCAATTAAAATTTCGTTTTAATTTTTTAATTTATTTATATATTTTATTCATTAAGGGTATAAACGATATTAACCACTGTAACTTTTAACGTGAGAGCTCGATTCCAAAAATTTACTTCGCAAATAATAAAAACCACATTGCTGGTAAAACCAAAAATGAATTCGGTTAAACTTAAAAATTGTGACTTAGGTAAATAAAAGTTATTAATTGCTACTAAAAAGATAAAAATTTGAATAAAATTTTTACACATTATTTTATTAAATATACTTTAAATCTAGAGTATTTGTACTCCCTACACACAACTTCCCCACTATTTGCACTTCATACCCTATTTCCCTTCAATTTTTTTCCCCCATCACTACCATTTTCCCCCAATTCAATGGTATCCCACTCTTTTCAGTATATTGAGCTAATTTGCTCTTAAATCTATCAATTTATAATAAAATACACTAGTTTATTATTATATACTAGATAAATATTCGATAAAATTGAGTTATGGACAAGTTTATTATTCTTCAAGTCTGAAACATCTTTTTGTAGAAAAGAAATAATATTGGGGTGAGAGAGGCTCGAACTCACGACCTAAGGATCACTCGGTAGCTATGAGACATAATTTTGTCTTAGAAATGTTTGTTTCATCAGAAGTGAATATTGTCGTATCTATATTATTATTTGAGAAGTGATTTAGCTTATGTGTCAGTTTTTCCATAGTTTTAGATTTTTTTTGCTTATTTATCAATATTTTCAATAATTTTAATTAGTAGTTTTTACTTATTTATTATGTTTAATTGTTTTTAGTTAGTAATTTTACTTATCTGTTATATTTTTAAACTTATCTGTTATATTTTAAAATAATTTTAGTTGTTTATTTTAAGTTAACATAAACCTGCGATAAGATACATGTTTGACCAAAAGCTTAGATTCACTGAATCATTGAATGATGTTCATTATACCGACAATGAAAACCATATAAACGTTAGGTTAAGGACAATATTAATTATATCGGCTCTATTATTTTACCGACTCAATAGCTATATATATATCATTCAAGTTTCTTTCGTTTACATATATAAAATCAAAAGCTACACACAAATCTTAAAACTTCTCAGCAACATTAATAACTTGCAAACAATGATGTCTTTTTGAAAAGAAAATCTGCTTCTTTTGTTCTTATTGAAGACATTGATCCGGCTAAAGATTGTTACAAGATTAAAGTTAAAGTGTTAAAACTTTGGAATACATGGAAAAATTAAATTGAATTGGTGTTGGTATACCTTTGTAAATATTCTATTTTTGTTCATTATTGATTAGTATTAATTATACTGTTTAGTGTTAGTGATTTATTTTTGTTATTTGTTTTAGGAACGAAGATTCATGCTTCTATATTGATGAACGTTCTCTTGAAACTTTTCTATCTAAGTTATCGAAAGGGGGTTCTTTTATTCTGAGTAATTTCACCATTGGTGACCATACCACAGAATATAAATTGAATCCTCTTCTTTTTAAGATTAACTTCTATAGAACAACCAAAACTACTTCTTGCGATGATTTTCCAAAAAAGTTACCAAATAATTACTTCAAATATTTTAAGGAAATATTGGAACACAAATATGAAAAAGAAGTCTTAATCGGTTAGTTTTCTATATCATATAGTGTTTTTATTGATGTGTCCTTATTTATATTCTCTTTTTAACCGGTTCTTTTTTTCTAATATTTTGTGTGTTTAGAAGTTATTGGTGAAGTTGTGAATGTTAGAACTTTAGAAGATCTAATGGCAAAAGGGAAATCATCGACTAAGTTAGAATTAACAATTCGTGACATAAAGTAAGTTTTATTCAGCTTTTAATTTTATACTCATTTTATATTTTTATTATCTTATACTGTTTTGTATTTTTAATACTTAGTGATACGTGTTTACCATGTACGTTGTGGTCTAGGTATGCAAAACAAGTATCATATTTCTTTAAATCCATTGCAGCAGCGTGTATTGTATGTGTTGCTCGATTTGTTTGTGTACGAGAACTCAGAGGTATTTTTCCCCACAAAATCTAACATCTAAATTGCTGATAATATATGGTATTTATTCGTTGTTGTTATTTTTTTTATGTTGTAGGAGCTGTGACTGTTTCTAATGTATTCAATGCCACTGAAATTTTTTTTTTGATCCACAACTACAAGAAGTGCTTGATTTCAAAGCTAAGTTTCCTAATGATGATTTGATTATTACTAAAGAAGATTTTGATTCAAAATCTACTTCTCTGAAAGTAGATTTATATGATAAAATTTTCATTAAGAATCCAACAAAATCTATCTGTGCATTGCAATGGCGGATCTAGAAAATAATTTTTGTGGGGAAAAATAAATAAATTGATATTTTTAAATTATTATATAATTTTTTAAAAAGTTTTATTTTTAAGTTAAACTGATACAACTAAAATAACTGTTTTGAAAAGAAATATAAGATGAATCACTAACAAAATAAAATGAAAAAAAAATATAGAATAAGTTGTTAAAAACAATAATATTGAAAGTTTGAGTGACAGGAAAAAATACTATGTAAAGAAAAAACAAAAGGAAACAAAAGAACTAGAAGAAATGCAATGTTAAAGCCACCTAAGCTGCAGAATATTTAATGTTTACTATGTACAAAAATTAATATGTAAAATTGTATGGGGGCAGCTGCCCCCTCCATATACTGTAGATCCATCCCTGCGTGCACTGAATGCATCGAATGAGGTACGTTGTACTTATTAAATATTTTTGGTTACAACTAAAGGATGTCCACTGAAGTTATCCATGAATTCAGTTTTATATAAAGTTGTTTTGTTTGTTTTTATAGGTGGGAAAATGTGTTATGCTTTGCAAGATTGTTTCCATTGAAACCACTCCAAAGTTGTATTTTGTTGCATGTTGTACCTGAAGGACGACTGTTCATCCATGTCAAGATGATCTTGATGATGATAGTCCACCTTTGTTTCATTGTACCGGATGCAATGGTCCATTGCCAGTGGAAAGTCTCTAATATTGTGGCTACGTATTTTGTGTTTAATATAAATTCTCATATATCATTTACGTGAATTCAATGGTTTCAGCGTGTTTAATATAACAGCAAATAAACATACCAATTTCTTGAGAATGTTTAGTAGGATCTTATATTATATTTAAAAATGTCTTGAAATTAATCTGATATTATTGATTAATTATGTACACAACTAAACTATACTTAGTAATTAATATTATTTAAAATCCCAAAATAAATTTATATTATATATCCAAGTATTATAATAGAATCTTTTCAAACTTAAATATTAGATATCTATATATATATACAACTCATATATGGTAGTTAGTTTCAGAAAAAAAAATTATATGGTAGTTTCTCTTTATAATGTTTATTTTTTCATAATTATGTGATACATGTGCTAAGATGATTAATATAATGAAAATATAATTTAATGTTATTTTTCATTATTAACTAATCAAAATTTATCTATCAATTTTTATCAACAATCAAAATTATTATAAATTCAAATATATACAAAAATTATTTACTGCAAATGTATTTAAATGATTTTATTCTGTGATATCGCATGACTAGAGAAAGAAGAAGAATAAAAGAATTACCGTGAGTTTAAAGAAGCGGCACTTTTTGAGCAATGATGGCGAAAACAAGAAACAGAAACAAAGTAATGAAATATTACATGAACAAAAAGCTTGAATCAGAAATAGAAAGAGATTAGACGGGCTTATTTGTGAACTAACCATATTTCACTAACAAATTAAGAATATGGCTTTGATTTTGACGTTATTAGATCTCATACCATTTGTGCAATATTTTCCCGGTTTTCTCCTTCTTTTGAACCAGTTGCCAGTCAAAGAAAAAAAAATTGTGATCAATATTTGTGGTGATTATTGCTGGTCGCGGCGTTAGTGGTTATCAGAACGGTGATATTGGTTATCACACCGGCGGTAGCGTTGAATACGAAGATGATGACTACGGCAAGAGTGATTAAGGATGAAACACAAGTTGTCAATCCAAAAGAAACAGTCATCTTTCATACAAAGATTAATATGACTGCAATGATCGAAGAAAGATCTAATGTTACAGAAGAAGATAAACAGAGTAAATAGAATAGAACATTCTGCATATGGTATAGTTCATATTAATGAAATTAATAATAGTGGAAGTAATGCTTATTCCGTATCAACCCAAACTTCCATAAACTAAATCCAAAACATTAATCACTAAACTCTAAAAGAAAATATAAACCCTAACCCTAATATCAAAATATACACACAGTACATAATATGAAGCATTATTAAAATAGAATAGTAAAAAACGAAATCGCATAGTACATATTAACGTCAACCCAAACCTTTCATAAACTAAACCCAAAACACTAATCACTAAACCCTAAAAGGAAATATAAACTCTAATTAAAATATCAAAATATGCACATAGTACATAATAGGAAACATTATCATATAGAATAGTAACAAACGAAATAGCATATTACATATTTTTCAGATTTTGAAATGTTTATGATTGCAAGAATGAGGTAATGCTTACCCCAACGTCAATCTAAACCTTACATAAACTAAACCCAAAACACCAATCACCAAACCCCAAAAAAAAATATAAACCCTAACCAAAATATCAAAACATGCATGTACTACATAATATGAAGCATATTAAATAAAATAGTAACAAACGAAATGACATAGTACATATTGTCAAAATAGCATAGTATAACCAAAAACTTAGGATTCAAATGAGGGCGCCTCGACCGTAACGCCGTCGTGATCTGTAGATTTTATGGCTATGGTGATGGTGGTTCAGTGATGAATGTGAATATGAATGAGGTGAGAATAATTATGAAAAAGGGATACTGATTATAGAAAAAAAAATCTTTAAAGAGACGATAAACACAAAACACAGTGGAGAATTAGTGATGATCGTATTGTAACGGCGTCGAAGGACAAGGTGGTGGAGATGAAAGCAGATTGATGGTAGTTGTTAATCGAAGATGAAGAAGAAGAAAAAGAGATATTTTTATCTTTCATTAACCGGTTGCTAAGGGTATTATAGTATATATTACACAAATAATGGAGGTACTTCTTTTTTTGGCTAGATATTTAATTATGTTTTGTTTTGTAGCTATCCAGCCCAATTTCCCTTAGACAAAAAGGCTAAAGGAGAAAGAATAAGAAAGATAAGAGAAACAAGAAATATAAAAAATCTATAGTATTGATTAATTTCTCTCTATATCTTGATAATAAAAAGCCCATAAAAATATAACATAAGATAGTGAAAAAAGTCTAAATTAAAAATGTTTAAAATTAAAAATAACACATAAAAATACTTTAAATTAATTATCACCCTTATGAAAAAAAATACGAAAACATATGTTAGATTTAATATTGGATATATATATAAGCCGCACAAGGTGCGGGCAATTACCTAGTAATTTTTATTTTATAACTACAAAAAACAAGCCCACATGCCCACATAATTTTAGTTTTTATAAAAAATCATTTGATTTTCCAATCAATCTTTTTAATAAATAGATTTCCTAGAATTTAGGGGAAACAGTTCTAAATTTTTTTAACCCATTTATAAAAAAATACCAAAAAGAAAATTTTGTGGGCTTTTAATATAAAATCGATTTTATTTTTGAAGTTCTAAATTTTAAGTTGCCAAAAAAGAAGTTCTACATTTTAATAAATAAATAATTAAATTAATAATATTTTTATAAATAAATAACTCTCATACCTGTTTTTTTACATATGATGTCGTTTAAACAATAATGTAATCATTTATTTTTGTATCATATCTTTAAAATAAATTAGATATTTATATTTAACTGTAAAAAATAGTTATTAATTTTGATAAATAAAATTTTGGACACATTAAAAAATTATTTAAGTTTATAAGTAAAATTATTAGACACATTAAACAATAATTAAAAATTATATTAATACAATATATAATTAATTTAAAAAAGGAAATTGCCATTTAAGTTTTAAAGTTTTTAAATAATTTATAAAATAAGATTTTATAAATAGTTTCTCAGCAAATCCTTTTTGTCTCTCAGCAAATCTGGATTACTAGGGTTTTGATTTCGTTTTAGATCTCTAGATCTTGACTTGTCGCTCTGGTTTCAATCCATCTCAGATGATGTTGTTTTGGGTTAACCTTGTCTGTGTGCTTCAGATGGGTTCGTGCTTCATCCTTTATCTCATCTGATGTTTGTTATTTGACATAGAGGTTGAATCCGAGGCATGCTTGTTGGTTTGTAGTGTTTGTGTTCTGTCTGGTTTCATCAACGGTATAAGTGGTGGTGTGATGGTGGCGGTTGTGTGTGATGAGCAGAGCATGCCTTTTATTCTTCAGAAGTTGCAGGGTTCTTCTCACCTTTCCATCTCTCAGGCATGAAGGAGTCCTTCTCGCGGCCTTATAATAAGTGTGGTTTCTGAATGTTCTCATAATTCTCTCGTTCTTCGGTGGCTTCGGTGAAGCAATATAATGAAGTTGAGGGTGTAGGCTTTCCGAAGAAGGTTCGGTTGAGGAGGGGGCTTTAGTTTCGGGTGTTTGTCTCTTCTATATTTGGAGTTTCTTGCAAGGCGTTTTGGCTCTAGTTTGGTACCGTGAACGGATTGTTCAGGTATGTTTGGTCCGGTGTTGTTGTGTTGGCCACTACTCCGCTTACTCTCTCTTGTGCTTGGTTGGTTCTTGGCAAGAGTTCCGGCTGTTTCTATGACTGGACGACTTATTTCTATTAGCCTCTTCAAGGTTTGTCTTCGGTTTTGGTTATAAGAGTGCAGTCTCATCTTGTGTTTGCCGTAGTTGTTGCATGTGTTGCCTTTTGTTTGGGTTTGAGAATCCCGGTTGTGGGCTATGTTTCCGGGGATAGTAATGTGTTTCCGCCGGCTTTTGGTTATCATGCTTGTATGTTCTCAGTTTTATCAATCAATCAAATTCAGAAGGAAAAAAAACTCTACTTTTTTTGTTAATTACTAATCTAACTCTACATCATCAACACATGTTAGTATAGGTGGCTAAAGACCAAATAACCTTCATTATTTTTCTTTATTACAATATTACCATTTCTAATATATTTCATTAATAAATTTTAAAACAGAAAATAAAAACAATTAATCCCTATTGCATCGTATTATTATTTGTCGAAGAACAGCCAAGTAGAAATCAAAAAGTTCTCCAGAAAGAAAATCTAGAGTTCCGGCGTAGACAGTCAGATTCAATTTCACCAGAGGTTAAACCTTCTTCCCCCAATTAGCATCGATTTCACCGGTGAGAAGAGATTAGATTTCCCCGGCGAGCCTTGAAACCTTTCATCCGACCAGCGTCACTTTGCTGCCTTGTTTTCTCCGCCAGTGAAATTCTCCGGCGACGAGGACCACCGCTGCTTCACCAACCTCTGCCATCTTCACTGTCAAAACTCCAAAGTATCTAACATCTTTAATTAATTTTTGGGTAAGTTATGTGGTTCTTTGATTTCTCTGCTTCTTTACTAATCTGGTTGACTGAGATATAAGTGGTTTTTTTTTTTTATTTATCATTGTTGTATATACATGCTAACGTTTTTTTCCATTTCAGGTTATGGATTCTTCTAGCAGTAAGCGCAACCATCCATGACTACTCTAAAAAAAAGGCAAAGCTCCTAGCCAGCAAAGGAGTATGAGCTATTATAACTATTTATCAAATTTTCAAATGGTAGAAGAAGGTGTGGGACTTTATGGATGGGATGATGACGTTGATGATGATGATGTAACAAACTTGGTTCATGATATCAGTCACAATTGTGTAGATCGTCGATTTTGGGATGTCAATGAAGAACCTCCAACTACTACAAGGAAGAAGCATCCTACATCTGTTCGCGTGACTGATGTTGAGAGTTCAAAAAAGAAGGCTAATGATACAAAAACTGTTGGAGTTCAGGTCTTCAGGAAGACTGTTTAATTCTCTGCACTTATTTCTTTAGTGAAGTTGTAGTCTTATTTTGTAGTCACATCCACGTAATTAGACATAGAAGAAAATAACAAGATTAGATTGCAAATAGCACAAAACATAACTAATACAAGTTGAGAAAAAGTATTATATCTATCACGTGCATTCAATCCTTATTAAGAAAACATCTAAATTCATACAGGCTGAAGCTTTGAACACTTCTTTGGATCAATCCTTGTTGTCTCTTGTCTACTAAGGAAGAAGGTAAGAACAACACATCACCTACAAATTTAAATAGAGACTTCTTAATAACCATAAGAACATGCACACATCAAGCTCAACAAAAAACACACGTATCTCACTTTAACTGAAGCAAGCATAGTTTTTACTAAGTTGGGTTTGGTTTAATTAAATAAATTTGGTTTACATGTTTTTGTTCAAATTATGGTAGGTTTGAAACGTTTTGGTTTAAATCAAGTTAAATTACTGGTATATGAATAACTCAGAATAAGGGTAATTAAAAAAATCTGTGGCCAAATCATAAATAAATCTGTGGTTTAAGTTTAAACAAATCTGTCAAACTGTAACAAATCTGAGGTCAAATAATAAATAAATATATCAAATTCTAATAAATCTGTGGTCAAAGAATAAATAAATCTATCAAATTCTATTTAAGTCTGTCAAAATTAAGTAAATTTGTGGCTAAAGAATAATAAATCAATCAAATCGGAATTAAATCTGTCAAAACAAGTAAATTTGTGGCTATAGAAAAAAAAACTATCAAATCCTACGTAAACCTGTTCAAATTAAGTAAATTTGTGGCCAAATAAATTAAATCTGTCAATATTTAATAAATATGTGGCCAAACGTGACAGATTTGTTGTAACAAGTCTGTAGAAATTTTATTAAGTCTATAGATTTTTAAATAAATCTGTGGCTAAAGAAGAATATATTTAAGTCTGTGACTACATAAAACGTGGACAAAATAAGTCTGTGGATGGCAAAATCGTAAATATTTTGAAAATTCATTAATGGCATTTTCGTAATTAGTTTTTTTGTTAACAAAGGAAATAAGGGTAAATTAGGTATGAAAAACAAACTAGTAATTAAAAGAAAATTAGAGTTACACTAGTAATTAATTGATAAATAAGGGTCGATCCTCTTGCCGCGGAAACTAAGTCACATTGAAAAGGAAAATGGTTAAACCTGAATCTATTAAAGATACAGACCTAACCCTCAGGTGGGAAATGCAGTCCACGACAGGCCCTCTCCCGGGTTTATATACGAACGTATCCGCAACTGTGGTGAGCAGAACAATGTGACTTAGTTTCCGCGGCAGGAGGATCGAACCCAGAATGTGTTTGCATCCAAGGCCCGTCCACTACCACTGGACCACAAGGTCCGCTCGACAAACATTTTCTACTAGGGAAGTTTACTAGAATAACTCAAATGAGTTTAGAAATTACTAGAATAACTCTAAAAAGTTTTAAGTTATCAAAAATATTTTATGGTCAAAAATACCCTTGACTATAGTTATGATCAAAAAATAATATTACAAAAGTGCTATTTAAAATTATTAAAAAAAATCCATCGGCAGATTTATTTAACGAAAAACAAATCTATCGTAATATAAATCTGTTAAGTTAAACTGTTGTAAAATTTATTTCCGCCATGTATTTGGTGGCAGACTGTTCTGTTACGATAGATGTTTTTAAACTGGCAGATTTGTGTGGCCGATTTAAGATTTTTGATAGATTTATATATTTTAGTCAGTCATATGTAGTAACCGATTTGTTGAAGTCATCCTTTTTTCCGAAGTAGTCAGAGTTTTGAGACATATATGTTTATCATTAATAGACATAAATTTTTATGATAGATATGTTTTTTTTTAACACTATGATAGATATGTTTACCTGATTTAAATTTGCAATCCACTTTTGTATTCATTTGGTGGCAGATTTTTGAAATTGCCGTTTTTGGCGGTAGACGCTTTATATAAATTTGTAACAGATTTTTGTATTTACGAAGTGGCAGACTTTTAAACAAAAATCTGGTTTTTGAGTAAGCCAAACTTAAATCAATAGAAATTAAAGCTGGTTCTATATAGTTCATAATTTACAACTAACTAAACCACAAATTCTTATGTAATAGCCATCTGATCCATTTTTCGCCAATATAAGGATAGCAACAAGAGACTAAACCCCATGAAATAGGGAGTGTGTTCAATTGAGACTGTAAGGTGATTTATATTAAAATGACAAATCTGATATTCAAATATGAAAAACATCGGGTCATCATCTAAAAGCTCACTAAAAATCAAATCGCCTCAAACTTTAGATTAAATACACACTCTTGTACATTTAAAGTTAATTAATCTAGATTTATGGTTTAAATTTGGAGATAGGGTTTAGGATTTAATATAATATTTTCAGAATATATATGTATTTTTAAATTGAACTTCAAAGTAAAATTGAAAATTGAAAAAAAATGAGAAAATCTCTAATATTGAATTAAAATTTTCAAATATTTTTTTTATATTGGCAAAAAATGGATCAGATGACGGCGAGATAGTGTGGAGGAGGCGGATTTGAAGTCGGAGATAACAGAGGTGGAGGTCACAGAGATGGAAGTTGCAGAGATGACCCTGATTTTAGGTTTGTTGGCAACGAGGTCTCCTCTTCACCCGTGAAAGGGTTTTTTTTAATTATATCCCTAATAATACCTTAATGGCAAACTTGTGATTACTGAAAACTAGGTTGGGTTTTATGCACTTTTGCTTGGTATATGTGTTATGCTAGTAATTACAATATTTTAAGAGTTAGTTGAGTAATATTAGGTATGATTGGAGTCATTATAAGTAATTTCTCTTTCGAAAATGTAGAAAGTTGTATAACTGAAGTTGCGATCAGAGCGAGTGTTTGGCTAGCTGGTAATGGATTAGTGGTTTGGAGCTAGGTCACGATGTAATCAACGTGTTTGCGTAGTTAAGCATTATGCAACAATTGCTCTTATGTTTCTCAATAAGAAGAGAGATAGAAACATAGATGCATTCTCTTAAAAATGGACGGTTTATATTTTTTTTTTGAAAGAATTTTAAATTATTCATATCAAAAATGCTTTTGTACAATGGATGTGAATTATTCATATTAAAATAATAATTTATAGAGTTTCTACTGTAGTTGTAATTTTTAAGTCTGAATTTTTCTGACAGTTTATAATTATTAGATTACATGATTAGTGAAATGTATATTTATTAAAATTTGTTTTACTATAACTAATATTTAAATTATTGAAAATAAATTCACGCATCATTCCCTAATAATAATAAATAAATATTTTTCAGAATCACCAAAAACACAAGAAATGTGATACAAATGAATCATTAAACATGAAAATGTGCTTCTCTTATTCAATATGTTGTAATATTCTTCTTCCAAGCCAACAATATATTTTAAAAACCAAGTCTTCTTGTATTACAACCTCTTAAAAATGATAGATTATTAAATAGAAAATAAGCATATAAAAAAAATAATAAGACATGAGAAAATAAAGAATCTAATCTATTAATGGAGGGTCGAATTTTTTATCTACTATACAAAGACTATGTTATACCATTAATTGAAAACTTAAATAAATATCCTAAATTTATTCATACATCACATTTTCCTAACAGAAACAAATAAACAATATACATCTAAATAATAAAATTTCTAAGAAAATCCTAATATATTTTCATTATGCTATTCTTTTGATTGTTGGGGAAATTACATGTTTACCACTTTTATGGTACCACTTTTCATTTTTACCACCACTAATGAGACATTTTCAAAAATACTTTCTTCATTAAGTGGCAAAAGACTCTTATGCCCTTGTTATTTATATATATATGATAAATCATTATTTAAATAAAAATAATAATAATAATAAAAATAAAAAAATAAAAAATAAATTTAAAAAATAATTAAAAAAATGTAAATCTTTTTTTTTATGTTTTCGAATTATACTTTTTCAAATTCGAACTTTTTTATAAAAAAAAAATTTTTTGAATTTTTTTTTTGAATTTTTTTTTTTCAAATTTCTTTTTGAAAAACGAAAATTATGTTTGAAACTATTTTTCAAAATTTTTTATATATTTTTGAAGTATTTATATATTTATTAGAATAATAAATTTCACATTCCAAAAACCCTACCCCACCCCTCAACTCTAAACCCTAAGTCTAGATTAGTTAACCCTAAGGGTATAATTGTATTTTACCCTTCATTAAAAGTGAGGGTAAAAGTGGTTAATGTAAACATGAAAAGTGGTACTATCAATGTGGTATTTGTGGTAATTTCCCTTGATTGTTTATCATATTTAGTTAATGATACAATTTCGGTAGCAAAGAATTCTAGAGGAGTTATTAAATTTTAAGATTCCATTATTATTGGTTTGTGAATTTTTAAAAACTAAATAGAATCCATTGTTATTGGGGTGATGATTTTTAAATTCCACTCAAAATCCTTTATTATTGGAATAGTTTAGTTTTCATTGATTTTAAGATTCTAATAAAATCTATTGTTATTGGGATGTAAATTTTCTTTGTTTTTACTCATAGTACTCAATTTTGAGAATATCTTCTATACCCATAAGATTTTTGAAATCAATGTAATAAAATACACTCACATACAAAAACTCAAATTGAAGAATGAAATAATATACAAATCACAACTTTAACATAATACAATTCACAACTTAAAAAAATAGAAAAATATATTAAAAATTTAAAATAAAAATTGTAAAAATAGTTTTAAAAAGCACTTTCGAATTTTTTAAAAAACATTTCAAAAATAATAGTTCAAACTTTTTTTACAAAAATTCAAATTTAAAACATATATTTTGAAATTATATAAAAAATATTTTTTATTTTTAATTATTTATATATCTATTAAGTAAGAAGTAGAAATTAAATTTTCTTGGTCATTTTATTTCTTGAGATCTTTTTTGTGACAAAAACTTTTTTCAAAGTTGTTTAAGAATTCCCTTAATTGAAATGATTTTCTTTCCTTTTTTTTTCTACCACCATTAATTTCTTACTTTTTAACTTTCATTTTTCTAAAGTAGCTATAGTTTTAGAGAAAAATGAAAGTTTATTAAACATTAACGTAGAAGACCTCAACGGAAGTCTTCCACAAGACTTCTAGGAAGTCTTCCCTTTAAGTCAATTTTGCATTTGAAAATTTACTAAGGAAGACTTCCACGGAAGTCTACTCTACAGCAGACTTCTTTGGAAGCTTTCCTTTGTAAATATGGGCTTAGTTTTGTTTTTGAAAAAATCTCGAAAATACCAGAGAAGACTTTCCTATAAGTCTTCTAGGATTAACAGGTTAGCTTTGCAATTGACTGAACTGTATTAGAAATTTGATTTTTTCTAGAAGACTTACGTGGAACTCTTCCCATCAGAAAACTTCTAGGAAGTCTTTCGATCTCTCGGTGTAAGTTTTCTCACAGTTCGAAGACTTCTATGTAAGTAGTCTTAGGTTACTTTTACAATTGAAAAATAAAACTTAAATATTTAATTTTAACTCGAAGACTTATACGGAAGTCTTCTGTGTAACCACAGGTTTGACCATTATCTCGGAAGACTTACGTGGAAGTTTTCTAACTAAACTTAAATATTTTAATTTTATTTTTCATTTGTAAAAGTAACCTGATACGACTTTCACCGAGAGTGAGAAGACTTCCACTCCGCGGAAGTTTTATGTTGGAAGACTTCCATGTAAATCTTCTAAAGATAGTCAAAATTTTGACACAATTCGGTCAATTGCAAAACTAACTTGATTGTCCGAGAAGATTTACCGACATAAAGTCGTCTGCATTGACCAGACTTATTTTCGAGATTTTTTTTGAGATTTTCGAGATTTTTTTGTTAACAAAGAAAAATTAGAAGACTTCCAGGGAAGTCGTCTCTAAGAAACATATATAAAGTCAATTGCAAAACTAACTTTTGCATTGACCAGATTTCTTCCGTATATGTCTTCTACGATAAGAAGACTTATATGAAAGTCTTCTGGTGAACAAATCTGGAAAAAAAATAATAATTTCATACATTCAACGAGTGAGTGCTTAGCTTCTCCAAGCACAGAGAAGTGCAACACGAAAATGACCCACTTGTTAATGATCACCAATCTTGCGCTTGAAAGGCTCTATGAACCTTAAAAAGTTTAGAATCAAAATCTTTGATTTTTTGGATGAATATAGAGAGAAAGTGAAAGAGATGTTGTTTTAGCGCATAATAAATGATATATGAGGAGTGAAAAACGATTTTTAAGTGCATTAATAGCTTCAAATTGGTTGTTCATGGTAGTTGGTGTATTCATGGTAATGACAATATTGTAAATACTTGAGGAAGATGAAGATAATAGAGTAAAATGTTCATTTTCAAAAGAAAAGTACAAAAAAGTAATGGCATTTTCGTGAATAATCCAAAGTTTTACGGTGAACAGGGCAAATAAAAATTTCCAAAAAGTCATGAATTAGTTTTGTGTTTGACTTTGAGTTTTGATTCATTTTTGCAAGACGATCTTAAATGTAATCTAATATACCAGATAATAATGAAACCGACTATATATTACATACATCAAAATATACTTCAATACTATATATATATAAAAGAAATTTTTATAAATTAATAATTCTGTAAATTAATGAAATCCTGACATTATTAATTTTTGGAGTTTTCACTTTATATGTAATATATATTGTAGTGCGTGAATGGTATAAAGTGATAAATAACATTTGTTTAATTGTTTTCATCTCCAATCCATAACACTATTTTAGTGTGAAATCACATTATCTTAGTGTAGTTTCAACAATAAAATACCTTCATCTCGGACTACAACACCACATTTCACATTAAAAGCTATTTTATAATATTATATGTATTTAATTTTTATTTGTCATTTATTTAATTATATATTTTATTAATACAAATTTAAATAAGTGAATAGTGGTTTAGTGGAGTAAATAGTGCTTTAGTGTGTTAAATAGTGTCATACCAAATTTGGTGTGAAAATATAGGTTACGTTAAAATGGTGTGATTTTTAGTATTGGATTGAAGAAAGTTTTTGTGTAAAAATAACACTAACGCAAAGTTTTAGTGTTGGATCGACATGTGGCAACACATGACTAGTATGAACCACTTCTGTGAAGCTAGAATACCCCGTATAACTCAGAAAAAAAAAGATGACATTTTATCATTGTTAAATCATGGGCATAGCCCTCAGATCACATTATGTCTCACGTTCGTTTGTGTTATTATATAAGGTCACATATGTGACTTTTAATGTATAACACAAAAACAACTTGTGATGGCAAAACCCTATTCAATTATGTTTTTACCCACTGTATACTGTTGTTGGAATAATGATTCTAAATTATTTTTTTAAATCTATTTGTTATATAGTGAATGGTTTAAATCCAATTTTAAAAATTGAGCATTAAATTTTCTTAGATTTTTTTTTTGAGCAAACCTATTGTAAAATTTATCTCTATGAATAAATGATTTACTGCGGGGAATTTAGAAATCACAGTTTAAACTAACTTGAAAATTTAAAATTTGATTCTAACTAAAAGAACAACAATATTGTAATAACTAGAACTTAAGACTTTTTATTTTGATGTTTTTAGGACCACACGAAATAATAACCCGATCCCGAAGACCGGCAAGAATCAACTGTTAACATGTGAAAAAAGCAAACCATGGAAGAACACAAACTGACTGCTGCAACACACACATAGAATAAGCAGAAAACAAACAACACCTTGAGACATGTTTCAGATGGAGACACTGTTGGGAATTCCCCTGCCAGTGACTCCACCTTCACTGGTCGGAAACAAAGAAGTGTATGGCATCTTAACCGGACCAGTCCTGTTCTTGAGATTCTCGTCTAGGTTCCTTTCATCAATCTTTTTCTCAATCTCTTTTACTTTGTCTCCAAACTTCTCAAACGCTTCCAACGCCTCTTTCTCAGCCGCCCATTCCTTAGAATCTCTCTGCCCCAAATACACCTCATCGCTAGAATGAGTAGACAGAATCTCAATCAGAGATATCCCAAGAAGCGTCTGAAGCTGAGCCGTGATCGTCTTCAAAAACACTTTGTCCGGATTCTTCTCAAGTTGTTCAAACTCAGGAGTGTTTTCCTTTGGCATGAACTGTCGGCTTATGGTCGGCCTGTTCGGGAGATACCCTGCAATGGGATACTGTCCGAAGTTAACCGCTGCATGTAGAGCAGAAGCCACCCATATTATTATAGTGCAAGAGTCAATCAGTTCTTTGCGGGTTTGCAATTTGGGCCACCAAGGTTCTGACTTTTTGTCTCCGTGACCTTCCTCACGCACCTCCTTCCACCAAGCTTGGAGCTCAGTGTCGTTCTGGACATCCTCGTCCGACTTGTAGTACAAGGGAATGTAGTCTTGGACCCATGACTCGATAGCGTACCAAACCTCAAGCCCATCCACAGCGTAAGGGTAGTCTTCTATCCTCAGACGCAATCCGTGTGGTGCTTCTGGGTCCTCAACAGCCATCCCTCTGCAGTTGAAAAAATCAACAGAAGTTTATCTTTCGTTTTGAGTAAACTAAATATGCACATTACCTCTTTTTAAGTTCTGCTGGTAAGGCTTGGTCAGGGAAGGTCCAGTGGTTCTTGTAGATGAAAGATGACATCTCCATGGCATATTTAGAAGGAAACACTGTGATCTCAAAGATACCACCTCCATTGATCAAGATTTGCCTAGCAAGCGCATTGATGTTCATCGTATCACGGTAGTGAGGTTCGAGGAGCTTGAAAACCGGGTGAAGAACGCTTAGCTGTCTGTTCGTTGCAATGACGAAAGGTTCAATAGATGCATGTGTTTGCAACCTGCAAGAAACACAAAAACTTTTTAACTTCAGATCATGCAGATATGTATATACATCAGTTCCCCCCCAACTTATATCCATTACCAGTGGCTGATAAGTTGATGGTTTCCAGAGTCATTTACGCCCACATAAGCCTTTGCCAACTGCCACAGCGAGTCGTAGACCCCTTCCCCAGGCGTGTATACTTCACTCACTGCTCCAAAGCTGTCTCCGTCAGGATGAGGCAAGCTCAGCTCAATCACCAACGGCTTCAAGGTCCCATCATCTTTCAAGAAGAGAAGAGTTCTGCTTGCATAAACCTTGTTTCCGGTGGTGTTTATACGTCCCAGGTACGGCATCAGTGTGTCATGGTGGTCTAATATGAACAACCTTTCCTTCTCCAAAGCCTGAAATATCCAATGTTTTTAGACTTGACTCGGAGATCAGAGATATCATTCATTTGATAGTAGTTTGTTACCTCTTCAACAGTGAGCCCATCTAAGCTCTCTTCTATATGGCTTTTGGTGATTGTGCTGTTCTGGTCACCGTATGTTTCCCTCTCAAGCTTGCTCTTTGGAGGAAACTCCTGCAAGTTAACATGCCAGTAAGAAACCAAAAGAAGAAAAAAAGAGAGAAACACTATTTAAAATTCACCTTAAGAAGTTGAATAACAACAGGGTTTAGCCCAGCAAGCATTTCTCTAGCGAACTCCTCATCGGTTCTCCATGCAGTTTTATCCTCTAGAAAGAAGTAGAAGAAGAAGAAAATCAAAGTTAGTTGTATCGAAAATGTTTATTCAGATTCAAGTGAAGTGGATGGATGGATACCTTTGATGACCTGAGGCACTGGATACTTAAGGAATTTCTGACCATCGGTTCTGAATATCTCCTTTAACATCTCAAGCGGTATATTCTTAACGATACTATCAATCAAAGCCTGGTTTGGTAGATCGATTCCTTCTTCATAGATCTTAAGAACATCTTCAAAAGAATCAAACTCTTTAGGAGTCTCGTCAAACACAGACTCAAGCGCAGGCTGTATGATCTGAGCGATCGCTTTCAGAGCATAAGCAAGGAAATCAGACATCTTCAAATGTCCGAATCTCTCATCTCTTGGAACATATATGTCTAGGCTCGACGTGACTGGTAACCTGCTCTCTGTTTCAGGATCTTCTGTTGTCGGTTTTCGCCCGGTTCTCCCTCTTCTCGGGTAAGGATACTCCTGTGACCCTCCAAGTACAGGCCGTGGGTTTTTGGGAGGTACGCCTAGATCGTTGTAGTAAGCATAGTCATACACTCTATCCCATTCCTTAAGCTCTCCTTCGCCGGTTCCTCTTAGGCTCACTAGCTCTTCTTCCCTGTACTTGAGCAGTGCCTCTGGCGTTTCATGTGGAAGATAAGTCTGAATCACACACACACACACCATTTCTCACATCATCTTGCGTCTTACGTCACTAAACATACCACAGAACATCGTATTAAATAGAGAATAGTTTTAGTTACCTTGTTGGAGAAGAACACTCGGTCTTTGGTGTAGCGCTTAGCAGGGTAAACCCAAGAATTGCAGATGTAATGGACTCTGCCATGCCCTGGGACATCTTCAAGGGTCAAACTTTTGAGATAAAACTCACTAAAATGGCTGTTTCTGATCAAGAATGCTCCAGGGTAACCAAAATCTTGGTCGTAATCGAATGTGACCTTGAAGGCTGATTCACCCGCGGTTAACGACGTGATCGTGGTGATCCAGTCCTCTAAGTGTGCAGCCTTTCCTAGTTTACCGTTAGAACCATTTTCTGCCAAATCACAATGAATTAGTGAATTGAAACTTGTATGGATCCGGTTAATGTATTTGTGCAAACAAACGGCATTATATACTCGCATCTAACTACAAGTTGAAAACATTTAATCCTTTCTGAGAAAAAAATGCATCAACCTACTATTTTTAAAAATGCATTATATACCTCTATTGTTTGATGTGTATAATATATACCGTTATTTTCTTATTTGGAATTGTTAAGGACGCAACGCAATTAAACGGCAAACGAAGATCAAAGCCAAACAGATGTGTTACTGGATTGTAACAGTAAATTATTCTTGAACAGTAAATTATTCCTAAAGTTGAGAAAAAAAAAGATTTTCTGTAGGGGCGACACGTAACCTTCACCCGCTTCACGCTACGCAAGAAAAAAAAAACAGATCTTTTTCGACTTTTGAGACTATTCAGTAAATTTTTAATCTAGAACTTTTGGTAATTTAATCTTCATCTGAAACCTAAAAACAGCACAGCCCTTTATAATTGCAATTTATTGATCACTTCAACCATTTTCACCAAGTTAACATTCATAGCTTTTAATTCTAACATTTTCTATTCGATTTACTATCTAAAAACATCAACAACAAAAATCAAGTTTTTCAGAGTCCACCGAGGTTTTTGAGCGATTAAATTGAAATCAGTTGAGAGAATATTCGCCGCGTCGGCGGTAGAGCGAGTTTTTGAATATGGGTTATACTATATACATCTATTTAGTACTATAAACCAACAAACACTTGAGAACAAAACTATTTAGTACAAACACCAAGGCGCTAGACTGGGTTGGACCTAGCGCCTAAATAGAAAATCAAGGATTAATCAGAAATTACACGGGACAGAATTTTTTTGATTGTTTACTATGTTATAAAACATTTTAATCTTTAATTGTGTATAACATTAATACATTTTCATGTTTGAGATTGTATAAAACACACAAATAGAATAAATAAACTTAATATAGTGTAATTTTCATCAAATTCATAAATGGTATTTATAAAATTTTAGATCAAATTAATAAATAAAAATAATAATAAAAAAGAAAAAACAAAGATTAGGCGGCCGTCTAGACGGTCATTTAGACGGAAAAAATCGGATATCCTATTTTTAAACCGATTTAGCATAAATTTTTAAACCGATTTAACATAAATCAGGACGGAAACAAAAGAGTGACGCATATCGCCCATGTGGCCGTCCAGACGGCCGCCTAGGTGGCTAGGCGGCTGATTTTTAGAACACGGTACAAACACTTGCAACATAAATTAAATAAAAATGAGATGAAGACGACAGACACTTAAAAACGAAATTATTTTCTCCTACTTGTGTTGCTTATTATTTTAGATTTCAACCTTAATACCAATTTAGAATATATCTAATTGGTAATAAAAATGAAATGGAGACGACAGACATTTAAAAATAAAATTATTAAGTTCTCCTATTTGTGCTGCTAATTTATTTTGTATTTCAACTTTAATACCAAATTAAAATATATTAATTGGCAAACAATCTAAAGCATGAACTTGTTAGCATCCGAGAGTCATAAAATCGATGTTAAAAAAATTCTATACTGATCCGTAATATTTGGATAGTTAAATATTTATAAAAAAAATCAAAGATGGACGATATATTAAGATCTATTATAAATCTTTCATATTCGTGTGCGTTATCACTCTCTGGTTTGGTTAGCTAAATTGTTCTAAATTCTTTTACCAATTCACTATTTTATTACAAAAATACACATAAAATAATAAATATATTCTTCACCGTGAATGTTATTGGGAAATTGCACTCTATATACATAATAAAAATCAAAATTTACTATCTAACTAAAAACACATCCTCTCTCCTACTTTCTCTTCCTATCTCTCTACTCTCTCGCTAAAAATCTAATTTCTTTTATTTTTTTAGCTATTTGGCAAATAAGCCCAATATTATTAACTCTCCGAGGTAGATTAACTGAAGAAAATAAAAGAATAAAGTTCAAAAAAGAAAAAAAAATACGATATATTTTGTCGATTGGGAAAGATAAAAGAAAAAGATAACAAGACTTGGTAACACAAAACGAGTATCTGATTTATCGTCCTTTAAGAGAGAATAATGTTTCTGGCCTTTCAAGAGGAGAAAGAAAAGCCAAAGTAATTTTCAAGCTTTCTTGCTAGAGAAGTTTCCATTTTTCAAACAAACAATTACGAAAATGTGATTTTTCCTAATATATCCAAAATTCGTTTCATAGTTTTGATTTTGATTGTTCTACAACTAAAAAACAGGTTCAGCCAAAGAAAAACTAAAAACCAACAAAAAAAACGAGCACAGGATAAAAGGACAAGAAGATAATAGGTCCGTATAAAAACCAAGTATATACACAATAGCGAGTTTAAAAAATATATCTTGTAATTAATAAATACCATTTTAGAAGTTTTAATATTAAATTAAAGACTTTTGTTCTAATTTGCACAGAGGTCAATGAAAAATGAGAGAAAGCTAAAGTAAGCGAAGGAATCAAAACAGAGGTGCGAGTATACCTGGATCAGTAACATCGGAGCTGATAAGTCGAAGAGTGACTTTGTTTCCCAGAAATTCGTGGAGACGGTCGAGAAACGAAGCGTTGAAATCATTGAAATCAAGAACGTTCTTCTTCATCAGAACCACTGTTCCTTTCACCTTCGCTGCATTTCCTCCACCGCCGGTCAACAGATCCACCAAGTCTCCGATCATCTTTGAGTTGCAGAGAGATTCACTGATCCTTTCTTTATTCGCTCTCTCAATTTTAATCAATGGCGTGGCTAATTCCGTATTGGTTGGGGTATTTAAAGAGGAAAACTAAGTTGTTGAGAGATTTTATTCTATTAATTTATTTATTTATTTGTCCGCATTGATTCATAAATAATAACTAGAGCTGGACCTGTCCGATCGGACGGGTGTTTTTTTTGTTTATGTAATGTAACTAATTATTTTTTACACCATTATGTAATCTATAAAAATTATAATAAATGATGATAAAAATACATCACATAATACATATATTGTTGTTACATAATTTCACAAATAGTAAAAGTAAAATGATTTATCTGTAAATATAAATATCACACGAATATTTGTTTTTATTTGACCGATATCATTTTTATTTACCCGATATTGAGTTGGCTAGTGGTAAAGAAAATAGTAGTCTTTCATTGGTCGGGTTTGATATACGTTGGAAAGAATTATTAACAACATTTGAGTTGCCAGTAAAAAAGAGAAACCACTTTTTATTTTTTAGAAATATATTTTTATTTTCTATAAATAATATAATATTTATTTATTTTTCACGTATTATGTATTTTTTTATTATGACATTACGCATAATAATTAAAAATATATATATATATTTTAATTTATTTTTAGTTTATGTGTGTGTTTTCTATAAACTAAAATATATATGCGAAAATAATACTTGAGATGTTTTGATAGGTTTTTGGTCATAAATGATAACTATATTGAAATTTCCAACCCGTTATATATGTAGTCTTAATTTTTAATTTCTCAACCCGATACATAAATATTCTTCATCCATTTTTAACACTAAAATATTTATATTATACTTATTAAAATGAGTAATTTGTTAGAATGAGTAATTGCATTTCTTCTATTTATATTATTATCAAATTAATTTTATTTTAACTTATTGACTTTAACATTTTATTATATGTAGGATTTTTATTTTATATGAACTTTTTTTTTCTTTTTTTAGAACATTGTTATCTTATCTAAATGTTTTTATTTACATACAAAACTCGAAGAATATTCTTTTGAAACTTCCCCTATTACAATTTTCTCATAAGAAAAATTTTAGGTGTTTTTAATTGTTTAAATACTAATACTTAAATGTACATGTTATTACCAAATCTAATATTTCAAATCCTTACTAAAAAAAAATAATTTAAGGTAAAATTCAATTGAACATATGTAATATCATACATAATTTAAAAATAATTTTCTAATAGCATTTTAGTTATATATATGTCTAAAACAATATTGTCAATTAAATATATTAGTCAAATTGGTTATTTGAAAATTTTAATTAGGTCCAACTTTAGAACTATCAAGTAAAATGGATCTTTTTTAATATGTTCTCATTATTAAGTTTTTATTCCCAAATACGGCATATCCTTTAAATTTTTAAATATTGTTAATTGATTTTATCAACAATAAAATTTTGAAAATGTAATAAAAATTATTTAATAGAGGATAATACTCACAAATTTATGGAAAGAGGTTTTCTACTTTACATATTAATGTTTATAGTATTAATGTGCATTAAGTGTAATATTTATCATGAATTTGTTGTGGAATAAATTTAGGAAAAAAATTAATTTTGATTTAAGTTTATTTATCACTCAGGTGCATTGGTTTGTAAATAAGTTATAAGTTTTAGGGGTATTTCTTATTTGTACTTCTATTTTAATAAGATAGATAAAAAAATTCTTTAAATAATTGTAAATTAATATTTAATTAAAATAATACAACTGATACAATATATGTTGAAGTCAAATCCCATATATATATTAATCCCGGAGCATTACAATATTGTTTCATAGCCACGTAAAATGATTCTTAAAATCATTAAGAAAACAATTGTAAGAACAAGAGATTTGAACTATTCTATGTTCGAAATTGCGTTAGGCGTAACGCGTGCGGTCGACCCGGGCTTAGCGCCGAATCAATTAATTGGCATTTAAACGGGGGATTAATCGGGGACTTTATATATATATATATTTACCTATAAATGATATATATATATATATATATATTAAATATGTGAAGTTATAACAAAGAAAATGTGTAGCCCGGTGGTTTACGCTTATTTATTATTCGCAGGTGAAAGGTTCGAACATGGAGCAGTATATGTTTTGCTATTTTCGAAATTGTCATTAACTGAATGCTAAAAGACGATTATACCCTCGTCTTCAACCTCATCCATACGACTTACAAACATGCAAAGTTGCGTGTAACACTTTTTTTCTCTCACGATTTCACCGTGTTTTAAACTAATTCTTGTTGATTTTATCCAAATATAGTAGATCTATTGCATAAGCAACGATTTCGCACTTCAAATTTCATTTTTTCATGTTTTTCTTTTCACCGCCTAGTTTCACCGATTACGACCTCCTCGCTACGGTGACCCTCCGATCACCATTTAACCGGGAGAAAACTCGGCCAGGCGGCCGCATTTTCGAACATGGGAACTATTTATTATAAGTTTTTTGTTTGTAATTTAATAATTTAAACAGTTATTAGTTTATACATGTTTACATATACTAAAATGGTAAAGTATTACATATATATTTTTATTGGTATATTCTTAAGTAACTAAAACTTAAAAGTGTAGGCGATTTGTTTTGTTGTTCTAGAATTAGATGACTATTAAACCGAACTGGTGAATATATACTAGACATACATTTATATTTCGAGTTTGCAATTATATTCCAATAATAGCTTGATATATTAGATTTGAACACTAACCTGTGAATATAATTTTCGAGTAATTTTTTTCAAAACTTTGATGATTTTTAGATATGTATCTGGAGTGGAACTAATTTTTACATATGTCCATCTTTTTAAATTGACACATATGTAATTCACCGAATTCAGAGAAGAAATTAAAAAAAAAACAAAAACTTATATCAATGAAACAAAAACGACAATGAAAGTACAATTTTATATGAAGAGTCAATAGTAAACAAATCAAAAGCAGTTAACCTAATTTGCTTGCGTATTTTACAATCGATGTTGCCTATCTGGTTTTGGTAATTTGTGCAAGCTGTAAAACTTGATTTTTTGTGCATATAATATCTTAAAATAATTAAAATAAGCTGTAATAAGTTAACTATTCAACAATGATGATACATTTAATAGACTAACATTTGTATCGTTATTTTACATTCGATAAAAATTGTAGTGTTGCAAAATGTTTAAACTATTTAATGAACAAACATTACTATAAAAAATCCACTATGCACATGCATGCGGATTATTATCTAGTATATATTTAATAGGGAATTTGCATCGGGTAACTACAGAAACAAATTATAGTAGATATATAGAAAAGCACTGTTACACTTTGACCTGAGTAACATTCTTTATCAAAATGGTTACATAGAGAACTAATAGGAATAATCAATTTCTACTCATTCTTTACTTACATCATTTATGAAGAATATTTGATGCGTATGATTCCTTATCATTTCTTAAATTTTAAGTAACTATAGAAATAAAACATTCCTTATCAAAATTGATATGGAACAAAAATAATAAATATTCATTTTTATTCCTTTTATTTCGTTCATATAAATACAGAGCTACCAGTGTGGTTTGCAGAATCTATATGAGTCTGTTTATGTTGCTGACAAATTTTTTTTTTTTGTTTCTACCTATTTTTTCACCTCGTTCAATCCTCTTTACCAATCTCTCTCATTTTTTATTTCTCTTTTCGTCAGTCTTATGCCCCTTCCTTGAATAAAAAACTGTTTGTTTTATGAAGAATCTCATTTAGGCTCTGAATGGTAATATCGGATTGAGTGGTGCGGAACAAGCGTTATAACTATGTTGTGGTTCTGACAGTAATAAAAACGTATAGATATATAGTGTATGTATAAATTTTTGTTAATGTTAAATGTACAAATTTTTGTTACTGTTGACCACGGTACGGTGCGAAGCGGATCGTAACATTTTTAGAGCCTCAATACAATTTATTTTTTCCAATCGGTACCGATGTTTTTCTAAAGTTGCTCAATCTACTAAAAATACATATCACGATATAAATATTAACATCAATATTTACAAATGACGCATATTAATTAATATTTTTAAAAGAAAGTGATAGAAATTATTTACATTAATTTCAAAGTTATTTTTATAAGTGATGTAAAATCTATTTGCATCAATTATAGGTAATATAAATATTTAAAATAAATGATTCAACACACTTCTTTTTTCGTAGTGAATAAATCCGATCAAAACAAACAGTCAGAGAAAGATAAGATATCAAACGTTTTTCGTTATAAAAGAAGATATGATATCACATCATTCCTTTAAATTTTTTCTGAAACCATTATAACTTTGATTGAAATCGCCTTTAAAAAGGTTCGCAACAAGTGTGGTCCTCTCTGAACCACGTACGACAATGATTATTTTTTATTTCACCATTTGAATTAAAATATAAAAGTATAAATCATGTGACCATTTAAAATTATAGAAGGTAAATGTTATTTATAAAATTTTATATTAATAGTTGTAATAAATACTAATTATTTATAATTAATTGTAAAATTATCGATTTTCTGGAAACAAACACATGTCTTAAATTTTGTTTATAATTTTGATAAAACGCGTTTCGTCTTTCTTCATTTGTGTCATCATTTAATTTTTTTTTTTCACTTTGCTTTTAAGTAAATGAAAAAGACCTAATTCTAGTAGACCAAAGACAGAGTACATCTTTAGAAAATTTACCAATAGATGAACGATATATGTATCCTAAACGGCAGCAATTTATAACCAGACTATAAAATATCGTTGAATACAATGATGATTTGATGGGGTTAGAGCTTGCAGAAATGGAGGATAAAAACGATCAGGATAGGGCTGACTACGTTGCTGATCAAAAATCACAGAAGTTGGCTGCGAGATCGTCGAGAAATACCAAACATGGTTACAAATCGAGTGCTTCTTTGGGCATTCAAAAAAAGAAATTTGAGATTCTTCGTCGAGGATCTCCACAGAAGAGATCATCTTCCTCTCTTGCTGCTCGTGCGTCTGGTGGAACAGGAGACTCAAGACGCCAGCACCATAGCTCGAGGAGACAGAAAACCGGCTCATCAAAGAGTGATGGTTCGATGGGTTCCAAAAACCCATCCCACCTTGATCAATGAGGACGCTCAGTTGGAACTGTAGAGGGATTGGAAACGATCTCACAGTTCGACGCCTTACGGAAATGTGTCAGAAGCATCGCCCAGGACTTGTGTTTCTTTCTGAGACGAAGAACAGAAGGCTGATGTTGCAAAACATTCAGGCTGACTTAGGATTTGATCATTTGTTTACTGTTGAGCCACTTGGACTCAGCGGAGGTTTAGCTTTATTTTTTATGGATGAATTTCAAGTTAATGTTTTATTTTCAAATAATCGTATGATTGACATTGAGGCAGTCATTGATGGAATAAAAGTCTATATGACGTTTGTTTATGGGGATCCTGTATTAGAAAGAAGGGACCAAGTTTGGGAACGTTTTACGCGTTTCTCAACAACAAGAAATGGACCTTGGTTCATGATAGGAGATTTTAATGAAATAACATGTCACAATGAGAAAGAAGGAGGAAGACAACGCCGTGATAGTTCTTTTCTTCCTTTCAAGCAGATGCTTAATGACTGTGGTATGCTGGAATTTCCTTTCACGGGTGATATGCTTTCTTGGGTGGGGAAGAGAGCAGGAGGATCAACAGTTCGATGTCGTTTAGACAGAGCAGTAGGAAATGCGGACTGGCGTGAGAAGTTTCCCCACTCGACTGTAAACTACATGAGGCTATGGGGATCGGACCATCGTCCGATTCTAGCAGACATACTCATAAAGCCAACAAAAAGATCCAAAAAGTTTAAATTTGATAAAAGATGGTTGGATAACGAAGAGCTACGGCAAGTTATCCTTGAGGGATGGAAGTCTCCTGATCTTCCTCCCAATGCGACTATTATGGAACATATTTCCAGCTGCAGGAGAGCCTTGAGTGAATGGCGAAAGCAACATAATGTCAATTCGGCTAAATTAGTGGAAGAGCTGAAAGAAAAGGTGGAAGGATTGTATGCAGATGATAATGCCACAACTGAGGAAATTGCAGCAGCCTTAAAGGAACTCTCAGATGCTCTTAAAGCAGAAGAGATGTTCTGGAAGCAGAAGAGTAGGGTGTTTTGGTTAAGAGAAGTGGATAGAAATACGAAATTTTTTCATGCCTTGACAAAGCAAAGAAGAGCACGAAACAAGATCACCCAGCTCTTAGATGAGAATGGAAATATTGTGGAGGATGAAGAAGGACTAGTAGCCATTGCCACTAGTTATTTTAGGCAGATTTTTGAATCATCAAATCCGGAGGAGATTGAGGAGGTGTTAGCTCAGGTCCCAACGACGATCACTGGTGATATGAATGCTAACCTCACTGCCCCGGTCTCTGAATGGGAGGTTAAATTAGCTCTTTTTGCTATGCACCCGGAGAAGGCCCCAGGATCAGATGGGATGACTGCGCTTTTTTACCAGAAATTCTGGGATATAGTAAAAGAGGATTTAACTCTTATGGTTAATAAGTTCCTGTTTGAGGGGGTGGTGGCTAATGGACTGAATGATACAAATATATGTCTCATCCCGAAGATAACAAGGCCTAATGCAATGGCACAGTTTCGACCCATTAGCCTGTGCAACGTCAGCTACAAGATAATCTCTAAAGTCTTATGCCAGAGATTAAAGAATGTACTACCAGGGTTGATATCGGAAACCCAGTCAGCCTTTGTTGCTGGGAGACAGATTTCAGATAATGTTATGATCGCCCAGGAGATGTTCCATGCTTTACGAACGAAGCTAAGTGGACGGAACAAAAGGATGGCCATTAAGACGGACATGAGCAAAGCATATGATAGGATGGAGTGGTCTTTTATTGAAGCTGTCCTGCGCAAGATGGGTTTCTCAGAAACTTGGATCGGCTGGGTCATGCGATGTATTACATCGGTGAAATATAAGGTTCTCATGAATGGTGAGCCAAGAGGGAATATTATTCCAGGTAGAAGATTACGTCAAGGAGATCCTCTGTCTCCTTTCATTTTTATTCTATGCATGGAAGCGCTCGCTAGCCTTCTTAATCATGCAGAGATACAATGGAAGATAACAGGGATGCGTGTTACACGCACGTGTCCATCGGTATCCCACCTTCTCTTTGCTGATGATAGCTTTTTCTTCTGTAAGGCGGAGCCCCGTGAATGTGAAGAAGTAATGAAAGTAGTCAGGAGATATGGTAAAGCATCTGGTCAATGTATTAACTTTGACAAATCGTCCTTACTCTTTGGTAAGCTGATTAATGCAACTACTAGACAAGAGATTAAAGATGCACTTGGGATACAGAATGAAGGAGGAATGGGAACATACTTAGGCATACCCGAAGACATAAGCGGATCTAAATGCAAACTTTTTGCATTCCTGAAAGATAAGCTGATGCACAGAGTGAATGGATGGACAGGTAGATGGCTCTCAAAAGGTGGAAAGGAAGTGCTGATTAAATCCATTCTGCTCGCTCTTCCGACATACGTCATGTCGACGTTCCTGCTCCCTTTGGAGATATGCAAAAATTTAGCCAGTGTCATCGCTCAGTTCTGGTGGAGCTCGAATCCACCAAAAAGGGGGATACACTGGGCAAAATGGGGAAAAGTCTGTCTACCAAGAGAGGAGGGTGGTATTGGCTTCCGAATGATCCATGAGTTTAATCTAGCTTTTCTGGCTAAACAACTATGGAGACTTGTCCAGTTCCCTGATTCTCTGGTAGTTCGAGTCTTACGGGGAAGATATTATAGAATGAGCTCTCCATTGAGAGTAAACGCTGTTAGCAGCCCATCCTATGTGTGGACTAGCATTTCTGCTGCAAGGAAGTTGTTATTATTGGGCATTAAACAGAAGATACATTCAGGTTATGATGCTAAGGTATGGGAGGACCCATGGATTCCATCGAACCCCACAAGGCCAGCAGCCCCCATAGCGCCAGTGATGCATCCTAATATGAGAGTAAGCGATCTTATTGATCAGGGATCGAAAGATTGGAATGTGGGCCTATTGGAAAGCTATGTTCATCCTGAGGATATACCTCTCATAAGGAGTTTGGCCATAAGCTCAACTCACCGTCGTGATACGTTATGCTGGAACTTTACAAGGAATGGCTAATACACGGTCAAATCGGAATATTGGGTGGCTCAGAATTTATTAAAGTCAACGGAGGAAGAGGAAGTTCTGGAGCCAAGTATCACAAAGCTCCAAGCTTTTGCGTGGAAATTGAAGGCTCCTACGAAGATATGTCATCTTATATGGCAGTTGTTAACTGGTCATGTGGCAGTTACGAGGAACTTAATTAGACGTAATATGAGGTGTGACAATTATTGCCCAAGATGTGGAGAAGTAGAAGAGACCGTCACACATGCAATCTTTGAATGCCCACCAGCTCTTCAAGTGTGGTCTTTATCAGCAACTCCGACATGCCCAAATATTTTCCCGGTTTCGAGCGTCTACACGAATATGGATTACCTATTCTGGAGAAAGAATGGTATCATTGAGCCAGAGCAAGATAGGGATCCTTATCCCTGGATAATATGGTACATTTGGAAGGCCAGGAATGAAAAACTCTTTAGGGGAATAGACAGAGATCCTTTGGACTTAGTTAGACATGCAGAGAGTGAATGCCAAGCCTGGTTTGATGCTAATGAAGTGGTACAAACGGTGGCACTAGATAATATAAATGAGGAACCTCAAGTCGTAAGCTTGAGGAATATCTGCTTGTTAGATGGATCTTGGACGTCTTCTGCCGTCTTTAGTGGATGCGGATGGGCATGGATGGATAGTTCTGGGAACACTCAGCTTATGGGGACAAGAAACTTTCCACGACGCGAATCAGCCTTACACTCGGAAGTAGAAGCACTGCGGTGGGCGATGGAGAATATGCTGCAACATTCGACCTGCCAGAGCTTTGGGACAGACTGTAAGGAGTTAATTGCAATGGTGAAGGATCCTCAGGCGTGGCCAAGCTTTTCGACGGAATTGGAGAGGATAGAGACGCTACAAATATGCTTCCCGGAATTCAACATCATTCACGTTCCACGGGCGCACAATCAGATTGCAGATTTCTTGGCTAAGACCACTAGATCTTTTCATAGGGAGTTACATTTTATTGGTTGTTCTATTCCGGTTTGGTTACCCAGACCACCTCAAGTTTTGAGTAATAGAATGGCCTTTTGACGTCAAAAAAAAAAAAAAAAAAAGAATATCCTGCCACCTGTATTTATTAATAAATGTGACCATTTAAATGGTTTATTAAACGGATGGTGATGAATGTATTACATATTATTTCATTACACTTACTGTTTCAAATAGTTAGTTTATGTGAAAAGACAAAATATTCCCTAAACTCACTAAATAATATTCTATTTGTTGTGAAACAATAGATTTAGAGCTGAACGTTTTTGTGTTTCATTAATGTACTTTATATAGGGGATTACAAGATAAGTAGAAAGGAAAGTATCCAAAACCTAAACCTACTAGGATTAGGAAAACTACTAATACATAAGAATGGAAAGATAACAATTACAAGGAAAATAAAAGAAGGTTTCCTTTTCTCCAAACCGCCTCTCTCTCTCTCCAAGTCGTTGCCAACTCTCTCTCTAGGGTTGGGCCGTCTCTCTCTCTCTAAGCGTATGGACCGGTTAAAGACTGGGCCGATTATGGACATCCATCGATTGATTTATAACACTCCCTCTTGGATGCCATAACCATTCAGAAATTGTAATACGCTTAATATTGCCTGATTAAAACCTTATCAGGAAAATCCAATGGGACAAAACCATAATGAAGGAAAAAGAGTACAACACGTACTACTCCCCCTGATGTGAACCTCAGTGGAGGTTTTTCAGCCTATGCATCCCAATCTGATGCGTGAGCTTCCTGAACGTGCAGGTAGGAAGTGCCTTAGTGAATAAATCGGCCGAGTTCTCACTGGACCGAACTTGGATCACTTTGACCTCTCCGGTCTTTTGCAAATCGTGGGTAAAGAAGAACTTAGGCAAAATATGTTTGTCCTGTCCCCTTTGATATAACCATCTTTGAGCTGAGCAATACAAGCCGCATTGTCCTCGAAGATAGTGGTCGGCTCTTTGCACTCGACCATCCCTTAATCTGATCGGATATGTTGGGTCATCGACCTCAACCACACGACCTCGCGGCTGGCCTCATGAATGGCTAGTATCTCCGAATGATTATAAGATGTGGCCGCGATGGTCTGTTTCATGGAACGCCATGATCTGGCAGTTCCTCCATGTGTAAAAACATATCCAGTCTGTGATCTAGCTTGATGTGGATCTGATAGATAACCAGCATCAGCAAAGCCAACTAAACCATCTTTATTATGGTTAGTATAAAACAGACCCAAGTCTTTCATTCCTTGCGGGTAACGAAGAACATGTTTGATGCCGTTCCAGTGTCCTAGGGTCGGACATGAGATGAACCTAGATAGTAGATTCACAGCAAAGGCTATATCAGGCCGTGTATGAGTTGCCAAGTACATCAAAGCTCCTATGGCACTGAGATAAGGCATTTCAGGACCAAGAACGTCCTCATCGTCCATCTTTGGATGGAAGGGATCAGTGTCCGGTCCAAGTGATCTCACGACCATGGGACTGGACAGAGGATGGCAATCGGCCATATTAAACCTCTTGAGTACTTTCTCTGTGTAAGCCTTCTGATGCACAAGGATACCATCACTTATGTACTCAAGCTGTAATCCCAAACAGAATTTTGTTTTTCCAAGATCATTCATCTCAAATTCCTTCTTAAGGTATTCAACTGTTTGGGAAATCTCTCCAGAGGTTCCAAAGATGTTCAGATCATCAACATATACTGCTATGATCACGAACCCTTGGTTTTCGAATTTCTTTATGAAAATACATGGACTGATAGGGGCATTTATATATCCCTCTTTCACTAGGTACTCACTGAGTCTATTGTACCACATCCGTCCAGATTGTTTCAGTCCATAAAGAGATTTTTCCAACTTAATACAATGTTGGTCTCGAGATTTCTCTTTGCTTTTCAATTCTATAGCCTCTGGGACTTTCATATAAATTTCATTATCCAGTGGACCATATAGGTATGCGGTTACAACATCCATTAACCGCAAATTAAGACCCTCTCTCACGGCCAGACTTATCAAAAATCTGAAGGTCGTAGCATCCACCACAGGGGAGTATGTCTCCTTATAATCGATTTCAGGTCTCTGTGAGAATCCTTGTGCAACAAGTCGTGCTTTATATCTCACAACTTCTCCTTTCTCATTTCTCTCTCTCACAAAGACCCATTTGTATCCCGCTGGTTTAATATCATGAGGTGGTCAGATTATTGGACCAAACACACCTCTCTTTCTCAGTGATTCTAACTCCACGTTTATGGCTTCTTTCCACTTAAGCCAATATGGTCTTTGCATGCATTCATATATAGACGTGGGTTCATGATCCTCATTATCCATAAGTTAAACTGCTACTTCATAAGCAAATAAATCATCCATGTCGACATGTTTTCTGTTCCACTGTTTCCCAGACAAGACATAGTTAATTGAGATCTCATTATTATCTATCCCATCAGTACCATGAAGCAAGGCGTCCTGAGCAACATTATTTGGCACATCAGGGCCGGCCACTTTAGTGGCATCAGGTCCGGCCATGTCTAAAGCCGGGTCGGACGCGGTCAAATCATGGGCTTGATCGGCCGCGACCGTGTCTGGTGTCTTATGAATCTCGGTTGCACCTTTCTGTATTTTTCGAGGGTTCTTATCTTTGGAACATATTGGTCTACCACGTTTCAAATGCTGGCTAGACTCTGTAGCAACTTGACTGTGTCTCCCTTGAACATCAATTCTTATTGGTGCATTAGCAGCTGGTATATATGACTTAGTCACTCTTTTCGGGTCAGCAAAGGAATCAGGCAATTGATTAGCTAGCTTTTGTAAATGTATAATCTTTTGAACTTCAAGATCACACTCTTGGGTTCGAGGATCATTTAGCTGCTATCTCCCCCTAAGGTCGAATGTTCGGATTCATTAAAGTGACAATCCACATATCTGGCGCACCCGTAATTGGCAGAAGATATTTTATTATCGTAGGGGAATCAAATCCGATATATATCCCCATCCTCCTTTGAGGTCCCATCTTTGTTCTCTGTGGTGGAGCTATAGGAACATAAACGGCACAGCCGAATGTCTTAAGATGAGATACGTCTGGCTCATGACCCGTAAGTAATTGTAATGGGGAATACTTGTGTTCACTTGATGGCCTGATGCGTATGAGTTCGTCCGCATGTAGGACGGCGTGTCCCCATGCTGATACCGGAAGCCTCGACCTCATGAGTAATGGTCGGGCTATGAGCTGTATGCGTTTTATAAATGACTCGGCCAAGCCGTTCTGTGTATGTACATGTGCCACGGAGTGTTCTACACTTACCCCCTTGGACATACAATAGTCATTAAACGCTTGGGAAGTGAATTCACCAGCATTATCAAGATGTATAGTCTTTAACGGAAAGTGAGCTCGTAATCGAATTATCTGAGAAAGTAACTGATACCACTCAAATTATCCGAAGGAGTGTTACTCTCATCAAAAGAGGTTCAGATGTAGTACTTAGGGATCGAATCCACAAGGAGCTAGGGAACAATTAAATCTAGTGTTTATTAATTCTAAGAGTTGTAAATGTTTAAATGAAATAGCAATAGTAACAAGCAAAGTAACTAGTAAATGTAACTTGGTTGGAAATGATATTAGATGCAGGGCCACTATTCAGGTGTTGGAGAATATAATACCTATAGATGCCTATTTGTTGCATGCATGATATATTAGAGCTCAATCGCTTAACTCAGTGATCAGCTGTCGCATGTTTCACTGGTTAACAGGCTAGATCTCGTGTCTCAACGGTTAGTATGTCGACAACGAAAGAGTGTCGATCGATGGTCTATTGGGACGTCGACCGATACACCTTTGCCAACATCGATCGATAGTCAGTTGAGGACATTGATCGACGGGATCGCGAGTATGATATGCCCTACTAAGATACTAAATTGGCGGTTAGCCCTCTCTAGCAGTCCTAATATGATAGATAGATGTCAGGATGGGATAACAAGGGTGCTTGAATATGCAATCCTATGATCAAGTTCTAGTTAGCAAGGCTAAAACAAGCAATGAATACAAATCTATCATGAATATCACAACAAGACAGATCTATAGTTTGGGGCTAATCCCACAAACCTATCTGAACCCTGGATCTAATAATTGAACTACTCAGACATAGCAAAACAATTCATAACAATGAAGAAATAGAAACTCATAGTATAGATGAAAAGAAATGATAACAAGGATTTCCAGTCACAAGTGATCTTCTCTCCCAAAACTCTCTCTTCTCTCAAAGTAAAACTTGTAACCAAAAAAAGGTCTACCTGCCGTCAAAACACTTAGGCAGTATATAATCTACTAGGTTAAAAACTCGTCAGGGCATTTTCGTAATTTGGCTTGGCCTTGGGTTTTAAGTCTGCTGAATCCAAAATGTCGCGTGTCTGATGTCTCGACATCGATCGATTGTACTTGTGTACATTGATCGATATTAATCTTCATTTGTCAGGGCATCTCCTGGTATCGATCCATAGCACTGATGCGCATCGATTGATTGTTCTTCCTCTCGTCGACCTCTACGTGGTCAGCTCGGGTGAAATGTCCTTTAAGCTCCAAAATGCTCCAAAGTCATAGCTTTACTCCGAAATGCACCTGAACCTGAAAACATACCTAGAAGAGTAGAAAACATAGATATATATATATAGTAAAACACCTATATACCTTGGATGAAAACAGGTCAAATCCAAGGTATATCAGTAACCTAGCAAATGCTTGGTTTCGAGATGATAGGAGACAGACATGCGACCATCTAGTGGACGCATCTATGAGGAACATGAAATATCTAAACGTCCTACAAGGGGGGGTGTATGGGTCCACATATGTCTCCTTGAATCCTTTCCAGAAAGTTTAAAGTCTCTTTAGTGACTTTAACTGGTGATGGCCTAGAAATGAGTTTCGCTTGGGAACAAGCAACACAAGATAGTTGCTTAGGAATGACTCGTTTCTCTTTAAGGGAATGGCCGTTTGAGCTCATGATCAGTTTACACATCATGGACGACCCGGGATGGCCAAGCCGGTCGTGCCATAGAGTGAAGTTGTCCAATGCCTCTTTAAAAATGGCATTGGCCTCGATCATACTGACTTTAGTATGATAAAGACCAGTAGATAGTGCGGGTATGGATTCTAAGACTTTCTTATGGCCTTGGGCAAGATCAATGATCTAAAGGAACTCTTGTTTCCTTCGCCCTTGTGTTTCAATATGATAGCCATTCAATCGAATGTCTTTAAAGCTTAGTAGACTTCTCTTTGAGTTGGGTGAATACAAGGCATCTGATATCTCAAGATGTGTACCCATAGGCAAACAGTACACTGGCCTGGCCATTCCCCTCTATGAGGCTAGCTATACCCGCAATGGTTGAGATGGTGGCGTTTTTAAGATTTAGATTTATGAAGTATCTCTTATCTTTAAGAATCGTGTGGCTTTACCCACTGTCCACAACGAGTACATCCTTGTTCTCGTTCATTTCTAAAACAAGATTCGAAAGGATGCAACTTAGAGACTTCATATATAAAGGAAAGCTTTTATTTTATTATATAGGTCTTTAAAACAAGTTCAAAATAAAGACAACATAGAATTTAAAAACATCAAACATAGAATTTAGATTACAAATGTCAAAAACTATCTTCAGTCTTTAAGAAAATATGAAGTTTCATAATCCATAAGATCGTCCTTGTCATGATCGAAGAAGTCCTTTTCATTGTTTTGATAAACCATATGGGCTTCAGGATTCTTCCCTTTCAAACTCTCTTGATAGAGATCAACTAGATGCTTGGGAGTCCTACAAGTCCTAGCCTAATGATTGTCCATTCCACATCTATGGCACACAGATTTACTTGATTTGGTCGAGTGTTGAGGTTTAAACGAAGACCCACATCCACGACCATGGCCTCTTCCAAATGAGCCACGATCATGTCCATGATCTCGTCCATTCTAATTACCTCGTCCGCGGCCAGAAGAAACTCGGCCACGGCCACGTCCATTCCGTCTACCTCGACCACGGCCATGATAGCCGTTTCCTTGGACATGGTGGGACTCTTTATCGTCCTCAGTGTTGTGTGCTTCAGGGGGTGCTGCTGAGCCAACATGTCTCATCTCACTGTTTCTCATTAATAATTCATTATTCTGCTCAGCAAGCAAGAGACAAGAAATAAGATCAGCATAGGTCTTAAACCCTTTCTCTCTGTACAGTGCTTGCAACAGCATATTGCTTGTGTGGAAAGTGGAAAAGGTTTTCTCAAGCATATCCTCATCCGTAGTCTTGGATTCTTAGATCCCTCCAATTAGACCGAGCCTTAGGTAGGATCACCGTTCTCTGGTGATCATATCTTGATTTCAATTCGTTCCAAAGATCTAATGGATTCTCAATGGTTAGGTATGATCGTTGAGACTCTCAATTAGATGATGGCGAATGATCAAGATGGCTCCGTAACGATCTTTCTCATTTGAATTGTTGTCCTCAGTGATACATTCATCAAGACCTTTGGATTTCAATATGATCTTGGTATCAAGCGCCCACTGAAGGTAATTGTCTCTAGAGAGATTTAGGGCAGGAAAATCCAAGTTATTGATTTTCGACATCTTAGTTTTGCAGATTGTAGAAACCGGACCACCAAGACGAACGGATGAACCTTGAGCTGGATGGTACACAAGCTGGACGGACGCAAGCTGAGGCGCGAGCTGGAACGGACGCAAGCTGTCTGCTTCCTATCGGGTTCGCGAGTTGAGACAGACACGAGCTGGAGCGGACGGGGTTGCGTCTATCCGGTCTCAGACGGTATGCTTGCGTTCGGGATCGCGAGCTGAGGCTGAGACGGACGCAAGCTGAGGCTGAGAACGTCGGACGCGAACGGGGAATGCCTAGGATTAGGGTTCGTCGGGTTTAGGTTTAAAGTCGCAGGCTAGTTTTAGGGTTTAAGGGTTTTTCGAGTTTGATTTTTGGCTCAGTGTGTTTTTAGAGTTTCATGCTGATAACGTGTTGTGAAACAATAGATTTAGAGATGAATGTTTCTGTGTTTCATTAATGAATAAGTGTTCCCTTTATATAGGGGATTACAAGATAAGTAGAAAGGAAAGTATTCAAAACATAAACCTACTAGGATTAGGAAAACTACTAATACATAAGAATGGAAAGATAACAATTACAAGGGTGGTAGCACCGTAGCCTATTGGTTAAGGTTTAAAGGCTTCTACACCCAGGTCTGGGGTTCAAATCCCAGACTATGCAATTTATTGCAGATTACAGAAAATTCAGGTTTCAAGTCCCGGAGAGAGCGGTTTATTAAACAATTATGCAGACTACAGAGGAAAGGCTTGCAAGGGATCTTCAACATGGTGCAAGTAAATCTGGCCAGGCGTGGATCTTCATAGGACGGCTCAGGTGATGCAGTTAGGCATAGGTCTTCATAAGGCAGGTAATATTGTCGGTTGTCGAATCGTCTATGTAATATTTCCTATATCATAATTGTAAGATCATAATAAATCAGCGTTAAAAAAAAAAAACAATTACAAGGAAAAGGAAATATGGTTTCCTTTTCTCCAAGCCTCCTCTCTCTCTCTCTCCAAGTCGTGGCCGACTCTCTCTCTAGGGTTGGGCCGTCTCTCTTTCTAAGCGTATGGGACGGTTATAGACCGGACCGGTTATGGACATCCATCAATTGATTTATAGCGCTATCTCATTTTTTTTTCAAATTATCATGCATTTTATTATTTTATTGTTTTTAAATCGAAAATATAAATTTGACTTTTTTTTTTAACATAACCACACAATAGAAGGGGTTTTGCAAGACCATTGGATCTCAACAATCTCTTTCTTTGCAAGGCATCCGAGAACACCGAATAGTTGCTGAAGAATCAGTACAAACTAGGAAGGACCATACAAGATCACTAAATCGTCAAACTAGAGCGGTTACAGGTTTGAGAGATCTTCTGGAAAAGCACAATTTCCCGCCTAAACCGAAAAAATACAAATTTCCGCCAAAAAACGGGAAAATGCAAATATCCGTCCAAACTGCAAAAACACACTTTTTCACCAAAAGTGAAAAATACAAATTTCCTGCCAAACTCGAGAAAATTTCCGTCAAACTGCAAAAACGCATTTTTTTTCAAAACCGTAAAACTGTAATTTTCCGCCAAAAACATAAAACCCCGATTTTCTGTCAAAACCAGAAAAATACACTTTTCTGTCAAAATTGTAAAATTCCAATTTTCCGTCAAAACCGTAAAATTCTAATATAATTAACATAAGAACAAGGGTATAAAACTCATTTATTTATTAAACTCATCCAAATAAAAATAGAGATGCGTAAACGAACATAAGTTCAATAAATAAATATAGTCAAACTACATCCTAGATGGATTATTTGGATGGAGTTGACATATATACAAACAAACTAGCCCTAGATGTTAATAATCACTGATATCTCGGCAAAATCTAAATAACACATTACTTTTCTTACTTTTCTGATACGACCAAGATTCTTATGTATTTTTTCTTCACTAATGTCTTGTTAGTTTGATGACTAAGAACTCAGACGCTCTCGAGATCTTGCCAAACGTTTCTGGATAGTCCATCACGACTGAATGTCATACTGCAAAAAAGAATATGGTTTGTAACTTGTACAAAATATGAAAGAAGAGCCTTCCATATGCTAATAATTGTGTGGTAAATACTGAATATCGTATAGTAATCGATGGCATATAAAATGAATAGACACAAAAACGTGGTAGCCATTTTATGAAGTTGCAAAGAGCCTTCCATATGCTAATAATTGTGTGGTAAATACTGAATATCATATCACACAAGATCTTTAGTTATTCTCAGCCATGAAAGAGAGTTTCACCCGATCATAGATTATCTATGTACACAGACGCAAAATTTAAAGACAGATAGTCTAACATGCAGTGCTAGAAAGCAATCGTCTTTCATCGTTCACATGGATACAGATCACCTTTTTTGGTTTACAGAGTCAGTTTGAATGTATTTTTTTATGACAAAAAACAAAAGTTATTCGCAACCAGATTTTGGTTTCTCAGTTATTACTGTTATATATTAAAGGAATTAATTTCTGTGATCTTATTGCCTGATATATTTATGTAAATGGATGGTAACGTGCATCCACGTGTATTTTTTAAATATATTTTTTTTGAACTGATTATAAAAATAATTTTGTAAGTTTTGAAATGATAGTAGTAGACCGGGACGGATCGGGTATCCGGATCCATATCCTTATCTGGCAGATCCATAATTTTACTATCTTTATCCGGATCTGGTGTTCTCGGATATTCGGGTGTCGGATATCCTTCTAAAAATTGTAATATCCGGATCCGGGGTTCTCAGATATCCGGATGTCGGATATCCTTCTAAAAATTGTAATATCCGGATACGGATTTGGATCCTTATAATAAATAAAAAGCTAATATTAATATATATAAAAATATTAAAAATAATAATAAAAAAATATAATGTTTTTAATTATTTCTATGTATAATATTACAAAATTTACATAAAACTTACATATACTATTATAAAAATGAAAATATATTAAATAAAGTTAGTTTATATATAGATATTACTATTTTGAAATAGTTATTAATAAAACTTACGGATCCGGATATCCGGACTAAAAAATCAAGATATCCGGATCCGGCTTTGACGGATCAAACATTTTACTATCCGGATCCAGATTCGAGCTCTCCGAATTTTCGGATTGGATCCGGATCGAATTCGGATCTCGGATAAAAGTCTCAGGCCTAGATAGTAGTTATTAGAGACTCGAGAGTGGAGGCTGTCCATGCTGCATTATTAAAACATCCCCCCATTAATGATATCTCAAATACCAAATGTTTGATACTCAGCTTGGCTCCTATGAATAGTAAAATTTTGGATTGTATTTGGTTTGTTAAAAATGAATACTTGCAATTTCATATACTTCCTAAGAATGACAAACTTACAAATTATTGCATTGTTTTATTATTTTTACTTATAATTTAATTACTTGTAAGTTAATTAATAATTATTCATAAGTTATTTAATAATTCATTAGAATTTAAAACTAATAATTTTATTATTTATAAAACTAAGAGTTTAGTTTTGTTTGACTTTAATTAAAATTCTTTTAGTTTTGATGGAAATACAGTATACAAAACTTTAAGGGTGAATTTGCTGAATATTCATAAGAGGCAAAAGAATGTAGAATATGTCCATGCTACAGTAAAGCGGGACGGATGGGACAATTTACGCATAAACATGACCGAAATCTCCTTCCAGGCGCGTGCGCATGATGTTGACACTCCAAAAATAAAACTGTCACACTATACTACATGTCATATAGTAGAGTCATACAAATGATTGAATTAGTTACGAGGTTGGATCTTATCCATTACATGATTATACTATACATGGCTACGACATAATATAGAATACTCGACACAAACACATAAACTTTTTATTTATGTGTATACTCACAATGCTTTACCAATTAGGGGGGAGGGGGTTAAATTTAGTGTGACAGCTTGGGAATGTTAACAGATATAACAACCGTACTAGGAACCAAGTTTAGTTTTGACCCAAAGTTGCAGCCATGAAACAAAATTTACAGAATAGAGAGAAGTAGTATGTCGGAAAAATTAAAAGAAACATCATTGGTTAATACATAAGAATGATGCAAGATGAAAGAAAATGGCACAAAATGGTTCATTGCGTGAGTAGGTCCGAAATGAAGCTGGAGAATGCTGTAACCGCACATGTATGTGTTGCGACGCCAAGGGAGGCCTCTGCGAGGGTGTCACACCGATTAATTTGCATTGTCGCATTGACTTCCAGGATAACAACCGTCACAACACACTAAACCTGAAAAAGTTCACAAGTAACACATGTAAGTGAAAGAGAAATACTATACTACATACCATATCGTATAGTCATACAAAGAAGTTAACTAGATACAAGGTTGAGTTTCATCTATTTTGTGACTATACTTTTCAAAAATACACATATCTTGTATACTATATTACTAAAACAATTCATATAGTATAGTCAGAGAATTTACACCATTCAGGACACGCATTCAACCACAAATGTATATAGATCTATATATACTAAAATATTGGAACCACACAGAAAAAGCACATCAACTGTGGCTGGGAAGGATAAAACGAATTGGTATACATATCAGGTGGCTTAGTACATGGCTAATTGCAGCAAAACACTATTATTTTGCTTACATTTACCTTGGCGTACACACGGACATGAACACATTTTATCACACCCATGCATGCTATACTAAACTACAAACGATGTTCATGTGGTCTTAACTATACTACAAACGATGTCCATGTGGTCTGCACAGATCACACAAAGACACTGGCACAAAACCGATAGGTGGAACACACATCAAATATGCATACAATTCAACCATAACCTGTACTGTTACCACGAAAGTCATTGCCATTATTTTTCTATATTGGAGAACCATATAAACCTTTGAACACACGTAATTCACCGTATAAACCTTTAACCTTCGTAGACTAAGATTCACAACCGCTATATCCAATGCTACCGTCTCCGTCGCATTCAAATGGGTAGTCGTAAAAATGATTTTTCGTTATTTAAGAGAAAGAAAAAAAAATCCACTTTCCACACGCAAGCAAGGATAATTTTGTCACTTTTTACCATATTATATAACATATTGTAGTCATCCTTTTATTATGTGTATGAAGTTAATATTTTTTGTACTATGTGCATGGCCCCTAATTTTTCAAACTTTAATTAACTAATGAGATAGATAGTATTTTAATATGCCAAGTAATGTATGACAGTAATGGGATAAGTATAGGATAACTAGCAAACAAGCCAAATAATTAAAAAAAAATGAACTTGATATTTGACTTGTACTGTAACACCCCAATCGCCCACGGCTAATGGGCCACCCACACCCGCTCATTCGGTCTGTGGGCCCCATCCTATCCGACGGCCGGTGCGTTAATTTTCCAAAGCTCGAAAGACTTGTTTATTGATCCTACTATTACCACATGACTTTTCCCCATGCTTAGGTCTCACTCACATGGTATCGTGAATTACTTCCTGACAAGCCACCCATCTCTCCACTACTCAGCCCAAGCACGCTTAATTCTGGAGTTCTAAATGGATGGTTGATGAAAAATATAAGTCAACTTTGGTGACATAGGTAGACAAATCAATCATCTTAAGCCTTTCTATATCTCACAACTCAGGATATTACAATTAACCCACTTTCAAAGAACGCAACGTCCTCGTTGCGCTCCATGACATGTCTCAAGACGCCTCTCAGATCAGAACCGCAATGGCTAACCAGCTCTGATACCACTTGTAACACCCTGATCGCCAATGGCTAATGGGCCACCTACATCCACTCACTCGGCCCGTGGACCCCATCCCATCCAACGGCCGGTGCGTTAATTTTTCAAGGCCTGAAAGATTTGTTTACTGACCCTACAATCACCACATGATCTTTCCCCGTGTTTTGGTCTTATTCACACGGTATCATGAATCACTTCCCGACAGGTTATCCATCCTCCACTACTCCAGCCCAAGTACACTTAACTCCAGAGTTCTAAACGGATAGTTGATGGAAAAGGTAAATCAACTTTGGTGACATAGGTAACCAAATTAATCTTTTTAAGTCTTTCTATATATTACAACTCGGAATGTTACACGTACTTGCGAGTAATAAAATCATCTTACTTATTACTCAATTTGATTGTAACAAACGAATAACTTGGATAAAGAGGTCTGCTTCCGATGGATCACACAAGAACTTTGACTTTGTTGGAAGAAATTACTTGTTGGAATAAATAAAATATTTCCATGTATGTAATTATTTATAAATTAATCTCTTATCAGATAAATTTATAAATTAATACTCGATAGATTAATAAACAATATAAATTGATATTTTTTCTGGTCTCAAATTGAACCGGTTTAAAATATGATGCAAATCGATAAATTAATAAGATACTATTTTTTAAAGAAAATTTTATGTAAATATATGGTCCAATAAAAACATAAATTAATACATACAAAGCAATGTATTATTTTTTCTTATATTCACAATAGCATTATCTGTATTTTCTTAACAATTCAATATATTTTGATCATATTAATTAAAATTATATCTAGGAAAATATTTAAATTCTCTAAAACACATTTTATACACCAAATAACATAAGAAAAATATATGAAAATCGAATTCAAAAATTTAATTGATGTATATACAGTAAAATAAACAATTTTTATTTATATAATACATATATTCTAAAATAGAAAATCTTAAAAGAATTTTTTATAAAATATTAACTCTAGAGTTTATTTATTTTTATAAATTAATAAAATTTTATAGTCACAACCTTATTAATTTATAGAGTTTTTATTGTATATTTTTGAAAAGCATTATAAATTAACAACTCTTGATTTTTTATTCTTTGAATCTTTAGAGAAATAGACTGGTCCATCTAATTATCTACTAAACTTTTCATTAAACAAACATAAATTTATTTATTAATGTTATTCATACTCTAGTTAAATAAAGAATACGGAATAATGTAATGTGAGTAAACTATATATCATAAGAATAGGTGTGAAGCGTCATAGAAGAACACGATCGGGATGATAAATAATCTTAATAAAACGCATACGTCAGTGTATTGAAAACTGTAATGTCTAAAGATAAGATTCAAACTGTTACATTTATGGTAATGCCATGGCCAACTTGTCATAAAATTGAGAATAAAAAGTCATCGATAGGTGAAGGCTGCACCAAACATTAGTTGTTTTTTGCTTACGGTAAACTTAATTGGACTTTTTTTTCAAACTATTGGGAAGATGAGATTGATACAACACGTCATGATTAATTCGCTGCCGGCTGCTACTAATAATTTGATTGATATACCCAACGTTTCACGTTACACTGTTTTACCTTTTATACATCAAATTGTTTTTTAAGAGTATTTTTAGATTGCACAAAAAGTGAGACTATCTTTAAGATGGTCCATCAAAACTTCGTTGAAGGCTCCGAATGGAAAAAGCGAATCAAACGTTGCAGATCTAGCGGATCAAACAGATCGAGCGGGACCAGAACGGATCTAACGGTACAAGTGTGTATCAAGCGGATCTAACAGTCCAAAATGTATGTTTGAATGGAAAAAGTGGATAAAAAGTAGTCTAAAACACTGTATAAAATATGTTAAAAATATTGTACAAATCTAAAATTATTTATATTACAATTTTTATAAGTAACAGTATTTTAAAATAATAATTTATAAATGCAGTAATTATAAAAATAAATTCAAAATGTAATATAGAATTAAGTTAAGTATATATATATATGTATATATATATATTATTTTGCGCTATAATATTAAATATATTTAATTTTGAATGGTTAAAATAATTATATTTTTTGATAAATTAATATAATAGTTTTGTGATTTAATATTAATCAACATCTGAATTTTAAAATATTTATAAGTGTTTTTTTATAAAAAATATGTTGTTAAGAAAATAAAATATAATGTAAAATAATAAGATATATGAGTATTGGATATATGTTTGGATTTGATTCATGTCTATTAAGGTTTCAGGTTTTGGAGGCTAGAAATTTAAATTCCATTTTGGTACTTATAAATTTTAATTTATTTTTTGTTCAGATTTTTGCATAATCTATTTAAGTTCGGATATCAATTTAAAGTATGTAAAAAAATTAGCAATCCAGATATATCTTCTAAGTTCAAAGTCAAAAAATAATTTATAAATGCACTAGATAAAATGTAAGTGATATTCCTTGTGTACTATTATATACTGTTAGAATTGTTTCATGTATTGTGATTAATATATTTAAGAAAATAAAACTAACTAAAAATAAATAAAAGATTGATCCGCTAGTTACACTCCAAATATTGGGTGTTTCAACTGTTCAGAGCAGTTCAACATTTTGCCTCATATTTGTTCACTATTCTTGACTGCTAGTGGAGCAACTTTTTTTAATATTACTTCAATAGTGGAGCATACACATTTGCTATTATTTCTTGAATGGCTAATAAAAGGTGAATGCTCTGCTTAGTGTATGCCCCACCATTTGTACCGCCTCCTATTCTTAGCCTAAATAATTTATTGGATGATATTTCGATAAACAAATAATAATTTTTTGATGGAATATTAAATTTATCGAGCTATAGCTAAAGAGTGTTATTATATGATGATCTATGATCTATCTATAGAAGAATGAGAATGTCTATGCTAATAAAAAAACAGCCAACTTCGAACCATCTCCAGAATAGTTCCTCTAATTTGTAAGCGCCTATATATTGTAGAGAAGTTAAACCCGTTTCGAATGAGTATCGACAAAGTTTATCCACCAGCATGCCAACGTGAGTTCTCTCTCTCAATGCCATATAGATCACTTTTCGAAACAGTAGCCGAGTGAGGATACTATATAGCTTATTCATGGGATAGGAGATCAGTCTTGTGATTGTATCATTCTAGTCAGGAGTGATGGACGGCCCAAGCTGTAACGACCCGCTCCCGTAATACTTTTAATTTTGAAGAAAATAGAACGCGAAAGGTTTTATTTTGCTAGGAGAATATTTTGTTCTAAGTGTGGAGATAAAGATGTATTTTAACTAAGTGTCGGATCTTAAGTGAGCTCATGGAATAAATTCAGAACTACCGGAGGAAATTAAACTGATCATGAAACAATCAGATCATATATAAGGCGAGATCAAGACCACAAGAACAACTAAGAAATGTTCGGCTGTTGGACAATGCGGGTTCCAAGAAATTTTTACAGCCATCATAGCGGATAATAACAAAGGCAGGTCGGATCTACAGGAGTCAATTAAAGAGAGAATCAAAGATATCAAGTCAAGCCATTGATGGTGATCGTTGACCAAGCCAAATAAGGAAACTGGCAATAAGTGACCGACTTGGTGAGGAAGTCTTTGACCAAGCCAAATAAGGAAACCAAACTAAATGTCTCGCTTGGTGATCAAAGTCCAGAAAGTAGTATAAAAAGATACCTTCAGCTCTCATTTCTGGACACAAACAAGAAAAACATATTTAGAGAGAAGTCAGAGCAAGAATGAGTTAGTAGAGATAGAAGTTTAAGAAGAGGGATCAAACAAGGAGCTAAGAGTTCTTTGTCAGAAACGGAGGAAGTTCAGAGTCTTCGAATCCTAGAGATTCAGCTAAGGTGGGGATGTGATTCGTGGCAGTCCAATAAGAACTGTTTTGTCTGGTTTGATTATATATGATCGGGTTATGCTTGAATTGAATTTTTTTATGGAAAGTTCGTTCATCGTATTCTTAGGATAATGAATGATAGGATTTGTTATGGAAATTTCGTTCATCATGTTCTTAAGTAATATATGATAGTAATTGTTTATGAACAGTTTGTTCATTATGTTCTTAGGAAAAGCATGATAGAATTGATGAATTGATAATCGAGTTATGTTAGGATGTTTATGTAAGAAATGAATGTTTGATCTTGAAAATCTAAGTCATGGAATTGTAATGCGTTTAAGGAAAGTTTAATCGAATTGAGTTAATTAAGGGAACTGGTTAAGAGGATGTAATGGACCTTCGGGTCGAAGGTTTGGCTACGGGCCGTAAGGGACCGACGGGTCGCAGGTTTGGCTTCGGCCGTAGGTTTGGCTTCGGCCGCCAGTTTGGTTTCGGCCGCAGGTTTGGTTTCGGCCGTAGGTTTGGCTACAGCCGCAGGTTTGGCTTCGGCCGTAGGTCTGGCTACGGCCGCATGTTTGGCTTCGGCCGCATGTTTGGCTTCAGCCGCAGTTTTGGCTACGGCCGCAGGATTATGGGGCTTCGGGTCGAAAGGTTAAGAAATGTAAAAGTAATAGAACTAGTTAAGTAAAGGAATGATAGAACCGGATGCTAGGTTGTTAGTATTGATTGAGTGCTTGATTACTGGACTGTGGTGGGCGTTATTGAGCGTCCTCACTGAGTAATTTTGTATACTCATACCTCCTTTGCGATGCAGATAAGGTTGATTGTGTGGACCGGAGCGCAAGGCTATAAAGACCATCAGGGCTAGGTTTTAAAACTTAAGTCATGTTGAGAAGTTTTGTAAAATATATTGTTATTGTAAACTACATGATTTTAACTTTTAAGTATTTAGTCTCGTGCTTCATTTGTAAAGTTGTAGTATTTCTCATGTTCATCCGACAAAAAAATACTTGATCTTTTACTTAGAAATTTTCACGTGTTTTCAAATATTTTCGGGTTGGGGTGTTTCAATTTGGTATCAGAGCGGGGTAGGTCAGCCAGTTCCGTCCTTGCTGGCCGCTTTTCGAAAATGGGATGTATGGGTAAAGGTTGAAACGAACTGATGGTTTACGTCTCGTACGAAGGATGTGTTGTATGATGTTGCTAAGGTATTTCTTGGTACGTGTTTATGATAAGACGCTTAGAAAATGGCTATGCAAAATTGTATTAAAGAGTCTGCAGGAAGTTAGTGAAAACTAACCTAAGTCTTGTTATGGACGGAAAAGAATTGTCGACTATCGGGTTTTCAGAGGGTATGCGATAAAGGTATCAAATTGTGGTGATGAAACGAGACATGTCAAAGTTAGTGAAGGAGTGGACACGATGGGGAAGAATATGCTTAAAGTTGTGATAATGAATCGAGACATGTCAAAGTTAGTAAAGGAGTGGATACGATGTGGAAGTTGCTGGGAGCTGAATGGTTCGATGAAACTGCAACAAGTACGCATGTATGGTTTGGGATCTAAAGTAGAACGTGGTACTAAGAATACAAGACGTGGATGTAAGGGTGGAGTCAATCCACTTTGTTACTGGCGTGGTGGTGAAGGCCACACTTTGTTCGACTACGAGTGTCACATTCTTTGTGTGACAGAAAATCGCCCAACAATGGTCACGTAAGAATGGGTCCGAGGAAGAAATCATATCTGGTAGTGAAGCATACATGACAATTTTTAAGTTGCATGTCATTTATCAAGATGTTTCAATGATGGTGGAGCGTGCGGACAAATTTAATGACTTGACCGTGTTACCATATAAATGATTCAAAGCAATTCTTGGAATGGTCATGTTGGATCACTGTCGTGTTAATATGGATTGGACAAATGTTAAGGTAGCGCTACGAGAAGAAGGGAAGCTGATGAATGGGGTGTTTCACGAGTGCTTGGACGAATTTATAATCATCTTTATAAATGACATTTTGGAGTTCTCGAAAAGTTTGGAGGAACACAAGGGACATCTAAGAGTAGTCATGGAGAAACTAAGGGAGCATAACTTGTTTGTTAAGCTAAGACACATACTCGACTGACAGGTAAGGACGTGAAGTACGACTGGACAGAAGAATGTGAGAAGAGTTTTGCAAGCTTGAAGGAGCGTTTGATGAGTACACTGATTCTAGTACTTCCACAGTCTGGAGTGGCTTATGTTGTGTTCACAGACGCATCAAGATGGGGCTCAGTTGCATCTTGATGTAAGATAAACGTGTGATCTCTTATGCATCTCGACAGCTAAGAAAACATGAGGAAAATTATCCAACTCACGATTTGGAGATGAAAGCGGTGGTGTTTGCCCATAAGATTTGGGGGTCATAGCTTTATGGAAAAAAGTTTAAGTGTTTACGGACCTTAAGAGCCTCAAGTACATTTTCACTCAGCTAAAGTTGAATCTAAGGCAGAGACGATGCATGGAGTTGGTGGCGGACAATAATTTGGAGATAGCTTGTAGTCTAGGAAAGGCTAACTTAGTAGCTCATGCCCTGAGTCACCGTAAAGCGAATGTCTCGGTAGAGAAGGAAATAGGAGGATTTATTTCGATGCTGGAAATGTTACGGGTTAATGTGTTAATAGACAAGTCAGTTCATCTCGGCGAGGTAGTGGCAAATCAAGCTGACCTTCTGACTCAAATCAGATTGGCTCAAGGGGATGATGAAACGTTGGTTAAGATGGTCGAAGATGGTGTCATGGGGTATTGGAAGATCAATAAGGAGATAATCATCTTCCATGGACGAGTATTTGTCCCAAACGATAAGGAATTTGGGGAAATGGTACTGAAGAAAGCACACCAATCTAAGTTCTCCATACACCCAGGTGCAACACATATGTACCGTGATCGTAAGCGGTTCGACCATTAGTCAGGGATGAAAATGGATATAGCTGGTTGGGTGGGAAATTGTCTAACATGTCAGTTAGTGAAAGAAGAGCATCAGGTTCCGAGTCGCTTGTTCCAAAGTCTATCCATGCCTGAATGGAAATGGGATATGATCACGATGGATTTTGTGTGCGGGCTTCTAAAGACAAAGAGCTATAAAGATTCAGTATGGGTGATAGTAGACCGCTTGACTAAGTTAGCACACTTCCTTCCATTCCAAATGTCAGATGGTGTAGACAAGTGTGTGGAACTCTACATGAGGGTAATTGTGAAACTCCATGGTGCCCCTGTTAGCATCGTGTCTGATCGAGACCCACGATTTGCTTTAAATTTCTTGATGATATTCCAGAAATCTTTGAGAAATAAGGTGCACATGAGTACAACATATCATCCACAAACGGAATGACAATCGGAGAGGACAATCCAATCATTGGAGGATTTATTGGAGGCTTGCGTAGTGGACTGGGGTAAACTATGGGAGAAGCATTTACCGTTAACAGAGTTTGCATACAACAACAGTAACTACCCTAGAATTGAAATGTCACTGTACAGACGTCTGTGTCGAACTCTCTTGTGTTGGATTGAAGTGGGGGATGGCCGAGATCTTTATCCAGGGGTGATAAAAGAAATGACAGACACGATCAAATTTATCAAGGAGAAAATGAAAGAGGCTCAAGATCGGCAGAAAAGCTATGTAGACAAGAGTAGGAAGGAATTGGAATTCCAAGTGGGGGAGATGGTTTACCTAAAAAGGGTGAAGTCTAAGGGAAATGATAGGACAGCGAAGATGGGTAAACTGCAACCGAGATATATGGGACCGTTTATGATCGTGGAACGAGTTGGACCAGTGACTTATCGTTTGGAAATGCTTGACGTTCCATGATGAGTTCCATGTGTCTCAACTAAAGAAGGTGGTAAGGGATCCGACATTAATTGTCCGCAACCACCTAAAGATTTGGGTTCTGGTCTGTTGACCCATGGAAACCCGATGAAAGTGTTTGTCGAGTCAAGGAAAGGTTACGACCACTGCAATTGGTCGAGGATGAAGAATCCAACAAGATCAGAAACCTTATTGGATTAGTGGGTAAGAATCGCCATTAATAAGAGATCTGCATGTTGGTTCAACCATTCCAGGGTTTGACGGTAAATGATAAGAAGTATGGTGGACGACATACTACAAGGAAAGTTTTGTGGTTCAGAAAGAATGCAAACGGGCATGTTGATGTTAGTGTGATCCAGCTAGGAGTGTTTTTGCATGGATACATCTAAGATCGAATTTAGTTGTTTTATCAATGTGTTATCGCGTATTTGTCTTGGTAATTGTGGAAGTAAGAGGATTGCATGCACCACTGAAGATGTTGTGAATAAAGGTTTTTAAAGATAGTTGAAGTGCACAGAATAAAAAATCAGGTGATCAAGTTGTTTTACAAACGATCCTATCTGTCCATATAATATGTGGCAGTTCTGCGTTTTGGGATTTTGGATGCATCCTAGAAGGAGCAGTTATTATTAGTATAGTCGGTTGCATCAATAAAGGTGACTCGAGTATTAAATGTTCCAGTCAGATCCGCTATGATGGACCAAAGTAAGGAGAGGATGAAATCTCATGTAAGAAGTGATAGAGGAACATTGAAATGGAGGAGACCTAAGATTATTTCAAGTGAGCGGTTAGAGTATATGGAAGCAAAATACTGCAGCGTGTCCAGAGTTGCTTTAGTTTTTAGTTATCTAGCAGTTGGTCGAGACTAAATTCGGGGACGAATTTATTTTAAGTGGGGGAGAGTTGTAACGACCCGCTCCCGGAGTATTTTTAATTTTGAAGAAAATAAAACGCGAGAGGTTTTATTTTACAAGGAGAGTATTTTTTTTCTAAGTTTGGAAACACTTGTAATCGTGAAGATTGGAGATAAAGATGTATTTTAACTAAATGTCGGATCTTAAGTGAGCTCATGGAATAAATTCGGAATTAGCGGAGCAAATTAAACTGATCATGGAACAATCAGATCATACATAAGTGGGGACGAATCAGATTAATCAGTTTTTAGTTATCGAGCAGTTGGTCGAGACTAAATTCGAGGACAAATTTACTCTAAGTGTGGGAGAGTTGTAACGACCCGCTCCCAGAGTATTTTTAATTTTGAAGAAAATAGAACGCGATAGGTTTTATTCTACAAGGAGAGTATTTTTTTTCTAAGTGTGGAAACACTTGTAATCGTGAAGATTGGAGATAACAATATATTTAACTAAGTGTCGGATCTTAAGTTGCCTCATGGAATAAATTCGGAACTAGCAGAGGAAATTAAACTGATCATGGAACAATCAGACCATACATAAGGGAAGATCAAGACCACAAGAACAACTAAGGAATGTTCGGCTGTTGGACAATGCGGGTTCCAAGTAAGGGAAAACTTACTACCCATCATTGCGGATAATACAAAAGGCAGGTCGGATCTACGGGAGTCAATTAAAGAAAGAATCAAAGATATCAAATCAAGCCATTGACGGTGATCGTTGACCAAGCCAAATAAGTAACTGGCAATAAGTGACTGACTTAGTGAGAAAGTTTTTGACCAAGCCAAATAAGGAAACCACACTAAATGTCTGGCTTGGTGAGCAAGTCTAAAAAGTAGTATAAAAAGAGACCTTCAGCTCTCATTTCTGGACACAACCAAGAAAAACATATTTAGAAAGAAGTCAGAGCAAGAACGAGTTACTAGAGATAGAAGTTTGAGAAGAGGGATCAAACGAGGAGATGCTAAGAGTTCTTCGTCAGAAACGCAGGAAGTTCAGACTCTTCGAATCCTAGAGATTCAGCTAAGGTGAGGATGTGATTTGTGGCAGTCCAATAAGAACTGTTTTATCTGGTTTGATTCAATATGATCGGGTTATGCTTGAATTGAATTTGTTTATGGAAAGTCCGTTCATCGTATTCTTAGGAGAATGAATGATAGGATTTGTAATGGAAAGTTCGTCATCATGTTCTTATGTAATGTATGATAATAATTGTTTATGAAAAGTTTGTTCATTATGTTATTAGGAAAAGCATGCTAGAATTGATGAATGATAATCGAGTTATGTTAGGTTGTTTATGTAAGAAATAAATGTTTGATCTTGAAAATCTAAGTCATGGAATTGTAATGCGTTTAAGGAAAGTTTAATCGAATTGAGTTAATTAAGGAAAGGAACTGGTTAAGAGGATGTAATGGACCTTCGAGTCGAAGGTTTGGGTACGGGCCGTAAGGGACCGACGGGTCGCATGTTTGGCTTTGGCCCAGAGTTCGGCTTCGGCCGCAGGTTTGGCTTCGGCCGCAGGTTTGGCTTAGGCCGCAGGTTTAACTTCGGCTGCAGGTTTGGCTACGGGCACAAGATTATGGGCCTTCAGATCGAAAGGTTAAGAAATGTAAAAGTAATGGAACTAGTTAGGTTAAGGAATGATAGAATCGGATGCTAGGTTGTTAGTATTGATTGAGTGCTTGATTATTAGACTGTGGTGGGGGGGGGGGGGGGTATTGAGCGTCATTGTTGGACCAAGATTTGGTACAAATATCTTCTATTAATATTGGGTGTTGATTTCTATTCTAGATTGGATCAAATATGTTAGTTGTCGACCCCCTAGAATCTCGGCCTCATTCAGCGCGAGAATAGGTCAAAGTTGAAGATGAGGAGCATGTGTAACAACAAAAGAATATGTAGAGAAAGTCCTATAAAAGGACAAGAAAGCTATCTTCACAAGGATACCACTTTTGGAGCTCACGAGGGCTCACGACCATGAATACAATCGTTCACAATCTTCCTATTTAATTAAAGAGGGTTATGGTCTATTGAGGGATAGAGTGTCATCTACCTGTGACCATATCATTCTTCATCGCCATCCCGATGATGTCTATGTAATGCTCACAATGCCGAATTCTCTCCACCACAACGAACAAGACACGAGTCCTTGTTCGCCGATATTGAACCCTGAGTTCCTAAAGACTTCCCAACCAAACTCAAACGACCTCTCGTCCAAGATGGTAAGAGATAAACCGACGTCTCTCTCGAGAACCGAAGAAGCCGATGTCACGCTCGAGACCAGTGAAACCGACATCTCTTTCGAGATGATGATAACCGAACTATATTTAGACTTGATCCCTTGACGGGTACGTAGGCAGCTCGATCCCGAGTTAAGTCACGATCCTTCCTTCTCCCGACATCTCTATGATATTCGACCTACGAATATAGTCCATTTTCGACGACTCAGACCTGATTATTATGGGAACCGAAATTCGCACTGTCGATTTCTGTTTAAATAAGGAAACTAGGAAAACCCTAATTTCCCAGAGGACCCGGATATCTGCTAATTACCACACGTCAAGCAATCAGAACACGAGAATAACAACGATAAGAATAAAAAATCGAAAAGGGAGAGCAAAGTAGATCTTATTCCGAATCTGCGTATGAGCGTTTACAACAAGGTATAAGTCTGGGCTCGAGAGCTGTCGGCAAGATTACTAATTCTAGCAACCCTAAGACGGCTAAACCTAATTGAGTCGCAGCTCGAAATAACAAAAACGGAAAATTGCCTAAATTGCTCTAAGTGCTAAGTTTGCTCTGAAAAAGTTCTCTTCCCACGCTCCTCGCCTAGGACTCCTTATATACTAGCTCCAAGGTTGGTTTACGCTTTTACTCTTCTGCCCTTAAGCCGTCATAGCATAAAATGGAGATATTCCATTTTTCCCGATCTTCACAATTATCTTCAAAACTTCCGTATTTATCCACATAAACTTGACATTTATCCTTCCTTGTGGACCAAGCGTAAACCGTGCTGTGGTTTACGGGCTTTTGGTTAAATAATCGTAGGATGGGCCTCGAGTCGTGTTTTAGGTCCCTTTGGGCCGTCTTCCGACTCGAAGCGTTTACTATGATTTCTTTCGATAAGGAACGAACTTCCCGCGTTATTAATCCGCAAAGTTTGATCGATGATTTAGAATAGCGGAAAAACTAGACTGAGCTTGCTACGCTCTTCAGGAGATAGCATTGGAGGTTTGACGAGAGTGCATGGACAAGTGTCGTCTCGACGTTTCGGAAGAGCTCGGTCGCTACGCAGCGACCAAACTTTGGTTCGAACCCGGTCGCTACATAGCGATCGAGCGGGACGGATGCTCGGTCGCTATGTAGCGACCGAGCTTAGCTCGGGCTTGGTCGCTACGTAGCGACCGAGCTTAGCTCGGGCTTGGTCGCTACGTAGCGACCGAGCGACACGGATGCTCGGTCGCTACGTAGCGACCGAGCAAGACGGACGCTCGGTGGCTACGTAGCGATCGAGCGAGACAGACGCTCGTTGGCTACGTAGCGACCGAGCTTGGCTCGGGCTCGGTGGCTATGTAGCGACCGAGCGAGACGGACGTTCGGTCGCTATGTAGCGACCAAGCTTGGCTCGGGCTCGGTTGCTACGTAGCGACCGAGCGAGACGGACGCTCGGTTGCTACGTAGCGACCGAGCGAGATGGACGCTCGGTTGCTACGTAGCGACCGAGCGAGACGGACGTTCGGTCGCTACGTAGCAACCGAGCTTGCCTCGGGCTTGGTCGCTACGTAGCGACCGGGCTTGGCCGAGCTCAGTCGCTACGTAGCGACCGAGCGGGGCGGTTGCTCGGTCCCTACGTAGCGAGCGAGCGGGACGGGCGCTAGATCGCTACGTAGCGACCGAGCTTTGGCTCGAGCTCGGTCGCTACGTAGCGACTGAGCAGAATGGATAGCATGCATGTGCGGTAGTTTCGCAATAATCGAGCTTGAGTTGTCCATTTTGAGCCTTCAAAGATACTTCTTCGTAAAAATTTCGTATTGGTTATTTTTTACGAAAATTATATTTTCTTTTTACGATCTTTTCGGAAATACGATTTCCGAGGATTTTTGGGTGTTATTTCCGTCGTGACCGTTTTTTATCCCAACAATTATATCATTGTGTTCTGAGGATATCGTTGCCCATGTTTTTTCTTTCCCGGATTGAACTCCCGATCACTATCAAATTCTTAGTGTAGTTTTTTGGCACCATCTGTGGGGAAGAGAAACGGAAAACATCCTTGTTAGGAACCCGATCTAAGGCTTGTAAGCACGAAAATGGATCCAACTCATATGGTGTCCAGTACCGCAACAAGGTACCGCACCAAATGAGCCATCACACCACGGTGGCATTGATCTCGCTAGATCATAAATGAGAAACGAAAGATGACGTTCGATTCCGACCTCAGCCAAATCAAATCTCCATTACTGATAAAAAAAATAGTTCACCTCGTCGAGTTTCACGGATAACACCCTCAAACCATAGCATGCCGATGATGAATTCTGATCGCCCAACCTCCCGAGTTCAGTGAGCCCGAGATCGATCTGTCAAACAAATATCAACACTATATGGTCTCAGAACAAACGAAGAAAAGAAAACGAATTCGCCACGCGCCTGGCAACGACTTCCTAGATCAATAAATGATCAGAAGTGAGGACGAATCTTGAAGATCGAATTACAATATATAAAGCGCACCTGGACTGTGCAAAAGAACAAAGTACATCCTATTCTCAAGATTCGAGATCGAAGAGGTGCCAAGAAATCAGATTCCTCCAATTCCCAACGAAGAAGAGCGCGAGCTCTTAAAAGACCGCTCAACAAGACACCACGTTGGAGGATAGAAATAACTATAAACAGATATATTATTATGATAAAAAGGATCCCCCACCTTGAAGAAGACAAAAAGCTAATCGAAAACAAAAGATTGGAGACATATGTGTCTTCCCCATAACGATGGTGTAACGACCCAGTCCCATGAAATATGTCGTCATCACGATAAAGGAGGGATGAGCCACCATTATTGTACCATCTTCTTTTTCAATCTCTCCCACGCTCGTGCACTTTACCATCAAAAGAGACGTGATGCAATCACCACTAAGAACCGCATATTGCGACCTCTGACGTCATCGACCACCATAGTTCGAGGCCTGGGGTTGTTTTAGCCAACCAGAGACCTTTGCTGTCATTGTACGATCGTTGCTAGTCATCGTCGATTAGACCCGAGCAAGTGTTATCACGATCTAATTGTTTCTTGTCTTCTAAACTTTGTTCTCCCAATATCAATTGATTGCTTAGCACCAGCCATCAATTGGGGATTCACATAATGAGCTAAGTGTCATATTCCATATTTTATTGTTCAGAAAGTAATAATTATTAAATCCGATCTTGGAAACTATTTATTCGTACTAATCACAGTTTCTAAATATTATTGTTAGTGTCTTTGGTCAATAAGACCATACCCAGTAAGCGGATTCTTTTGAGAAGTAAATAGGGCACCTAGTAGTGACTCTCACATTAACCCGTGCATACACCTTAGTCGGCAAAGAAGTCGATATCTACGTCGGGTGTCACAGATGATTCAACTTTCTCATGAAAGGAATTCGGGAGCTAAAGAGACGAAGACCATCAACGTTTCTCACCACAGATTTATGAAAAAATACAATCTCGTATTTAATCGAATGAAAGACCTCTTCGAGAGTGAAAAGAACGCCTACAAAGCCTTCCATTTCCATCACTATGTTGTGGAAACGATTAAACAATTCCTCCATCATTTGGGTCATAGAACAGGACGAAGAGATAGTTCCCATGCTCCATGAGAGAGAATTGCAAAGACGGCAAAAAAATCTTACCACCGCTTGATGGGTCAAATGCATAATGCATTCCATCAGACTGAGAATCGCTCACGAGCTCGCCAAAACCCGAGATCCAGACCATTCGAAACCCCCGAGTTTTCCACCTCCCGATCTGTCCGATCTGAAGTCGAAGAAATGTAGAGGTCGACACCTCGACCTGAGACGACTCATCGGAGTTTGAACCTCACAGCTCTAAAAGAGGTACAAACAAGGTGCCGAGAACACAAGAACCCGCCAGTTAACACCCATAGATACTCTGTGTGAACCACAACCTCAAGAGCCTCCTACGAATTCTAGAAATCCCGAGAATGGATTCCTAGTGGCCCTAAACTCGTATCGCACTCAGGTCACCGACCTGCTTGGTAACGGAACATAACAGAGGGAAATATACCTCACGACTTCGCCAGGTTAAACAATAAAGGAGAGACCCAAGAAAATTCACCAATGCAGGAGCATTCCAAAATCACATAGAAAGAAGCCGAAAAATATCACTTCTTCGCCGAAAACATCAAATGCTTACGAGGTCAATAACTAACCGAATCAGAAAACGACCACGCACCTTGTGCCATCGCAAACTGGCAATCAAAACGTCAGAGATCCACACCGAAACGTCGAGATCGAACCATACCAACTATGGTACGACGACGTAGACCCCAAAGAAGAACGAGCTTGAAGAATGCTCAGAGCCTGAGTCAAATCCTCGAGAAGCCTATTTCCCAAAAAAAAAGAAGAGAAAACCCACCTGAAAAACACCTTGAAGTCATATGACCACAACCTGTCTGGGGGGCAAGGGCACTACCCAACGAAAAGTGGCGTCACCTAACAATGAAGAGTTGCGACCAACCAAATAAGCGAACCGACTCGATTTATGGGGAATCGAAGTTATGTTACTCGATCAAATCAATTAAAGCTTACCAGGGAAGGGCTGGAAACATCATCAAAACCCGATAACTTATTTCCGGCCCCGACCACGAAATGACACTCTAAGCACATGAAACTGTCAAGCTCAATATGCCACACGGCAACGCTCTAACCATGCTCCTCAGAGTCAGGGGACATGAGCTCTCCCGAGTAATGATCAACATTGGAAATTCTGTTGGAGTTATATTTTAAGACGCATTCAAAGGACAAGTTTCACCAAAACCCTTCTAAGACAAGAAATTACGCCGCTAATTGTCTTCAACGAAGTAAACGAACTCGCCGCACAGCAAGGTGAAATCATCAAACAACAAATGATCATAAAGGAGCAAGAGTCTCAAGGATATCAAACACGATACCTTGAGCTCCCTTTGGACGTTGACAAGCATTAATTACAAACGACTTCCATGACCTCGATTTGTGTATTTGGAAATCGAAGAGACACTGAGATCGCTACCCCGACCAGGAATGATTGATAATAGATCCAACCATGACCGTGATAAGCATGATCCACAACGAAGAAGACGATCGAGCCACCAAGAATCTCAAGGTGCTCCCAAAGTCTCCATCTCACGATCCGTACGTTTCTAGACTGTAGAAGCATCTCGACAGCACCACGATCCAAATCAAACCACCACAGCCTATGTCTCAATAGACTGAGCAAAGACTGGATCAGCTAGCTCGAACGCGAAAGTCTACCAGTTCGCGCTCCAATCAATTCGACCGACCAAAGGCAACGCAAAAATCCCTCGAGCTATCGAGTTCCCGAAACCCTAATGACGCAGATACAAACTGTATGAAACACATATCCACTTTCATTAGGCAAATACAGATCTTGCATCCGAGTTAAAAACAAGACAGACTCGACCTCTAACAAGCTCGTGAAACACAAAGGATCGACAAGTCGCCCTCCTCCAATAATGGCATCGAGTTCGATCTCTGATGCAGAAGCTCGAGGAGCCGAAACTAGATCTCGCTCCACAAAAACAATGAGCCATATGTCCAAGGAACCTTAGGAGCTCAGTGGCCGAGTTTGACTCTTCAGGAATATCGACCAACACAACTCCCAAAGATCTGAAGTCAAGGAGCCAGTGAAACTTTACGCTCTCAGATCGATAGTGAGCTTTTGAACAAGCTCTTATCGTGCCTCCAAAAATATATTGAGCATGGTATCAAGCAGTACGAAACAAAAATACCGGAGAGGCGCGAAGAAAGCTCAAGCCTTGCAATCTACACTCCTTAAGTGAAAAATCCATCCACTTCATTATGAAAAGAGTCATTGAACGCCTAACTTCAAATGATCTCGAACTACTTAAGGGGCCAGTATATCCCTTTCTGTAGAAGAAGCAAATAGATTTTATTTATAACGAATCGTGGAAAATCACAAACAAAATCAAAAGCATCACTAAAAGGTTCCGACCACGAAATCATTTCCTGTCAAGGAAAACGATAAATCTGGACAAACCACGCAGAAATATTCTAAGATCACATGTTGTCTAAACGACATTTCCGAAAAAAAGCAAAGGCGCAAAAGGCTGTAACATCCCGAGTTGTGATATGTGAAAAGGGTTAAGAGAATTGATTTGGCTGCCTATGACACCAAAGTTGACTTACCTTTTCTGGAACACATCCTGAAAGAACTCTAGAGTTAAGCGTGCTTGAGCTGGAGTAGTGGAAGAATGGGTGACCTATCGGGAAGTGATTCGCGATAGCGTGCGAGTGAAGCCAAAGCATGGGAAAAGGTCGGGTGGTGATTGTAGGGTCAGTAAACAATGATTTCGAGCCTTTGGAAAATAAACGGACCGACCGTCAGATGGGATGAGGCCCACGGGCCGAGAGAGCAGGCGTGGGTGGCCCATTAGCTGTGGGCGGTCGGGGCGTTACAAGTGGTATCAAAGCTGACTAGCCATCTCAGTTCTGACCAGAGAGGCGTCTTGAGACCTGTCGTGGGGCGCAACAAGGACGTTGTGTTCTTTGAGAGGGGGTGAATTGTAACATCCCGAGTTGTGATATGTGAAAAGGCTTAAGAGAATTGATTTGGCTACCTATGTCACCAAAGTTGACTTACCTTTTTCGGAACACATCCTGAAAGAACTCCAGAGTTAAGCGTGCTTGACCTGGAGTAGTGGAAGGATGGGTGACCTATCGGGAAATGATTCGCGATAGCATGCGAGTGAAGCCAAAGCATGGGAAAAGGTCGGGTGGTGATTGCAGGGTCAGTAAACAATGATTTCGAGCCTTTGGAAAATTAACGTGACCGTCGAGAGCGGGCGTGGGTGGCCCATTAGCTGTGGGCAGTCGGGGCGTTACAACTTACAGAGGCAGTAAGCACGACATGGTCCACGACGTCGTACTATGAGTTGTGCACATATCAAGTTAATAATTCACAGCCATGTCAACTTCTCCTCAACTACACAAGGAAAAACCGATCAAACATCCAACACCATTTCTTCTCCGCTAGATCGCAGTCGTTAAAACCAGAACACGCCCTTGTCGGTAAACAATTATCTTTAATCTATTTACACATAAGTACATTTCACCAGAGAATAGATTCTCGCATTACTTTTACAAGCTTTATATTATCAAATTCAAATCACTATTGTGGGAACCGAAATTCGCACTGTCGATTTCCGTTTAAATAAGGAAACTAGGAAAACCCTAATTTCCAGAGGTCCCGGATCTCTGCGAGAGCCAACGACAAGTGATCGAATATATGCGGAAATCATGAAAAGATAACAAACGAGTTTAGAGAAAACAGTAGATCTTATTTCGAGTCCGCGTAAGAGCGTTGCGATCATTACAAGAGAATACAAAGGCTTTGGCCGCAGGGGCCGTCAGCGAGTTACCTAGTTCTAGCAACATAAAACCCTAATCCTAGTTGAGTCGCAGCTCGATAACAAAGGACGAAAAAGATATCTAAAAGGCTTAGATTGATTTCGGACTGAACCTTGTTAAAGGCTGCCTACGTACCCCTTTCGAGGATCAAGCCGAACGTAGTTCAATTGATAGAGCTGGACAAGAGATCGAACTGCCTGGGCGAGTTCGTATAGTAATTGAGTGCCAGTCATAGAAACCGAACTTGTCGAGAATAAAGCCTAAAGTTTCTAAGTGCAGAGAATTCCGAATCTAAAAAGCTCCCTCCCTTGCTCCTCGCCTAGGACTCCTTATATACTAGCTCCAAGGTTGGTTTACGCTTTTACTCTTCTGCCCTTAAGCCGTCATAGCATAAAAATGGAGATATTCCATTTTTCCCGATCTTCACAATTATCTTCAAAACTTCCGTATTTATCCGCGGAAACTTGACATTTATCCTTCCTTGTGGACCAAGCGTAAACCAGGCTGTGGTTTACGGGCTTTTGGTTAGGAAAATCGTAGGATGGGCCTCGAGTCGTGTTTTAGGTCCCTTTGGGCGGTCTTCCGACTCGACACGTTTACTACGAGTTTACCGCGGTTTCTAATCCGCGAAGTTTGATCGATGAATTAGAATGGCGGGAAACATGGACTGAGCTTGCTACGATCTTCGGGAGACATCATTTGAAGGTTTTGACGAGAATGCAAGAACTGGTGTCGTATTGACGTTCGGAAAGGTTCAATCGCTACACAGCGACCAAACTTTGGCTCGAGCCCGGTCGCTTCGTAGCGACCGAGCGGGACGAGCGCTCGGTCGCTACGTAGCGACCGAGCGGGACGATCGCTCGGTCGCTACGTAGCGACCGAGCTTTGGCTCGAGCTCGGTCGCTACGTAGCGACCGAGCGGGACGATCGCTCGGTCGCTACGTCACGACCGAGCGGGACGATCGCTCGGTCGCTACGTAGCGACCGAGCGGGACGATCGCTCGGTCGCTGCGTAGCGACCGAGCTTGGCTGAGCTCGGTCGCTACGTAGCGACCGAGCGGGACGATCGCTCGGTCGCTACGTAGCGACCGAGCTTGGCTCGGGCTCGGTCGCTACGTAGCGACCGAGCGAGACGGATGCTCGGTCGCTACGTAGCGACCGAGCTGTGTGCATGCTTGGTCGCCGCGTATCGATCGAGCTTGGCTTGTCCGCGGTCTGATTTCCATACTCGAGCTTGTCCGCGGCCGATTTGGATGCATGTCCGTTGCCTTCGGACAATCGGTATTTAGTGGTTCGATTGAGATTTGGACGATATTTTACCGCAAGGCTGTTCGTAAAGATATCTTTACGAAGATTACTTTTCGTAAAAACGGTTATGCTGATTTTTACGGACTTTCAGACATTGATTCCGTCGTGACCGATTTTGACCCCAGCTCGTTAGAATCATGAGCTTCTAGCGTGAGGTTCTAGCGAGTGGCTTGGCAAGTTAGGCAAGTTAGGTGAGTTAGGCGGAATTAATGGTTGAAAAGGTCTGTGGTAAGTGATCTTCTCACTCTCCTAAAAGTAGAAAACGCGATAAGATTGGTGCTGCGCCTTATGACGGCTGCCTACGTACCCTTGTTGAAGGGATCAAGCCTTTCGTAGTTCATCTTGGAGTTAAGGTTCTTATGACTAGTTTTCCAGTAGGACCTTTATGGTCTAGTTTTTATGTAGCGGTTATAAGGCGTGTTGCTGCCGATGGCATTTTGTATGGGTGTAGAGGGAAGACTACGAGTTGTCGTCTCGTAATCTAACTCTGTGTGAATTGCCATATCCATAATCTGTTTCGAGAGTTTTCCGCAGTGTGTAAACTTGCGGGATTTTCTGAAGACGTTCGAATATTGGCAAAGAGACAAATTTTGGGATCTCGTATCAGGGTATTTGATACTATGCCTAGAGATGTTAGAGACCAGTGCGCTGGGTTTAGGCCAAGACCTAGGTTTACTCCTGGTTTTAGAGGGTGCGATGACTAATTCGACTTACGTATCCCGTTTCAGTTTAATCCTGATTCCATACCGATTTAAAGTCCGCGATAGGTTCTCGGCTTATACGACTTGTATGGTTGGAATCGAGCATCTCTCCGGAGACCGGAAGTGCTGGACCAAAATTTCGGATTTCTTTTATAGCGCTATTATCCTTGTGTCGGATGTAAGAGAGTCATCTTCTACGAGATGGCTAAGTCTGTTTAGGACGTTAAGAGTTTGTTGTGATCAGCAACAAACTTAATGGTAAAAATTACTATTTTGAGTCTTCGCGAAGAATATGTTTTGAGAAGATGTTAGTGCGTATGACTGTCTGGTCTTCCATGAAGGTGTTTTTATCGAGGAAGGAAATTTCGTCGAAGAACTAATCTTCAGGCGTCCGCGACGTCTCGCGATGCTGAAGATTTGTTATTCTTTCGTATGCCACGTTTCGTGCTTGAAATGTTCGCGGGCTTTGAAGATATTTCGCGATGTTGCGAGGGTTTAGTATTAGCCCTGTGTTTGAGAAACATTCTGGTTTGACTAAGAATGTTCGCAGCCAAAAATTGTTGTTCCTGCTCGGATGCTAATAGTTTTGTTTGCGATCGAGGAATTATGACTGAGGTGTCGTGTAAATTTGTCCATGGGAACAAGTGTTTTCCTTCATGGTGCTTTGTGAAGAGTTGGCCTTCCGAGATGTATTTCGTGCATTTTTTAGGATGTTTCGTATAGCTCTAGAAGCTTTGTTACGAATTTTTCCTTACATGCCGCGTATTGTGGTTAAAACGTTGCGGGCTTAAAGTGAATTGTGGAGCGTATTGAACTTGGTCAATTTTCGAAAAGTTTAGATTTTCCGTTAACCGTTTGGTTGTTAGGACTTAGTTTCGTTATGAAGAATTTATCATATGATTTCCGATTGTGGGCTATACGATAATTTATCATATCATATAACCGATTTTACGAAGGTCGTAAATCAGTGATATGTATACATATGTCAAAGTAGCATTGTTTCTGCGGGTTCTACGAGAAACGTTCCCGCTGTGATTTTGATCTTAGGTGAAAGTTGCTTGGAGTTACCCATGGAGTATTACCAAAGTTTATTTCAATACGATCTAGTCGCGGAACGTTTTTCATAGGTTTTTCGAGAGGATTCTCATGACACATTTGTTTCTTGAACGAATTGGTCAACCAGAAGTGGATCTAGCTAACCATCGGGAGGAAAGTGCTCCTTTTAATGTGCACGATGCTACATATATTCTCGAGTTTTCTTCGTCGCAAATGTTTTCGATACTTTTCCGTGACTTACTTGGTACAACGGAAACTGAAAGAAATGCTTTGGTGATTGAAGATTTCTCGTAGAAATTTTTAAAACGAAACTGGCTTTCTGAAGCCGGAAAAGGCTTCAATACTTTGGCTAATCGTCGAGTTTCAGTTTGATATTGGTACAAGTTTTCTGTACGCATGATTGCGACAAGAAATGATGTATAGTTTTTGAGATTATGTTCATGATCGTCTGGATATGTTGCTAGCGTTTAGACGAATATTAAGATTGTCGTTTGCCTATTCTTGACGATTTGCAGAAGTTTTTTGAAGTTTGGGAGTATACGAGTATAGTATACGTACCTACTCCCCCTTTTTTTTTTACGAAAGAAAAACGGTTGAACCGATACTTTGAAGGGTTGTGTACGTTTCCTCTCTGATGTTTGGAATGATCGATAATTCGGGACGATTTATAGACGACGCTTGGACTGTGATTTGGTTGTTTCCACGTTGACGACTTGGGATATGTCGGTTCCGAGAAAATTGCCAGAAACGAATCGGTTTTAAGACGACGTTCATGTCTCTAACTTTTTCTCTCTTTAGGAAGCGAGCTTGATATGCGTGGCGATCATTTCTCGACTTTCGGAGAGTTTAGATCGGTTTGCAAGATCTGGATGAACAATTATGGAACAATATATCGAGACAGGAAAAATCGCTTAAAACTTAGTTCGCTAGACTATCCGCCTAGGTTTTACGTTCCCTAAAGTTCTATGGCAGCCTCAAAGTAATTTCCTACGAAAATTCCAAGTCTGATTTCAAAAATTTCAAGTCGGAAATACCTTAGTTCTCTCGAAGATGCAGTTTTGTCCCTTCTCAGTTTTGCGTGCTCATTTCCGTTTCCTATTCTCGTGTATGTTCGCCATTTCCGATATTGGTGTTTATCCTTTGAAACTTGACATTTATCTTCCGAACTTGACTGTTATCTTCTCCTTAGATAAGACGTCGATTTTTGTAAAAAGGTTCAACGTAATCGTATAGTTAAGGCGGCTAAGGTGTTAAGTTAACCATTGCCGTTTTATACGATTAATCTGAATCCATGCGAGAAAATAGGTCTTTGCGGTTTTTTTTTATATCGTAAAGTCTCAATGGTAACTTCAATCGAGGCGAAACAAGAGACGTTTCGATCGAGATTCGAAAGTGAACGCAAAGATGGAGGTAGGGTGAGCAGAAACAAGCCAAGGAGTTTAAGATGAGGTTTACTTGTTTTTGTCGTAAAATCTCAACGGAAACTCCGATTGAGACGAAACGAAAAGCGTTTCGATGAGAATTCAAAGGAGAACGCAAAGGAGGACCCCTTTGAGGCCTGACAGGTCGCTATAGCGAGTGAGGATGTCATCTCGGTCGCTATAGCGAGTGGAAGGGAGCCGAGACGAGTCCCACTTGTTTTCGTCGTAAAATCTCAACGGAAACTCCGATTGAGACGAAACGAAAAGCGTTTCGAAGAGGATTCAAAGAGAACGCAAAGGAGGAACCCTTTGAGGACTTACAGGTCGCTACGTAGCGACTGACAGTCTGACAGGTCGCTACGTAGCGAATGGAAGCAAGCCGAGAAGCGTCCTACTTGTTTTCGTCGTAAAATCTCAACGGAAACTCCGATTGAGACGAAACGAAAAGCGTTTCGATGAGGATTCAAAAGACAACCCAAAGGAGGACCTTTCTGAGGCCTTACAGGTCGCTACGTAGCGACTGACAGTCTGACAGGTCGCTACGTAGCGAGTGGAAGCAAGCCGAGAAGAGTCCTACTTGTTTTCGTCGTAAAATCTCAACGGAAACTCCGATTGAGACGAAACGAAAAGCGTTTCGACGAGGATTCAAAAGAGAACCCAAAGGAGGACCTTTCTGAGGCCTTACAGGTCGCTACGTAGCGACTGACAGTCTGACAGGTCGCTACGTAGCGAGTGGAAGCAAGCCGAGAAGAGTCCTACTTGTTTTCGTCGTAAAATCTCAACGGAAACTCCGATTGAGACGAAACGAAAAGCGTTTCGACGAGGATTCAAAAGAGAACCCAAAGGAGGACCTTTCTGAGGCCTTACAGGTCGCTACGTAGCGACTGACAGTCTGACAGGTCGCTACGTAGCGAGTGGAAGCAAGCCGAGAAGAGTCCCACTTGTTTTCGTCGTAAAATCTCAACGGAAACTCCGATTGAGACGAAACGAAAAGCGTTTCGACGAGGATTCAAAAGAGAACCCAAAGGAGGACCTTTCTGAGGCCTTACAGGTCGCTATGTACGAGTGGTGAGTTGGCTTGAGCTCGGTCACTACGTAGCGACCGAGCAGTGTGTGTGCTCGGTCGCTACGTAGCGACCGAGCAGCGTGTGTGCTCGGTCGCTACGTAGCGACCGAGCCGTGTGCGTGCTCGGTCGCTACGTAGCGACCGAGCAGCGTGTGCGTGCTCGGTCGCTACGTAGCGACCGAGCTGTGTAATCGTTTTGTTGTGTTTCCTTTTTCCGCGATTAACGTAGGGGTTTTTCAGCGGTTTTTTTTGGGAACAAGTTTTATCCTTCCGAAATGTTTTCGGAAAACGTGTTTTGGTAAAACCCTTACGCATCGAGATTTCTTTACGGGGTTTTGATAAGATTTATCGTTTCCCTTCTTGTTTACAGGGAGAAATCGCGAGCTTGTTTTAGTGCTCTTCCTGTGGCGGAAGGTCGCGACTAAGTTTTCGATTTTGTTGAAAACTACGGCGTTTGCGTAAGCGTTGGCCATAGGAGCAGTCAGTGCTGCGAGTTTGTCTTTCATATATCCAAACATCGTTTCGATCAAGCGTTTTGTGGCCATGAGTAAGAGTAATCCGTAACCCCCCCTCCTTCTAGCGCCAAACTGTGGGAACCGAAATTCGCACTGTCGATTTCGTTTAAATAAGGAAACTAGGAAAACCCTAATTTCCCAGAGGTCCCGGATCTCTGCGAGAGCCAACGACAAGTGATCGAATATATGCGGAAATCATGAAAAGATAACAAACGAGTTTAGAGAAAACAGTAGATCTTATTTCGAGTCCGCGTAAGAGCGTTGCGATCATTACAAGAGAATACAAAGGCTTTGGCCGCAGGGGCCGTCAGCGAGTTACCTAGTTCTAGCAACATAAAACCCTAATCCTAGTTGAGTCGCAGCTCGATAACAAAGGACGAAAAAGATATCTAAAAGGCTTAGATTGATTTCGGACTGAACCTTGTTAAAGGCTGCCTACGTACCCCTTTCGAGGATCAAGCCGAACGTAGTTCAATTGATAGAGCTGGACAAGAGATCGAACTGCCTGGGCGAGTTCGTCTAGTAATTGAGTGCCAGTCATAGAAACCAAACTTGTCGAGAATAAAGCCTAAAGTTTCTAAGTGCAGAGAATTCCGAATCTAAAAAGTTCTCCCTCCTTGCTCCTCGCCTAGGACTCCTTATATACTAGCTCCAAGGTCGGTTTACGCTTTTACTCTTCTGCCCTTAAGCCGTCATAGCATAAAAATGGAGATATTCCATTTTTCCCGATCTTCACAATTATCTTCAAAACTTCCGTATTTATCCGCGGAAACTTGACATTTATCCTTCCTTGTGGACCAAGCGTAAACCAGGCTGTGGTTTACGGGCTTTTGGTTAGGAAAATCGTAGGATGGGCCTCGAGTCGTGTTTTAGGTCCCTTTGGGCCGTCTTCCGACTCGACACGTTTACTACGAGTTTTCCGCGGTTTCTAATCCGCGAAGTTTGATCGATGAATTAGAATGGCGGGAAACATGGACTGAGCTTGCTACGGTCTTCGGGAGATAGCATTCGAAGGTTTTGACGAGAATGCAAGAACTGGTGTCGTATTGACGTTCGGAAAGGTTCAATCGCTACACAGCGACCGAACTTTGGCTCGAGCCCGGTCGCTTCGTAGCGACCGAGCGGGACGAGCGCTCGGTCGCTACGTAGCGACCGAGCGGGACGATCGCTCGGTCGCTACGTAGCGACCGAGCTTGGCTGAGCTCGGTCGCTACGTAGCGACCGAGCGGGACGATCGCTCGGTCGCTACGTAGCGACCGAGCTTGGCTCGAGCTCGGTCGCTACGTAGCGACCGAGCGAGACGGATGCTCGGTCGCTACGTAGCGACCGAGCTGTGTGCATGCTTGGTCGCCGCGTATCGATCGAGCTTGGCTTGTCCGCGGTCTGATTTCCATACTCGAGCTTGTCCGCGGCCGATTTGGATACATGTCCGTTGCCTTCGGACAATCGGTATTTAGTGGTTCGATTGAGATTTGGACGATATTTTACGCAAGGCTGTTCGTAAAGATATCTTTACGAAGATTACTTTTCGTAAAAACGGTTATGCTGATTTTTACGGACTTTCAGACATTGATTCCGTCGTGACCGATTTTGACCCCGCTCGTTAGAACCATGAGCTTCTAGCGTGAGGTTCTAGCGAGTGGCTGGCAAGTTAGGCAAGTTAGGTGAGTTAGGCGGAATTAATGGTTGAAAAGGTCTGTGGTAAGTGATCTTCTCGCTCTCCTAAAAGTAGAAAACGCGATAAGATTGGGGCTGCGCCTTATGACGGCTGCCTACGTACCCTTGTTGAAGGGATCAAGCCTTTCGTAGTTCGTCTTGGAGTTAAGGTTCTTATGACTAGTTTTCCAGTAGGACCTTTATGGTCTAGTTTTTATGTAGCGGTTATAAGGCGTGTTGCTGCCGATGGCATTTTGTATGGGTGTAGAGGGAGAGACTACGAGTTGTCGTCTCGTAATCTAACTCTGTGTGAATTGCCATATCCATAATCTGTTTCGAGAGTTTTCCGCAGTGTGTAAACTTGCGGGATTTTCTGAAGACGTTCGAATATTGGCAAAGAGACAAATTTTGGGATCTCGTATCAGGGTGTTTGATACTATGCCTAGAGATGTTAGAGACCAGTGCGCTGGGTTTAGGGCAAGACCTAGGTTTACTCCTGGTTTTAGAGGGTGCGATGACTAATTCGACTTACGTATCCCGTTTCAGTTTCATCCTGATTCCATACCGATTTAAAGTCCGCGATAGGTTCTCGGCTTATACGACTTGTATGGTTGGAATCGAGCATCTCTCCGGAGACCGGAAGTGCTGGACCAAAATTTCGGATTTCTTTTATAGCGCTATTATCCTTGTGTCGGATGTAAGAGAGTCATCTCTACGAGATGGCTAAGTCTGTTTAGGACGTTAAGAGTTTGTTGTGATCAGCAACAAACTTAATGGTAAAAATACTATTTCGAGTCTTCGCGAAGAATATGTTTTGAGAAGATGTTAGTGCGTATGACTGTCTGGTCTTCCATGAAGGTGTTTTTATCGAGGAAGGAAATTTCGTCGAAGAACTAATCTTCAGGCGTCTGCGACGTCTCGCGATGCTGAAGATTTGTTATTCTTTCGTATGCCACGTTTCGTGCTTGAAATGTTCGCGGGCTTGAAGATATTTCGCGATGTTGCGAGGGTTTAGTATTAGCCCTGTGTTTGAGAAACATTCTGGTTTGACTACGAATGTTCGCAGCCAAAAATTGTTGTTCCTGTTGGATGCTAATAGTTTTATTTGCGATCGAGGAATTATGACTGAGGTGTCGTGTAAATTTGTCCATGGGAACAAGCGTTTTCCTTCATGGTGCTTTGTGAAGAGTTGGCCTTCCGAGATGTATTTCGTGCATTTTTTAGGATGTTTCGTATAGCTCTAGAAGCTTTGTTACGAATTTTTCCTTACATGCCGCGTATTATGGTTAAAACGTTGCGGGCTTAAAGTGAATTGTGGAGCGTATTGAACTTGGTCAATTTTCGAAAAGTTTAGATTTTCCGTTAACCGTTTGGTTGTTAGGACTTAGTTTCGTTACGAAGAATTTATCATATGATTTCCGACTGTGGGCTATACGATAATTTATCATATCATATAACCGATTTTACGAAGGTCGTAAATCAGTGATATGTATACATATGTCAAAGTAGCATTGTTTCTGCGGGTTCTACGAGAAACGTTCCCGCTGTGATTTTGATCTTAGGTGAAAGTTGCTTGGAGTTACCCATGGAGTATTACCGAAGTTTATTTCAATACGATCTAGTCGCGGAACGTTTTTCATAGGTTTTTCGAGAGGATTCTCATGACACATTCGTTTCTTGAACGAATTGGTCAACCAGAGTGGATCTAGCTAACCATCGGGAGGAAAGTGCTCCTTTTAATGTGCACGATGCTACATATATTCTCGAGTTTTCTTCGTCGCAAATGTTTTCGATGCTTTTCCGTGACTTACTTGGTACAACGGAAACTGAAAGAAATGCTTTGGTGATTGAAGATTTCTCGTAGAAATTTTTAAAACGAAACTGGCTTTCTGAAGCCGGAAAAGGCTTCAATACTTTGGCTAATCGTCGAGTTTCAGTTTGATATTGGTACAAGTTTTCTGTACGCATGATTGCGACAAGAAATGATGTATAGTTTTTGAGATTATGTTCATGATCGTCTGGATATGTTGCTAGCGTTTAGACGAATATTAAGATTGTCGTTTGCCTATTCTTGACGATTTGCAGAAGTTTTTTGAAGTTTGGGAGTATACGAGTATAGTATACGTACCTACTCCCCCTTTTTTTTTTTACGAAAGAAAAACGGTTGAACCGATACTTTGAAGGGTTGTGTACGTTTCCTCTCCTGATGTTTGGAATGATCGATAATTCGGGACGATTTATAGACGACGCTTGGACTGTGATTTGGTTGTTTCCACGTTGACGACTTGGGATATGTCGGTTCCGAGAAAATTGCCAGAAACGAATCGGTTTTAAGACGACGTTCATGTCTCTAACTTTTTCTCTCTTTAGGAAGCGAGCTTGATATGCGTGGCGATCGTTTCTCGACTTTCGGAGAGTTTAGATCGGTTTGCAAGATCTGGATGAACAATTATGGAACAATATATCGAGACAGGAAAAATCGCTTAAAACTTAGTTCGCTAGACTATCCGCCTAGGTTTTACGTTCCCTAAAGTTCTATGGCAGCCTCAAAGTAATTTCCTACGAAAATTCCAAGTCTGATTTCAAAAATTTCAAGTCGGAAATACCTTAGTTCTCTCGAAGATGCAGTTTTGTCCTTCTCAGTTTTGCGTGCTCATTTCCGTTTCCTATTCTCGTGTATGTTCGCCATTTCCGATATTGGTGTTTATCCTTTGAAACTTGACATTTATCTTCCGAACTTGACTGTTATCTTCTCCTTAGATAAGACGTCGATTTTTGTAAAAAGGTTCAACGTAATCGTATAGTTAAGGCGGCTAAGGTGTTAAGTTAACCATTGCCGTTTTATACGATTAATCTGAATCCATGCGAGAAAATAGGTCTTTGCGGTTTTTTTTTATATCGTAAAGTCTCAATGGTAACTTCAATCGAGGCGAAACAAGAGACGTTTCGATCGAGATTCGAAAGTGAACGCAAAGATGGAGGTAGGGTGAGCAGAAACAAGCCAAGGAGTTTAAGATGAGGTTTACTTGTTTTTGTCGTAAAATCTCAACGGAAACTCCGATTGAGACGAAACGAAAAGCGTTTCGATGAGAATTCAAAGGAGAACGCAAAGGAGGACCCCTTTGAGGCCTGACAGGTCGCTATAGCGAGTGAGGATGTCATCTCGGTCGCTATAGCGAGTGAGTGAAGGGAGCCGAGACGAGTCCCACTTGTTTTCGTCGTAAAATCTCAACGGAAACTCCGATTGAGACGAAACGAAAAGCGTTTCGAAGAGGATTCAAAGAGAACGCAAAGGAGGACCTTTGAGGACTTACAGGTCGCTACGTAGCGACTGACAGTCTGACAGGTCGCTACGTAGCGAGTGGAAGCAAGCCGAGAAGAGTCCTACTTGTTTTCGTCGTAAAATCTCAACGGAAACTCCGATTGAGACGAAACGAAAAGCGTTTCGATGAGGATTCAAAAGAGAACCCAAAGGAGGACCTTTCTGAGGCCTTACAGGTCGCTACGTAGCGACTGACAGTCTGACAGGTCGCTACGTAGCGAGTGGAAGCAAGCCGAGAAGAGTCCTACTTGTTTTCGTCGTAAAATCTCAACGGAAACTCCGATTGAGACGAAACGAAAAGCGTTTCGATGAGGATTCAAAAGAGAACCAAAGGAGGACCTTTCTGAGGCCTTACAGGTCGCTACGTAGCGACTGACAGTCTGACAGGTCGCTACGTAGCGAGTGGAAGCAAGCCGAGAAGAGTCCTACTTGTTTTCGTCGTAAAATCTCAACGGAAACTCCGATTGAGACGAAACGAAAAGCGTTTCGACGAGGATTCAAAAGAGAACCCAAAGGAGGACCTTTCTGAGGCCTTACAGGTCGCTACGTAGCGACTGACAGTCTGACAGGTCGCTACGTAGCGTGGAAGCAAGCCGAGAAGAGTCCCACTTGTTTTCGTCGTAAAATCTCAACGGAAACTCCGATTGAGACGAAACGAAAAGCGTTTCGACGAGGATTCAAAAGAGAACCCAAAGGAGGACCTTTCTGAGGCCTTACAGGTCGCTATGTAGCGAGTGGAGAGTTGGCTTGAGCTCGGTCACTAAGTAGACACGACCGAGCAGTGTGTGTGCTCGGTCGCTACGTAGCGACCGAGCAGCGTGTGTGCTCGGTCGCTACGTAGCGACCGAGCCGTGTGCGTGCTCGGTCGCTACGTAGCGACCGAGCAGCGTGTGCGTGCTCGGTCGCTACGTAGCGACCGAGCTGTGTAAGCGTTTGTTGTGTTTCCTTTTTCCGCGATTAACAGAGGGGGTTTTCATCTTTTTTTCAGCGGTTTTTTAGGGAGAACAAGTTTTATCCTTCCGAAATGTTTTCGGAAAACGTGTTTTGGTAAAACCCTTACGCATCGAGATTTCTTTACGGGGTTTTTATAAGATTTATCGTTTCCCTTCTTGTTACAGGGAGAAATCGCGAGCTTGTTTTAGTGCTCTTCCTGTGGCGGAAGGTCGCGACTAAGTTTTCGATTTTGTTGAAACTACGTTTGCGTAAGCGTTGGCCATAGGAGCAGTCAGTGCTGCGAGTTTGTCTTTCATATATCCAAACATCGTTTCGATCAAGCGTTTTGTGGCCATGAGTAAGAGTAATCCGTACCTCCCCTCCTTCTAGCGCCAAACTGTGGGAACCGAAATTCGCACTGTCGATTTCCGTTTAAATAAGGAAACTAGGAAAACCCTAATTTCCCAGAGGTCCCGGATCTCTGCGAGAGCCAACGACAAGTGATCGAATATATGCGGAAATCATGAAAAGATAACAAACGAGTTTAGAGAAAACAGTAGATCTTATTTCGAGTCCGCGTAAGAGCGTTGCGATCATTACAAGAGAATACAAAGGCTTTGGCCGCAGGGGCCGTCAGCGAGTTACCTAGTTCTAGCAACATAAAAGCCTAATCCTAGTTGAGTCGCAGCTCGATAAAAAAGGACGAAAAGATATCTAAAAAAAGGTTTAGATTGATTTCGGACTGAACCTTGTTAAAGGCTGCCTACGTACCCCTTTCGAGGATCAAGCCGAACGTAGTTCAATTGATAGAGCTGGACAAGAGATCGAACTGCCTGGGCGAGTTCGTCTAGTAATTGAGTGCCAGTCATAGAAACCAAACTTGTCGAAAATAAAGCCTAAAGTTTCTAAGTGCAGAGAATTCCGAATCTAAAAAGCTCCCTCCCTTGCTCCTCGCCTAGGACTCCTTATATACTAGCTCCAAGGTCGGTTTACGCTTTTACTCTTCTGCCCTTAAGCCGTCATAGCATAAAAATGGAGATATTCCATTTTTCCCGATCTTCACAATTATCTTCAAAACTTCCGTATTTATCCGCAAAAACTTGACATTTATCCTTCCTTGTGGACCAAGCGTAAACCAGGCTGTGGTTTACGGGCTTTTGGTTAGGAAATCGTAGGATGGGCCTCGAGTCGTGTTTTAGGTCCCTTTGGGCCGTCTTCCGACTCGACACGTTTACTACGAGTTTTCCGCGGTTTCTAATCCGCGAAGTTTGATCGATGAATTAGAATGGCGGGAAACATGGACTGAGCTTGCTACGGTCTTCGGGAGATAGCATTCGAAGGTTTGACGAGAATGAAGAACTGGTGTCATATTGACGTTCGGAAAGGTTCAATCGCTACAACGCGACCAACTTTGGCTCGAGCCCGGTCGCTACGTAGCGACCGAGCGGGACGAGCGCTCGGTCGCTACGTAGCGACCGAGCTTGGCTGAGCTCGGTCGCTACGTAGCGACCGAGCTTTGGCGCTTCGAGCTCGTCGCTACGTAGCGACCGAGCGGACGAAAGCTACGTGCGACCGAGCGGGACGATCGATCGGTCGCTACGTAGCGACCGAGCTTTGA